>NC_090443.1:884558131-884889973 GCF_031143425.1 Pleurodeles waltl
TATGCTTTCTTTTACTGACAATACAGCAGCCAATGAAAACAGTAAAAACTTTAAACTACATATCCTATGAACACTATGCCATCAAATCATGGCCCTTCCCTGTCGATATATATAGCTCCAACAATAAAGTCCATCCTCTTTCTTTGCCAGAGGCAATAGGAACAGAAAGTCAATCTAGAACTTGCAAACAACTGAACCGAGCCATCCAATCCTGAGGGAACTGCCATCAACTCGAAGACCACTTCTTCTGATGATCTCCACTAAAGACCAGGAATCTTCAACTTTAGTCAAACATCCCAACTGGATTGATTTCAAGAGCAGAAGAATTCACCCTTGAAGAAGAAGACAAGCCAAAACTAATATCCGTACCTATATAGAGACAGGTACTTTTATCAACTACCAACATTTTTGGGATAAACAATAGTTACATCATACAGTGCATGCATAGATTAAACATTAAGGGTGGGGTAATCCTTGCCTCTGTGTCCTTAATAGAATCCACAATTCTTGACACGTTAGCTAGAAACATTTTTATCCAATGACAGGAATGGAGGCTTCAGATTATGCTGGTTTAAAGTTTATTTACCACTTCAGACACTACATCTACAATTGGTTTGTGATAAAATACTTTAAAAGTAGAATCACTTGACTAATTCGCTGCAGCCATAATATCCTCCAATCTCTCCCTGGTTGAAAAGGCTTTAGAAGTCATAGCTCCTCTGACAGAATGAGCTCCAAAGATGTTTACATCTATACCTCCTTTGGCCAATAACCATTTGACCCAAGGAGCCAAGGTTCATGCAGTGGCTGGTTGAAAAGATTTCTGTAAAGAAATGAGTAATTGACCAGAAACATCCGGTCTGAATTCATGAGTACAGTCTTTATAAACCTTTAGACATTGCACAATACAACTTTTTGTCATGAGGAAAAGATGGATATGAAATACACCTTGATTAACTTTTAGTATGGGAGTAAACACTCTACCTGTTAAATCCAAGGCCCTGACACCAGAAATTCATCTTCAAGAGAGCAAGCACAGCAACTTCATAAGTTTCGCTGACAGTTGTTTACGGGAAAGGTCATCATTACAAGGCCAACTTTTAATAAATCGAAGAACATTAACATCCCATAACGAGGAATAATTTGGCTGAGGGGGTTTAACCACACAAATGCCCCTAACAAGTTTACAGATCAATAGATGTTCCCTCACATGTCAACACTGAAAATGGGGATGACCAGCCGAAATAGCTGAACCACAATTATTAATCCTCCTGTAAGCCAAACCCTGTGAAGCTAAATCAGATAGAAAATAGGCTATAATATGAATTTCCTCCAGGCTTACTCATATCTTTTATATGAGTGGAGGGGGCCCAAGATTGGGAGAAGAAAAAAAAACAGTGCAAAACTCCAGGCACTTGTCTTTGTCTCCTGAAAGTCTCCAAGCCATCAGGGACAATTGAGCTTGTAGAATCAGAGGAAGTGGCTTGCCCGACAGACCCGTGAGAAGATCCTGGCACTCTGGCAGCATCACTGGAAATTTGCACGAGAGAGCCATCACTGATGGGAACCAAGGCTGTGCTCTCCAATATAGAGTCACCAAGATCACTTCCACCTGTTGGTGTAGTACTTGGGCAAGGACTCGCGGAATCATGGCGAAGGAGGGAAAAGCGTACAGAAGTTTCCCTAGCCAAGTTTGAAGAAATGCATCTGTCCCTGCTGACGGAGGGTCCAGTCTCCAACTGAAGTAAGTCGGAATCTGATCGTTCAACCGGAAAGCATACGAGTCTATTTGACAACATCCCCACTGCAGGTGAAGTGCTTGGAAAATCTGTGGCTTGAGCTTCAAATCGCTGCCATCCCACAGGAAGCGAGAATGCCAATCTGCTGTTGTATTGTAATGACCTGGAATGTATTCCACTATCACTGAGATTTGGTGTTGCAGACAATAATGCCAAAAATCCTTTGCGATCTCTGCCAAAAGACAAGATCTGGCCCCTCCCAGATGATTTATGTATCTGACCACGGGCTTTGTGTGGGGAAAGTGATCTGATTGCAAATGCCTCTGCCAAGAGTTCTAGACACTTGATGTGGTAATTTAACTCCCTGAATGACCAACGACCCCCTGTCTCCACTAAGCCGCAACGTGCTCCTCAGCCCCATCGGCTGACATCCGACTCTATTACTATATCCGGGACTGAGGTAAAAATCGTCCTGCCATTCCATGCATCCATGTGGGAGAACCAAGATATCTTGATCTTGGCTTCCTCCGAAATCGGAACTGACTCTGAATACTGCAGTCCTTTCTGAAGGTGTAAACTCTTCAGTCTCTGAAGAGCTCTGTAATGCACAAGCCCTGGAAAAATTGCCTGAATTGAAGATGCAAGTAGGCTCACTAATCATGCCAGCGTCTTCAATTATATACTCAGAGAGGCAAGGGCACTCCTTAACTCTTTCTTGAGCGATGCGCTTTTGTTTAGAGGAAGAAGTAACAAGGCTTTGACTGAGTCTATCTGAAAACCTAAGAACACAATATTTTGCGATGGCACCATGCTGGATTTCTCGTTGATGATAAACCTGAGATCCTGTAACAACTGGACCACCGAATTGAGATGACAAAGGATCGCGTCTCTGTCTTGAGCCATAATTAGGATATTGTCAAGGTAAATAATGAGTCTTACTTCCCGTTCCCTCAGATACTAACTCACCGGACGAAGAAGATTTGTGATGCTCCAAGGACAGACCGAAGGGTAGAGTGCTGAACTCGATCCAACAGGGCCCCTTTTGGAATTGAAGAAATCGTCTGTGAGGTGCAAAAACCGGCACTGAAATTTAAGCGTCTTTGAGATCCAAATGTATGCCCTCCATTTTGAAATGGTGATATACAGTCTAAGAATTGAATTGCCTGGGGCTCAACACCAGACGAGAACCACCTCCTTTCTTTTGCCAAAGAAAATCGTGCTCACAAACCTGTGAGAATGAGGCATAGTCTCCATCACAGCTCCTTTCTGCAGAAGCACAAAAATCTCTTCCTCTACAAATGAGCGATCTTTGAGGGAAAAATGAAGAGGGGGGAGAGGGACCCCCGAAATCAGAGAAGCATAGAACTCTAGTTGAAACCCTCAGAAAGTCTGGAACACCCACGGGCCTTGTGTGATATTTTATCATGCAAGGAGGAAATGTTGAGTTCTGCCCCCCAAAATTACCTCTGAAAAAGGAATGATCCTTACCTGCGGAATAAGCGCAGTCAGTGGAACCACCTCCACAATACCCTCTGGAGGAACGGCCACAACCTCTGTAACTGTTGGAGTAGAATGTCGAGGAGCCGTAAGAACACCCTCTGCCCCTTTGTGTGACAATTCTTGAAGCCTGGAATAAACAGCCTGGCGCTCGGCCCCTGAAGCATTTGGCCTGGGCAAAAAGAGCATAGTCCAATGCCATGAACATTGCTACATATTTGCCCAGATCTTTGACGAACTTCTCACCAAAAAGCATGCCATTAGCTAGTGACCCCCCCTCATTAGTTGCCAACTCTGCAAGTCTAGGGCCCAAGCATATGAGCAAAGAGCGTCTGCTGTCTGTTGACATGGCGCAGTTCGCATTGCCCAAAAGACAAATAGCACGCTGCGCCCAGTCCAGCATGACGTCCGGGTCCACTGTAATATTTGCTTTTTTGTCCTGGATTGCCAAATCCAGTTTTTTTGTTAAAGCTCCTGACAAGTCTAACAGTTTATCTTGACATCTGCGCCAAGCACCGTCCAGCCCCTTCTTGGGGTCTTTGGCAATTTATTTCAGGAACATTGGCATACTGGGGTCTAGCTCTAGGGTATCAGCCACTTTGCAGAACAAGGAAGGCCGAGGGCATTCAGACTGAAGAGTGTTGCACACTTCTTTTTCAAAACTTTTGCGCAGCCTATCCTGCACATAATAGGCAACCTCAGAACTAGGAGCCCACTCCGTGGAGTGGGATGGATTATGTCTTCAGGAGTGAAAAAGAGATTTCGACCGCTTGGGACGGTACTTTGGAGTCGACATGATTAGACTTGTGCTTCCTCTTGAGCGGGGAGAGTCTTTTTGCTAGTCATCCGACTCGGAATTAGAAGAGGAGCATTCTTGTACTTCACCTTGAAGCTGAGAGGACCTGGGGAAAGGACTTACTGATTCATGCATGATAAACCCACCGTATTCATGATCCAGCAGCACTGAAGCTGCCATTTGTGCCAACATTTAAGCAGAGGACGATTCCCCTGTGCGCTGCAATGGAATTCTGGAGACCTCCAAAGACTCATAAGTTTGTGATCGGGTCTGTTGTCTGCCTTCAACCACTAGTTCTCTCCAGCCAAAATTGGTCAAGAATTGAGTGAATGGTTTTAAGGCATTTATCAATGCCCAATTCACGGAGTCCTGCACATGGTGTCCAAGTGCCTCCAACAGTCTCTCCTCCACCTGGTGCTCTAGAGGCACCTCTTGCAGCTGTTCCTCCTCATCAGCGTAGTCCATCCATTTTATTGTGGCTGGGAGGTATAGAGAAGTTGGGGGGGGAGAACCCTAAAGCAGGTGTTAACTAGTGCAGAAAAAGGCAGTAGTATAACTGCCAGGCCAGTCAAGTACTTGTGGAGGGAGCCACCTGCTTATCAAATGATATTTATTTGTTAAAGTTCAAATTCCCCCTGGGCCCAACCCTGAGAACTTCTTATTGCAGCCCCATCTGGTAATTACTGAGGCCAATCCAACTGCCAAGACGATGTACTGCGCTGAGTTGATTGGAAATTAAAGTTTCCTGAATCAGCTCAACGCACATGTGCATCAAGCACAACAGAAAGTGGACAGCATCCTCTTATGGAAACACGCGGAGAACACTCGGTCGGCCTCGTTCCCTCTCCACACTGGCTGGACACCAAGGATCAAAGATTCCCATGAAGGTGCAATAGCGCGGCAGCGCAAAGCCTACAACTGAATTGCACATGCTCAAGACAAACAAAAAAAATTTATCCACACAGTTACAACAAAATAAGTTTGAAAGGCACTTATCTGGATGCTGCAGCAGCGAAGAAAGAGGACAGACTTTATTGTTGGAGCTAAATATCGATAGGAAAGGATCATGGTTGGATGGCTGAGTGTTCACGGGATATGTAGTTAAAAGTTTTTACTGATTTCATTGTCTGCTGTTTTGTCAGTAGAGGAAACAAAAAGCATAATCCGAAGCCTCCGGTCCTGCCATTGAATCAGCTTTTCTTAATAATACCATTTGTTCAAAAAGTTTTTTTTTATATCAAGCCTCAGACTCAAAGGCACTGGCCTGACTTTGTGAGTGACTAGCATGGCATTTTTTTAATTTGATAATGTGCACATAATTTTTTATGCAACCAATTTTGTCATTGAAAATCTCAGGATAACTTTTGATAATCTCAGCAGGGTTTTGCGATTAGGAATGTGGTTGCAAAGCATTTGCAGATTACCATCAACTTCAGGTTTGGTGGTAAGCCTTTCGAAACGGGAAGGGGTTCCCAAGGGACCCCTTCCCCTTTGTGAATGTGGGTGAATTTTTTTTTTAAGAGCAGGCAGTGGTTACACTGCCTACTTTCAAAAAATGAAAAGGAAACTTTAAGGAAAATGGGCTGCATTACAAAAAAAAGATAGCTTTATTTAAAAAGCAATCACAGACATGGCGGTCTGCTGACCCCAGCAGGCCACCATTCCTCTGATTGTGGCAATTCCCAAAAGGGTTGCAAATTGAGACCTGCCTCATGAATTAATGTGGCAGGTCTCTTAAGACCTACTTGGGAATTGCGCAGAGTTAAACACACTGTTGTGCATAGCTGTGTGCAATTTCTTCATAGTGGATCGCAAACATTTGCTGTTAGGAAGTCGCAAACATCAAGCTGCGTTTATCTGGCCCTAGGATTTCTGCTTGAGCTTGCTAGCTGCTACTGAAAACTTGTCCCAATCCAAAGATTACCCGGATGGTGCCACAGAGTTAGACAAGTTGTCAAAAATTTGTTGGCCTTTATGGCCTAAGTGACTGAAAACAATCGCAGCTTTGTGCTTCGGTTCAAATGCATCCGAACTAACAGCAATAAAATAATTTTTATATTCTTAACCACGTGCACCATTTAACTGTTGGTTTCCCTGGATTTTGAAGAAATGGAAAGATTTGCACAAATTTTGGTGAAGTCACAGTAGCCAAGTTGCTAAATGGTCATGCTTCCAAAAGTGCTTGCATTCGCAACAAATGAATATCAAATGAATACATTTTCCATTAAAAACAAATATGTACCATGTACATATTGATACTTTGTTGCAGACAATGTAGATTTTCCTAGTAAGTTATGAAGGAAAGTCTTAATTTTATTGAAAGACACAGAGGCGAGTATTATGCCTTTCTTTTCTTGTTAATTTTAATAGCAGCACAGTCAAGAAACTAAAAATCCCATAAGGCTAACAAACGGCAACCAATGGGAAACAAAACGTAGTCCACAGTGCCCCTCCAATCACCAACCAGCCAACCTTCCAGTATTTATCGCGTCCACGAACAGTCCTCTTTTCTTGTGCGGGGGATCAAAAGGTAATAAACATAGGAATAATTGAGAAAAGTATTCAAAAAGCCATTAGAACTTAGAAAAGTTCCTGGAGAAAACTCACAAATTTATGTAGACTTTGCCAGGAGTCGAAAGTCTCTGGAACAATGCTGTGTAAACAATCTGTAGAAGGTGTAGGGATCCGTCTCTGGAAACGAAGAGGGATGTTATCCTTGAGATGAAGTTTGGAAAGGAGCCGATGATGCTGTTAGGGAGGGAGATGAGAAAAGGGAGGGAGAAAACATAAAGTAAGAACAATAAGGTGGGATAATTCTCGCCTCCATGCCTTAATAAAATTAAGACTTTTCTTCATAACTTACTAGGAAAATCTACATTTTATGGCAAGAACGGAGGCTCTTATTATGCTTTTTTAAAGCAAATTAATCACTTTTAAAGAAGCATGTTGTATAGGCTTACAATAAAATGCTTTAAAAACATTATGATTCAACCATTTAGCCGATCTGAGAATATCCTCCGTCCAAGAACTAGCCAAAAACGCCTTAGAAGCCAGAGAAGCCTTACCTCCCCTGGACAAATGAGCTCCAAAAGAGGAAGTATCAATGCCCGCTAAGGACATAACCCACTTTACCCATTGAGCTAGGGTAGGAGATAAAACAGGCTTGAAAGGTTTCCTGAAGGAAATGAGGAGTTGGGATGCTCAGGATGATCTCAAATCAACTGTCTTTTGTTCATAAATCTTCAAGCATTATCCTACGCATAACTTAGGATGGTCAGGAAAATAGGGATAAAATACTGTAGATAAATTAGTTTTGGTACATCTATGAACTGTAAATAAAACACCTGAAGAAGAAAACTGGCGAGCGGTAATGTCAAGCGCTTTAACATCTGAAAGTCTTTTGATAGAAACAAGGCATAACAACATGGTAAGTTTTGCAGACAACATTTTCAATGAAAGTGCTGTATTATCAGGCCACAACAAAAATAGGTTTAGAACAACATTTACACCCCACACAGAATTATACTTTGGTACAGTAAGAGTACAAAATGTTACTCCCTTTAATAGACGGCAGACTAAAGGGTGTTCTCCCTTGGGTTTTCCGTTGATGTAAGGATCGGAGGAGGAGATTGTTGACTTATATCAATAGATGGTGCAATAGATTTTACCTTTACTAGCTTCTGCGGCCAGGAAATTAACTATGGAGGTACCTCCGCTGAAAACTAATCAATATGTTTTCCCATGCACCAACTATTCCATAAGGACTATGCTGATCCATATGCCTTCTTTGTTCCTGGGGCCCATGATTGGTGAAGCTTATGTCAAAATAAATGGGATTGAATGGGAATCCCTGAGATTTTCCAAGCTGAGAGAGTTAGAAGATTTTCTTTGATCAAACTGTAGAGAAGACCTTGAGGATTCGAAAGTAGATGTGGGAACAAAGGTAGAAGGAATGGGGATTCTATTGAGAGTTCCAGAAGAGTAGGGAACCACACCTGAGATTTCCAGAAGGGGCCTATGAGAACCAGCACTTCTTTTTGGCGTCTAACCTGGACTAGTAATATGCTGATCATGATGAACGGAGGGAAAGCATAATTGAGAGAGGTTGACCAATCCTGAGAAAAAGCATTGGATGCCAAGGCTAGGGGATCTAGGCGCCAACTGAAGAATTGGGGCAGTTGGGCATTGAGACAAGAAGCAAAAACATCTATCTGGAAAGGGCCCATTTACGATTAATAGAATTTAATATGTCGAGATGGAGCTTCCAATTGCTTGAGTCTTGAAAATGGCAAGAGTGCCAATCTGCCACTGTGTTTAGATCGCCCGGTAAATACTCTGCATTTACCGAGATTCTGTTTTGGAGGCAAAAATCCCAGAAACTCTTCACTAGATCTGCTAAAGGTTAGGATTTTGTGCCTCCCAAATGATTGTTGTAACGGACCGCTGAAATGTTGTCCATCCTGAGAAGGATACTACAACAAACTCTGTCTTTTGCCAGGCTTTTGATTGCAAAGGAGCCGACAAGCATCTCTAAACAATTGATATGCAACCTGGACTCCTCTAGTGACCATGTAACTCCAGTCGAAATCAGCCACACCAGGCACCCCAACCCGAACAACTTGCGTCCGATTCCAACACAAGATCCGAGGCTGATGCAAAAATGGTTCGGCCATTCCAAGCATCCAAATGGTCTATCCACCATTGTAACTCCATTTGAGATTCTTGATCTACGGAAATAATGTCTGAATAAGCAAGACCTTTTTGAAGATGTTGAATCTTTAGTCTTTGAAGAGCCCGATAGTGAAGTGGGCCTGGAAAAATGGCTTGAATCGAAGAAGGCAGAAGACCTACTATCCTTGCTAAAGTTCTGAGAGAAAACTGAGCTGTGCGTAAAATAGGAAGGATTTCAGATTTTATGGACTTTACTTTTGCAGAGGGCAACTGAAGAGTAGTGGAGAAGGAGTTTACGAGGAAGCCTAGCAATACTATTTGCTGTACTGGAAATAAGGAAGATTTTTCAAGATTGATAAGAAACCCGAGGTCTGACAGAAGACCTGGGATTGAAGGCAAGGAAGTATTTGATTCACAATCAGAATGTTGTTCAAGTAAATGATCAGTCTGACTCCTTGAGCCCTGAGAAACGCTACCACTGCTTTCATGAGTTTTGTAAAACACCATTGAGCGGAAAAGAGGCTGAATGGAAGAGAAGGAAAATGAAAAGTCTGGTTTAGCCACTGGAATTGTAAGAAATTCTTGGAATGCAGATGTATGGATACGGAGACTAACGCATCCTGAAGATCCAAATATACCATCCAATCTCCCTGTAAGAGAGAATCCCTGAGGTGTAAGATAGTCTCTGTTTTGAAATGGAGATAAACGACAACGTGGTTGAACTGTTTTAAATTGATAATTAAAAAACAACAAGTGATGGACGGAATGCTGAACATTGTCAAACTTTCACCCCCAGTACAGTGATCTGGGCCTAAATCCATCGTTTTTTTGCTGCCCATGCCATTCCAGTTTGGACCCAGCCATATGCAAATCAGTCTTGACCCTGTTCCCCATGGGAACAGTCCAGCCCGAACTGCTAGACCAGGTCTTCCCTGGACTGGAAGCAAGCATCCTGGGACCGGTTTCGGGGTTTCACCCCTCATCAGCCAGGCTAGCTTGAATCCAGTGGCATGGGAAGCACGGGACCCACGTCTGGGCATACCCTTCCCACTTAGGGCGACAAAGCAAAAAACAACAAGTGATGGACGGAATGCTGAACATTGTCAAACATTCACCCCAGTACAGTGATCTGGGCCTAAATCCATCGTTTTTTTGCTGCCCATGCCATTCCAGTTTGGACCCAGCCATATGCAAATCAGTCTTGATCCTGTTCCCCATGGGAACAGTCCAGCCCGAACTGCTAGGCCAGGTCTTCCCTGGACTGGAAGCAAGCATCCTGGGACCGGTTTCGGGGTTTCACCCCTCATCAGCCAGGCTAGCTTGAATCCAGTGGCATGGGAAGCACGGGACCCACGTCTGGGCATACCCTTCCCACTTAGGGCGACAAAGCAAAAAACAACAAGTGATGGACGGAATGCTGAACATTGTCAAACATTCACCCCCAGTACAGTGATCTGGGCCTAAATCCATCGTTTTTTTGCTGCCCATGCCATTCCAGTTTGGACCCAGCCATATGCAAATCAGTCTTGACCCTGTTCCCCATGGGAACAGTCCAGCCCGAACTGCTAGGCCAGGTCTTCCCTGGACTGGAAGCAAGCATCCTGGGACCGGTTTCGGGGTTTCACCCCTCATCAGCCAGGCTAGCTTGAATCCAGTGGCATGGGAAGCACTGGACCCACGTCTGGGCATACCCTTCCCACTTAGGGCGACAAAGCAAAAAACAACAAGTGATGGACGGAATGCTGAACATTGTCAAACATTCACCCCCAGTACAGTGATCTGGGCCTAAATCCATCGTTTTTTTGCTGCCCATGCCATTCCAGTTTGGACCCAGCCATATGCAAATCAGTCTTGACCCTGTTCCCCATGGGAACAGTCCAGCCCGAACTGCTAGGCCAGGTCTTCCCTGGACTGGAAGCAAGCATCCTGGGACCGGTTTCGGGGTTTCACCCCTCATCAGCCAGGCTAGCTTGAATCCAGTAGCATGGGAAGCACGGGACCCACGTCTGGGCATACCCTTCCTAATTAGGGCGACAAAGCAAAAAACAACAAGTGATGGACGGAATGCTGAACATTGTCAAACATTCACCCCCAGTACAGTGATCTGGGCCTAAATCCATCGTTTTTTTGCTGCCCATGCCATTCCTGTTTGGACCCAGCCATATGCAAATCAGTCTTGACCCTGTTCCCCATGGGAACAGTCCAGCCCGAACTGCTAGGCCAGGTCTTCCCTGGACTGGAAGCAAGCATCCTGGGACCGGTTTCGGGGTTTCACCCCTCATCAGCCAGGCTAGCTTGAATCCAGTGGCATGGGAAGCACGGGACCCACATCTGGGCATACCCTTCCCACTTAGGGCGACAAAGCAAAAAACAACAAGTGATGGACGGAATGCTGAACATTGTCAAACATTCACCCCCAGTACAGTGATCTGGGCCTAAATCCATTGTTTTTTTGCTGCCCATGCCATTCCAGTTTGGACCCAGCCATATGCAAATCAGTCTTGACCCTGTTCCCCATGGGAACAGTCCAGCCCGAACTGCTAGGCCAGGTCTTCCCTGGACTGGAAGCAAGCATCCTGGGACCGGTTTCGGGGTTTCACCCCTCATCAGCCAGGCTAGCTTGAATCCAGTGGCATGGGAAGCACGGGACCCACGTCTGGGCATACCCTTCCCACTTAGGGCGACAAAGCAAAAAACAACAAGTGATGGACGGAATGCTGAACATTGTCAAACATTCACCCCCAGTACAGTGATCTGGGCCTAAATCCATCGTTTTTTTGCTGCCCATGCCATTCCAGTTTGGACCCAGCCATATGCAAATCAGTCTTGATCCTGTTCCCCATGGGAACAGTCCAGCCCGAACTGCTAGGCCAGGTCTTCCCTGGACTGGAAGCAAGCATCCTGGGACCGGTTTCGGGGTTTCACCCCTCATCAGCCAGGCTAGCTTGAATCCAGTGGCATGGGAAGCACGGGACCCACGTCTGGGCATACCCTTCCCACTTAGGGCGACAAAGAAAAAAACAACAAGTGATGGACGGAATGCTGAACATTGTCAAACATTCACCCCCAGTACAGTGATCTGGGCCTAAATCCATTGTTTTTTTGCTGCCCATGCCATTCCAGTTTGGACCCAGCCATATGCAAATCAGTCTTGACCCTGTTCCCCATGGGAACAGTCCAGCCCGAACTGCTAGGCCAGGTCTTCCCTGGACTGGAAGCAAGCATCCTGGGACCGGTTTCGGGGTTTCACCCCTCATCAGGCAGGCTAGCTTGAATCCAGTGGCATGGGAAGCACGGGACCCACGTCTGGGCATACCCTTCCCACTTAGGGCGACAAAGCAAAAAACAACAAGTGATGGACGGAATGCTGAACATTGTCAAACATTCACCCCCAGTACAGTGATCTGGGCCTAAATCCATCGTTTTTTTGCTGCCCATGCCATTCCAGTTTGGACCCAGCCATATGCAAATCAGTCTTGACCCTGTTCCCCATGGGAACAGTCCAGCCCGAACTGCTAGGCCAGGTCTTCCCTGGACTGGAAGCAAGCATCCTGGGACCGGTTTCGGGGTTTCACCCCTCATCAGCCAGGCTAGCTTGAATCCAGTGGCATGGGAAGCACTGGACCCACGTCTGGGCATACCCTTCCCACTTAGGGCGACAAAGCAAAAAACAACAAGTGATGGACGGAATGCTGAACAATGTCAAACATTCACCCCCAGTACAGTGATCTGGGCCTAAATCCATCGTTTTTTTGCTGCCCATGCCATTCCAGTTTGGACCCAGCCATATGCAAATCAGTCTTGACCCTGTTCCCCATGGGAACAGTCCAGCCCGAACTGCTAGGCCAGGTCTTCCCTGGACTGGAAGCAAGCATCCTGGGACCGGTTTCGGGGTTTCACCCCTCATCAGCCAGGCTAGCTTGAATCCAGTAGCATGGGAAGCACGGGACCCACGTCTGGGCATACCCTTCCTAATTAGGGCGACAAAGCAAAAAACAACAAGTGATGGACGGAATGCTGAACATTGTCAAACATTCACCCCCAGTACAGTGATCTGGGCCTAAATCCATCGTTTTTTTGCTGCCCATGCCATTCCAGTTTGGACCCAGCCATATGCAAATCAGTCTTGACCCTGTTCCCCATGGGAACAGTCCAGCCCGAACTGCTAGGCCAGGTCTTCCCTGGACTGGAAGCAAGCATCCTGGGACCGGTTTCGGGGTTTCACCCCTCATCAGCCAGGCTAGCTTGAATCCAGTGGCATGGGAAGCACGGGACCCACATCTGGGCATACCCTTCCCACTTAGGGCGACAAACAAAAAACAACAAGTGATGGACGGAATGCTGAACATTGTCAAACATTCACCCCCAGTACAGTGATCTGGGCCTAAATCCATTGTTTTTTTGCTGCCCATGCCATTCCAGTTTGGACCCAGCCATATGCAAATCAGTCTTGACCCTGTTCCCCATGGGAACAGTCCAGCCCGAACTGCTAGGCCAGGTCTTCCCTGGACTGGAAGCAAGCATCCTGGGACCGGTTTCGGGGTTTCACCCCTCATCAGCCAGGCTAGCTTGAATCCAGTGGCAATGGAAGCACGGGAACCACGTCTGGGAATACCCTTCCCACTTAGGGCGACAAAGCAAAAAACAACAAGTGATGGACGGAATGCTGAACATTGTCAAACATTCACCCCCAGTACAGTGATCTGGGCCTAAATCCATCGTTTTTTTGCTGCCCATGCCATTCCAGTTTGGACCCAGCCATATGCAAATCAGTCTTGACCCTGTTCCCCATGGGAACAGTCCAGCCCGAACTGCTAGGCCAGGTCTTCCCTGGACTGGAAGCAAGCATCCTGGGACCGGTTTCGGGGTTTCACCCCTCATCAGCCAGGCTAGCTTGAATCCAGTGGCATGGGAAGCACGGGACCCACGTCTGGGCATACCCTTCCCACTTAGGGCGACAAAGCAAAAAACATTTTATTATGAATTATTCATTCATCTTTTGAACTAGGAATACCGAACTGAGGAAACCTGAAGAATCCAGATGACAAGGAACAATTGCCTGTTTTTGAAGAAGAGCTTGGACCTCAGACACAATTAGGTTTGTCATCTCCGAAGAAAACTGGGGAGGATGGGGAAGCATCACTTGAAAAGGATCTAAATACAGTTCTATCACATAACCCTGAACAGTGTTCAATACCCAAGGATCTGCAGTAATTGACTGCCATTTTGGAAGAAAATGTAACAGGCGACCTCCTAAAGTAGGAAGGCCAGAAGGGTGACTCGCTTGCTTGAGAGGTATATCTGGAACCTCTATTTCCTCTGCTGCAAAATCCACGACTTCTCTGCGGGTAAAACTGAGTCCTGTACTCTTGGAATGAGGATTGGGATGTGCCACGGGAACCTTGGATGTTGTATGAGCGGCCGGCAAAGCGGTTCCTACCTCTGCCAGCCCTGGTGAAAACCCGACTGGAAAACATATTTTTCAAAGATTGTTGTGCCTTATCCAGTGATGCGAAAGTAGCCACATATTTACTAAGCTCCTTGATAAAGGAGTTTCCAAACAGAAGGCCTTCCGTCCTGATACCTGGATCCGAGACTGCCAGATTCACCAACTTAGGATCCAGTTTCAGCAGGAGCCCCTTTCTGCACTCATGCGTTATTACGGCATTAGCATTACCCAGAACACACAGCACGTTGGACCCATAAAGATAACTCATCTGGGTTAATAGAGGTATGTTCCAACCTGGCTGACTCAGCTAAATCAAAGATGCGTGTTAGTGGCCCCACCACATCTAAAGCTTGTCTTGGCATGTGGACCATGCCTCATATACCCCTTTGCGTGGATATTGGTAACAGTAATTTTGTACTGAAGAGATGGCCAAGGACATTTTGATTGTAACTTTGCCCTAGTCTGTTTGTCCAGAGGAGTGCGCAGATTTGAGGCAACATATTCTCCAACATGGTCTGCCGGAAACCATTCCGTTGAGTGAGGGTGATGGATTTAATTTGGGTCGAACATAGGGACCCCTTTAATGTCAGAGACTGTGACAGTTCCGGAAACTTCTGAAGACGAGAGTTTGGATTTCTTTGGAGGAGGAGAAAATAGATCTCCATTGTCATAATCGGACTTACCAGCATCCGAGACTGCATCACCCATGTCGTCATCAGTGTCTAGTATCCGTAAAATAATTATAGGGGAGGATATATGTTTAGACTTTGCAGAACATTTAACAGACAATTTTATATTTGGAATCCCCTCCCTTAAGGGAAGCTTGAGAGGAGCCACATCTTCTGTCTGAGGTGAGGAATTTACACCAACCAACAGTGCCACTTTTGGGACTTTTTTAGGAAGAGGGCGCTTTCTGCTATCCCCTGCCTACTGGAACAAAATCGTCTTAGATACTAAAGCCCTGATTTATACTTTTTGGTGCAAAACTGCACTAACGCAGTTTTGCACCAAAAAGTTTAGCACCGGCTTGCACTATTTCTGTGCACCAGCCGGGCACCATATTTATGGAATGGTGCCAGCCGGTACAAAGGGTAGGCTTGTGTAAAAAAATAAATTACGTTAGTTGTGTGGAGCTGGCGGTATGGAAGAAGGGAGTTTTGCACAAAAAAATTACATTAGGCAGGTTAGAGTAAAAAACAATTACTCTAACCTGCCTAGAGTCTTTTTCTGATGCAAAACCATCCATACCATATGATTCCTTTCTTAGAAAAGACAGGAGTCATGCCCACCACCCCAAGGCCAGCACAGAGGACCAGGGTCTCCTGGGCATGGCTACTGCACCCTGTGCCATGTATGGGGGCCCATTTTAAGGACCCTATGGAAATTTAAAAAATAAAATAAAATAAAATACTTGCCTGTACTTACCTGGGATGGGGTCCCCCATACTCCGTTGTCCCTCTGGTGTGGATGGGGGTGTCCCTGGGGCCTGGGGAGTGCACCCGTGGGCTTATTCCATGGTGTTCCACCATGGAAATAGGCCCACAGGTCCTCTAATGCCTGCCCTGACCCAGGCGTTAAAAAATGGGGCACAGCAAGCATTTCACTCAGGCGTTAAAAAATGGGGCAAAGCAAGCATTGCACCATTTTTTGACCCCTCCTGTGCACCACTTTTGCACGGGAGTATAAATATGGCGTTAAGGCCATAGAGTCATTTTTTGCAATGGAACGCCTACCTTGCATCTCATTAAGGCAAGGTAGGTTTCCACGTCCAAAAAATGACTTTAACTCCATAAATTTGGCACTAGACGGGTCTAGCGCCAAAGTATAAATATGGAGTTTGTTTTGCACCGAAGTAGAGTAAAAAAATGACGCTAATTCGGTGCAGAGTATAAATATACCCCTAAATGAAACACTGATTTTTCAAAATTTTTAGATAATTTGTCCATAGAGGCAGAAACTGCCTGTTCTACAGAGACGTGTATAAATCACTCAAATTGTCCTTAATGGACTCTTCCTCATCATTCAAATTGCGAGAAATAGGGGAACTATCAATCTCCATGGTGAAAAACTAACAGAAAAACTGTCTGGGAATGAAAACCAGTAAACAAGGGGTTAATTTTCAGCTTGAGAGCTCAGAAAAGCTTAACTCTGCCTATGGGCGGGGAAAAGAGAGTGACTACAATCCAGGAAGTTTAGAATTGCTATGAGAAGGAGGATTCCTTACCTGACCAACAAGAGGGGAAACGGTAGCAGAAACTATTACAAATGCTTTTTGATGCCAGAAAGGAGCAGGAACAGGAGAGGAAACACGACGTCCACCTCAACCGTCGGCTAAAATGGCGGCTGCAATTTGAGGAGAACGTCTTCTTTGAAACTGCAAGCGTGTGTGAAGAGCAATGGAAATACGAGCATGCGGCTACAAGCTGACTAGAAAAGAGAGCACGTGTCGGGGAAAGCAGCGCTAAGCCCAAAATGTTTTAAACTATGATATTCCAACAATAAAAGGACAAATTATATGGCAATGGTATAAAAAAGTACTTATCTTGACCGCGAGCAGCAAGAAAAGAAGGCTGTTCATGGACAAGATAACTACTGGAGGGTTGGCTGGTTGGTGATTGGAGGGGCACTGTGGGCTATGTTATGTTCCCCATTGGCTGCCGTTTGTTCGCCTTAAGGGATTTGCAGTTTCTTGACTGGACTGCTATTAAAATTAACAAGGAAAGACAGGCATAATAAAAGCCTCCATTTTTGCTATACAATTCAGAACCAAATGAAAAAGTAATACTGAAAAAATGTGCCATAAAATTGTAGTACAAGTCATGCAAATTTCTTTGCCCAATCCAAAATGCCTGAACAAATCGGAAAAAAACCCTCATGAAAATGGCTGCCATGCATGCAAGCCGTAAATACGTCAAAGGAAAGCCTTGTTATCCTTCAAACGAGTGCATAGCAATGCACATGAGGATACATATTCAAGGAAGGCCGACATGCTCCAGAAGTCAGAGGCAGCAATTAATGTGAAAAACAAATGTGCCAGTTAAAATCAAAACTCACCGCAAAAATCAGTGGCTGCTGCAATAACTGCAGACACAACACCCGTAATGATGGAACATCAGCAAGCATGATCAGAGTGTGCTGCAAACTCCCTAAACTTCACTCCTCAGCATTCAACTGCACATCACCAAATGTTGCAAAGAGGACTTAGGCCCTCATTACAACCCTGGCGGTCAGTGTTAAAGCAGCGGTAATACTGCCAACAGGCCGGCGGTAACAAAAATGGAATCATGACCACTGTGGAAACTGCCCACACATACAGCCACTTTAGCACCCCAACTGCCATGGCGGTAGCAACAAACAACGCAGCAGTAACTGCCAACAGACAGGCAGAAG
Organism: Pleurodeles waltl; assembly: GCF_031143425.1. Classification (NCBI taxonomy): domain Eukaryota; kingdom Metazoa; phylum Chordata; class Amphibia; order Caudata; family Salamandridae; genus Pleurodeles; species Pleurodeles waltl. Next base: position 884,575,674 of record NC_090443.1, read on the forward strand.
ACAAAGTACCGCCCATCCCATTACAACCTGCCCACCCGCCAGCTTTTCCGGGGTGGTACCAACACCATCAAAAGCACGGCAGAAACTGTACTCTGAAAGGAAACCACTCACCTCTCGACACTCAAGGAAGAACTAGGACGCCATGGAGCCCGAACTACAGGGGATACTCATGCTGGTCTATCTTCTCATTTACCAGGAGTACCAACGCCTGCGACGATGACACAGTGAGTACTACACCTAGTACACAGGGGAGGGGGGAGGAAAAAGAGAGTGACATACACATGCAACACGCAACACCCCCTCCCCCACCCTCACCCCCAACACCATACACACAAACACATGCAACAACATTACATATACACCCTGTAATCCACTGGAATAACGCAAGGACAAAAGGAATGAAGTAAAAATAGTGTAATATTAGACATTTAGAGAAATACGTTCATATATAATTAAACAGTATGTACAATATATACAATATATACAAAATGAGGGACAATGTCCACACAAAAATAGTCCGTGGTCCACTGGGCTATAACACATAGGCCAAGCCCACACTTGACTCCTGCCTCAAAACGGAGGGAACACTGCAGGGGCATCAGGTCAAAAACACACAGGCACCTCAGGGGGAACAGGAAGGGGGGGGTCATCTCAGCCGGAAGATGGTATTACGCCACTGCTCCTGGAAGGGGCTCCGTGCCCACTGTTTGCTCCTGGGGAGTGCAAAGCTACAGTCTCTCAAATGGGTGCTTTGCCCACTGCTTGGTCCTGGGGAGTGCAAAGCCACAGTCTCGAAAGTGGGTGGTTTGCCCACTGCTTGGTCCTGGGGAGTGCAAAGCCACAGTCTCTCAAGTCTCTCAAGTGGGTGGTTTGCCCACTGCTTGGTCCTGAGGAGGGCAACGCCACAGTCTCTCAAGTCTCTCAAGTGGGTGGTTTGCCCACTGCTTGGTCCTGGAGAGTGCAAAGCCACAGTCTCTAAAGTGGGTGACATGTTCCACTGGTTCTGGAGGGGGCTTTGTGCCCAGTGTGCTTCATCCTGCCAAGGATAGGGTGAGTGGGTGCCTTTCTCCACTGGTTCTGGAGGGGGCTTTGTGCCCAGTGTGCTTCATCCTGTCAAGGATAGGGTGAGTGGATTCCTTTCTCCACTGGTACTGGAGGGGGCTTTGTGCCCAGTGTGCTTCATCCAGCCAAGGATAGGGTGAGTGGATGCCTTTCTCCACTGGACACGGAGTAGGCTTGGTGCCCAGTGTGCTTCATCCTGCCAAGGATAGGGTGAGTGGATGCCTTTCTCCACTGGTTCTGGAGGGGGCCTTGTGCCCAGTGTGCTTCAACCTGCCAAGGATAGGGTGGGTTGATGCCTTTCTTCACTGGTTCTGGAGGGAGCTTGGTGTCCAGTGATGCAGCACATGGGGGGGTGCCAGGTCACAGTCCATCACCTGGGTGTCAGAGCCATGAGATTTGCAGTGACCAGGATGCATGATAGTCCATAGAGGGAGGGCCATAGACTAGCCGGTGGCTACTACTTCACAGTGTTGGTAGTGCCGGTGCTGGTGCTGCCAGTGGTGGGGAGAGGCTCCAGCCCTTCTCCTGCAGCCTCGGACAGCTGCCCGCTGGGGCTGCTGCTGCTTGCAGTGGTGCTACTGTCAGCAGTGCAGGTGGCGGTGCTTGCGGTGGCAGGTGGCGGTGCTGGCCACGGTGCAGGTGTCGGTGCTGCCAGTGGTGGGGGGAAGCTCCAGCCCTTCTCCTGCAGCCTCGGATGGCTGCCCACTGAGGCTGCTGCTGCTGACAGTAGTGGTGCTTGCGGCGGTACAGGTGGTGGTGCTTGCGGCGTTGCAGGTGGCAGTGCTGGCCGCGATGCAGGTGCCGGTGCTGGTGGTTGTGCTGGTAGCCACCACGCCTTCACCTGCAGGCTCGGACGGCTGACGCCTTGGCTGGTGATTTGTGCCCCTTCCTGCCCTTGTCAGATGGTGGTGTCACCTTGGGTCTGGCAGCTGGAGTCTTTGAGATGGCCTTGCAGGGTGGCTATGGCTCTTTCCCCTTGCCGGATGCTGTCCTCTTCTTCACCTTGTCATGTGGCGGAATGTTCTTGGCCTTGGCAGGGGTTGGTGGGCTGACGGGTGCCCCCCTTTGAGCCTCTGACAGCTGCAGACACCACAGCAGACGCGGAGTTGGTGGCTGAGGTGCTGAGCTGGGTTTTGGCCACCCTGGCCTGAGCTGAAGGACAGGGGGTGGAGGGGTAGGGAAGAGGTCAATGTTGGCTGGGATGAGCTTCTTAGGGACATTGGGGTGGGAAGAGGGTGAAGGTTTGGGAGTGGAGGAAGAGGGAGTGCTTGTAGAAGGGGTCAGTCGGCTGTGTTTGGGTGTAGCTGCATGAGCTGGATGCTCTTGTGAGGTGGGTGGCTGTTGGGAGGGTGTGTGCTTGCGTTTGTGTACTTTGGGAGGAGGGGTCACAGACACAGTGGGAGAGGACACAGGGGACATGTGCATGGATGTGGGGGTGGTGACTGCCAGTGAGGGGTGTGTAGTGATGGGCGTGCTGGTGATGGAGGTAGTGGATGAGGAGGAGGAGAGGGACACAGTGGAGGCAGTGGATGTTAGTGTGTCTGCATGGGGATGGTGCTTGTGTGAGTGCCTGTGAGATGAAGGGTGGTGCTTGTGTTTGCCTGAGCCACTTCTGTGTGTTGATTTGGGTGAATGCTGGTCTGAAGGGGTGCTTGGGATAGGCAGGGGTTGAGGGGATTTGGACTGGGTAGAGGAAGTTGGAGGAGGGAGGCTGGATACAGGGACAATGGCTGCCATCAGTGGGGAGGCCAGAGACTGAAATGCTCTCTGTTGGGCTGCCACATCAAAGTGAATGCCCTCCAGGTATGCATTTGTTTGTTGCAAATGCCTCTGGACACCCTGGATGGAATTCAGTCTGGTTGACTGCCCAACAGTGAGGGATCTCAGGAGGTCAAAAGCCTCCTCACTGAGGGCAGCAGGGCTGACTGGGGCAGGGTCTGAGGTGCCTGGGGCGAAGGAGATGCCCACCCTCCTGGGTGAGCGGGCATGGGAAACACGCTGAGGAGCTGCTGGGAGGGCGGTGCTGGGAGGAGGGGTGGCAGCTGTACCTGTTGTTGGGGTGGGCACAGAGGTGTCCCCCACCGCCAGGGAGCTTCCATCGGAGGAAGAGTCGCTGTCTGTAGTGTCCCTTTCTGTCTCCGTCATGGTGCTCCCCTCGCCCTCTGTCCCACTGGTTCCCTCACAATCGGTGGATTTAGCCTCCAGGCTCATATGGGATGCAGCTCCCTCCATCACCGGTGCCTCTGCTCCCCCGCCAGATGATGCTAATGCACACAAGGACAGGATGACAAAACAAAAAGGGGGGAGAGACCGAGGATACACTTGGTCAATGCCAGCAACAACACGACCGTTGGCGTGCACAACACACAGGGAGCTGCCCTATGCACCAGGCCATGCACTACCAGTTACCCAGCTGGTCACCAGCCCATGGGGTACAATGCCATGAGCTGCAAACCTGAAACCCACGGGACCCTGCCCAGTACTAAATGCCCACTAACGCTATTGGGGTTGGATTGCTTCTGAGCCTGCCCAAATATGGACCTACCCTTCCATTTTCGCTGTGGCCAGGGGCATCCACAGTCCACATTCCACACCCAGGCAATACCTCAATGCGTGCAAAGTCATGAATCTGAATTTGTACTCACCCCCTTATGGCTGCTATGATGCCCTCAAATGAACATCCATCTCCGGATAGGCCACAGCCATGATGCGGAACATGAGGGGGGTCAGGGTACAATGGGCACCCCTTCCCCCTCTGGGCCTCTGCCGTCTTCCTTGCCCAGCAGCGCAGGTCCTCCCACCGTTTGCGGCAGTGGGTGCTCCGCCTGTCAAATGCCCCTAGGGTCCGCACCTTTTTGGCGATGGCACACCAAATGCCCTTTTTCTGATGGGCATTGACATGCAGGAAAAAGACAGCAGAAAAGGGATTAATCATACCGTCCGATCTGTCATACTCATGGCTCACCATATCCCTTACATCCCCTTACGCACATACCTTCACCACCATATATGCAGCACTCTGCCCAGGACACCTCAGCCCCCCATACATGTGGCTTACACACACAGCACTCTATACATTCATGGCCCACGCATCATGCTCACAGTGTACTCACCTGTTTGTCTGGAGGACCATAGTGTAAAGTGTACTGGGGTAGGACCCCATCCACCAGTCTCTCCAACTCCTCCGAAGTGAAGGCAGGGGCCCTTTCCCCAGCCACATGAGCCATTGTTGCTTCCAGACACAGGTCACAGCAGCACTTGCAGTGTAGGTCCTCTCCTGTCGAAGGTCAGGTAGCAAGGGAGTGAACAGATAGAAAATGGTGGTCACGTCTGCGGCGGGCGTACTGTCACCGCCGGCGTACATCGCCATTGGCTCTTGGAACCCATAGGGCCTAATGTTAACCAATGTGAAGTTGTGCGGCGGTCATCGACCACCGACTGCAACGGCGCACAATGCCAGCGGAATTACCTCATTTCCACTTGTCCCTCCTCACAGGTCAGGCAGCTACCATTCAGGGGGGCACAGGCCATGGCACCTAACTGCGTCACAGCAGACATTGGCACGTCAACTGACTCTCGGATTCACATACTGGTTCTGTAAATGAAGATATGCATCATTATTTCAATCAATGTGTGAACATGACCCTCTGCTCACCGTTTTCCTCCCTAGACTTCAACCGCTGAGGATAGATATGAGATGGAGACATCCTCCAGTGTACAGACCCCTAGTGGACCTGGCGACAATGGAGGACAGACACATTATCCTAACCTAGAGACTTGATAGGGCCACAATCCAAGAACTATGTGCCCAATTGGAGCCAGACCTGATTTCAGCTATCCGCCAGCCCACAGGTGTCCCCCCTCTGGTGCGGGTCCTGTCAGTGCTCCATTTCCTTGCAAGTGGTTCCTTCCAACCAACAGTGGCCATGGAATCAGGGATGTCTCAGCCAATGTTCTCCAACGTGTTGACCAGAATATTGTCTGCCTTGCTGAAACACATGCGCAGCTACATCGTATTCCCCTAGGTGGAGGATTTGGCCACAGTGAAGGCTGACTTTTATGCCCTGGCACATATCCACAACATCGTTGGTGCCATTGATGGTACCCATGTAGCATTTGTCACCCCCCCGGACCCCCCAGAGGAATGAACAAGTGTTCAGGAATAGAAAAAGCTATCACTCTCTGAATGTGCAGATGGCTTGTTTGGCGGACAAGTGCATCTCCCATGTGAATGCCAAGTATCCTGGCTCTGTTCATGATGCCTTTATCTTGAAGAATAGCAGCATCCTATATGTGATGGCTCAACTCCAGAGGTGCCGGGTGTGGCTATTAGGTGAGCCCAAGGTCCCCACCCAGTATAAATTGGTGTATGGGTATGGGGTTGTCCCTAAGGGTGAGTGTGTGGCTAACAGGTATCCCTCGATATTCGCAGGTGACTCTGGTTACCCCAACCTCTCATGGCTAATGAGCCCAGTGAGGACTGCCAGGACAAGGGCACAGGAACGTTACAATGAGGCACATGGGCGAACAAGGCAGATAATTGAAAGAACGTTCGGCCTCCTGAAGGTCAGGTTCAGGTGCCTCCATCTGACTGGTGGATCCCTGTACTACTCACCCAAGAAGGTGTGCCAGATCATCGTTGCATGTTGCACAACCTGGCCTTGAGACGCCAGGTGCCTTTTCTGTAGGAGGATGAGCCGGGAGATAGTCTTTTGGCAGTGGTGGAGCCTGTGGACAGTGACGAAGAGGAGGCAGAGGATGAAGATGTGAACAACAGATGTTCTCTCATAAAGCAGTACTTCCAGTGACACACAGGTAAGACACTGTTACTTCACTTTACATTGCAGTTTTGTGTTGGACATTGAACATTGCAGCATGATTTCCCTATGTGTATGGCCATTTACTGTACCCTTTGGCATCTCTATTTTCAGATCTCTGTGCAGTGGCGGCCGGCAGCTTTAGGAGGGAGGGGGGCGGGCGGGAAGCACACACACACACACACACACACACATACACACACACACTCATTCTTTCACACACAGACACGCATGCACGCACATCCATTAACAACACTCATACCATTCAAACATGCACGCACCAAACATTAATTTTAAAACATCACACACACACACTCATTCTTTCACACACGCACACACGCACATCCATTAACACTCATAACATTCAAAGATGCACTCATGCACCAAACATTCATTATAACCTTTGGTCAGCCAATGAGGGAAGGCAGCAATTCCATCCTCGTCACAGAGTGGGATGGGGTCAGTGAGACTGCTGACCTCATCCTACTCTGTGACGAAGTGTCACTGATTGACACTCGCCCTGGGTGCTTCAGGGCTTGAACCTGGAGCGCCCAGGGTGAGTGTCAATGGGTGACTCTTCCCTCGTCACCCAGGGGAGGGCCTCGAGGCACCTTTGCTGAGCCGAGGAGGTCACGCCAATAGGAGCTGGGACCTCCTCAGCCCAACAAAGTTCAGCTCAGGCAGCCAGGAGTCTGCGTAAATCGCGCATGTCTCACTCCTGGCTGTCTGACCTTTGTTCAGCCTGACAGACACTTTTCATGATGGGCAAACGGTGGGGGGGTGTGGTCCCTCCATCCTAAAGGATGGGCCGCGCCTGTCTCTGTGCCCCACTCTGGCTCCTGGTGTGTTTACTGCTGCCCACTACAGGTCATACCAATGTATACATAACTGTACATATGAATTGCAATGTTTACAGATTGTTGAATTAATACATATTCCAAACAATTGAAAGACTCCAGACTTGTATTTGTTCCAAGGGTGTTTATTTTATGTGCTAAGAGGTTGGGGGGGATGTGCAATGGGCTTGGGTGATGGTGGAGGAATGTCCATTCTCTTTGTATCACAGGTGCATTGTCCAATGGGGCATAGGAAGGGGAGCAATGGCAGTTCAAGGTGGACAGGGTAACAGAGTTGGACAGAAGGGTGACAATCAGGAGAGTCTTATTCCCTGGCGAGGTCTTGATAATGTTCTCTGGCTTCTGCCCGGATCGCAGGGACCGTTTGCGTGGTGGTTCTCCTTCTGCGGAGTAATGGGGTGAGGGTAGGGGTGAAGTTTGTGATGGCATGCAGGTCGGGTGGGGGATATAGTAGTTAAGATTTGGCTTACCAGAGTCCAGTCCTCCTGCTACTCCTGCGAGGCCCTCAGGATGTAGTATTGCCAAGACTTGCTCCTCCCAATTTGTTAGTTGTGGGGGAGAAGGTGGGGGTCCACTGCCAGTCCTCTGCACGGCTACCTGGTGTCTTGAAACCATGGAACACACCTTCCCCCGTACGTTGTTCCACCTCTTCCTGATGTCATCCCTTGTTCTTGGGTGCTGTCCCATGGCGTTGACCCTGTACACGATTGGGGCTCTACCCGGATGATTTCCTCCACCATGACCCTTAGCACCTCCTCTGAAAACCTGGGGTGTCTTCGGGGTGCCATGGATGTGGTCTGAGTGGTAAGTGTGAGGATGTGTGGTGTGATGTGTTGTGGTGTGTGCTGTGAGGTGCGTGGATGGTGTATGGGTGATGGTGTTCTGTGGCTCAGATTGAGTGGGTGCTCCTGGCTTGTCTTTCTCTCAGTTTGCAATCTTTTTTTTTCATTGAAAGGCGTGTGGGTAATGTGGGTGGGTGTTTTATAGTGGCGTGGGTGTGTGGGTGTGGTGTGTGTATGTGTGTCAGGTGTGTGTAGTTTGAATTGTCCAATGTGGTGGAGTTTTGTAAGTGTGCGTGCATTTTGAGTGCTGCGGTGCGAGGTGTGGCTTGGTGAATTAGTAAACTGCCCTGTGTGGAGTTGTACTGCTGTTCGCTTTTCTTTTTATCTGAATGATTATTTGTTTTATATACTCGTTAATTATCTTTTTATCCTATTGGTTTATGTATATTGTTTTTACTCATTGTAAGGCTTGTGGCTGAAACAATAAATAATAAACTTACCAACAGCTTCAATACAAAAAACACGAAGCCCACAACCAGCACACCTCCTGCACCGCTGCTGAGCAGCGGCTCAGGCCAGGAACTCTCACATTGAAGTATAAACACTCAATCTAATCAAGTAACCTTGCAAAATTGTACAACATTAAACCTCTAAAGTTTAAGGACATAAACATGTGTCCATGCTACTTGAGTATACCAGGTAACACACACATCCATCAGTCGCTAAGAGGATCTTGGCTACCTCATGGCCGGCAGTTATTTCAACACTGCATTTTCAACGAAAAAACAGATAGTGAACAGTCTTATCAAATCACAGTTCTCTAAAGGTGGTTGCTAGTGACATGCAGCAATCTCATGAATAATCATGCCTAGGTAAGATAAACCAAGAATGAAATGGAAATTGCTAAGTGTAGCACAATCCAGGAGGGGGCTGCTTCGGAGAATAGCATTTGCACCAACACCTCCAAGGAGACAGGTGAGTTGTGGGGTGCTCTTCTTAGGTTCTTGGAGTCTGCTAATACTGCATTCTTTGGCTTCAGGCATATGCCAAGAGTATTTTATGGGTCCCCTGGTGCTTACAGGGGTTTCTTGAACATCACAGAAGATAGGGTAGCGAGATTAAAAAGGAAAAAGAATATTGTGTATTGTCAGAAAATTGGGCGGATTATATCCTTGATTGCCAGCAAACTGTTTTACATGTTCAATGCTTGGAAGTAAACCCAAGTCTTGTACAAGACCTTCATCCAGCCCTTGCATTTTAGACAACAGAAAACTAGATTTGGGGACTTGTAGTTTCGCCTTTAATGGTGCAGATGACTAAAATATTCCAGTGAGCAAAGTGCCTTTGGACAAAAAACAGGGCTGGCTGGAAGTGTCACACATGGCATGAGGGACTGTGTCACCGAAGTATGAAAATCTAGAAAAATAAAAGGCAAAAACGAACACCATTTTTTTCAAAGTGTCCCTTACACATTTTCGGCTCTCTGCTTATAATGCAGCTTTGTTAAAAAAAAACAAAAGTAAGCTAGAGCATCGTTTTAGGACAGCTTCTATTTTATTATTCCCTTTTGCCCTGCTTTATCAATTGAAATGTTCAATTAGCCTGCTATGTTTTGTACTCCATATGCTTAGAGATTGATTGAAAACACCACTCTAAGGGGGTCATTCTGACCCTGGCGGTCGGTGATAAAGCGGCGGCCAACCCGCCAACAGGCCGGCGGTAAAAAAAATGCAATTCTGACCCTGGCGGGAACCGCCAACACAGCCCGCCGCATTAACACTCCTACCGCCACGGCGGAACAAACAAACAGCGCGGCGGTCACCGCCAACAGCCAGGCGGCAGACAATGTACCGCCCACCCTATCACGACCCACCAATCCGCCACCTTTTCCGGGGCGGGAGCCCCGCCGATAAAAACACGGCGGAAACAGACATTTCCAATGGAAAACGCTCACCTCGAGACACTCCACGCGGAATCCGGACAGCATGGAACCCGAATTGAACATCATACCTGCTCTCGTCTACCTGCTAATCTACCACGAGTACGAACTCTGGCGCAGACGTCAACGGTGAGTACTGCACCTACGACACACGGGAGGGGGGAGGAAGAAAGGTTACGGGCATACACATATGCGACCCCCCCACCCCACCAATATGTACACACCAATGCAGAGCAGGAAGTCACAGTGACACCACACAAAGACCCTTTAAAAATACGACACAACCAAATTTGGAATAAATTTTCATGTACAAAAAAAGCACCTGGAAATAATTGAGCAACCGTGAAAAATATTTACAAAAACCAAAAAGATATACACATCAGTGTATCACTGAAGTAACAAGTCCTGCACATCCTACGAATCTAACATGTCCGTGGGCCAAGGTTCTGCGAAACAAGGGCAAAGCCCACACTCGAGACCTGAGTCCTTTGGAGAGAACACTGCAGGGGCATCTGATGTCAAAACTACAGGCACCTCAGGGGGAAGGGAAGGGGGGGCCACCACAGCCACATGAGTCCACGACGCCAGATCCACGAGGAGCCACCATGCCCACTGTACCATCCTGGGGAGTGCAAAGCCACAGTCTCTCAAGTCTCTGCAGTGGGTGGGTTGCCCACTGGACCATCCTGGGGAGTGCAAAGCCACAGTCTCTCAATGTCTCTACAGTGGGTGGGTTGCCCACTGGACCATCCTGGGGAGTGCAAAGCCACAGTCTCTCAAGTCTCTGCAGTGGGTGGGTTGCCCACTGGACCATCCTGGGGAGTGCAAAGCCACAGTCTCTCAATGTCTCTACAGTGGGTGGGTTGCCCACTGGACCATCCTGGGGAGTGCAAAGCCACAGTCTCTCAAGTCTCTGCAGTGGGTGGGTTGCCCACTGGACCATCCTGGGGAGTGCAAAGCCACAGTCTCTCAATGTCTCTACAGTGGGTGGGTTGCCCACTGGACCATCCTGGGGAGTGCAAAGCCACAGTCTCTCAAGTCTCTGCAGTGGGTGGGTTGCCCACTGGACCATCCTGGGGAGTGCAAAGCCACAGTCTCTCAATGTCTCTACAGTGGGTGGGTTGCCCACTGTACCATCCTGGGGAGTGCAAAGCCACAGTCTCTCAATGTCTCTACAGTGGGTGGATTGCCCACTGGACCATCCTGGGGAGTGCAAAGCCACAGTCTCTCAGGTGGATTACAGAGTCCACTGGTCAAGGAGGAGGCATGGTGGGCACAGTGAACCATAAACAGTGCCTGAGACGGCGGGACCCAGCGCAGCGGTGCATGACATGGCGATGTCCAGCGGAGCGGTGCTTGAGAGGAAGGGCCCAGCGGAGCGGTGCTTGACAGGAAGGGCCCAGCGGAGCGGTGCTTGACCGGAAGGGCCCAGCGGAGCGGTGCTTGAGACGGCGGGGCCCTGTTCAGCGGTACCTGTCTTCACGGCGGGGCCCTGTTCAGCGGTGCTCTTCTGCACGGTGGGGCCCTGTTCAGCGGTACCTGTCTTCACGGCGGGGCCCTGTTCAGCGGTACCTGTCTTCACGGCGGGGCCCTGTTCAGCGGTGCTCTTCTGCACGGCGGGGCCCTGTTCAGCGGTACCTGTCTTCACGGCGGGGCCCTGTTCAGCTGTACCTGTCTTCACGGCGGGGCCCTGTTCAGTGGTGCTCTTCTGCACGGCGGGGCCCTGTTCAGCGGTACCTGTCTTCACGGCTGGGCCCTGTTCAGCGGTGCTCTTCTGCACGGCGGGGCCCTGTTCAGCGGTACCTGTCTTCACGGCGGGGCCCTGTTCAGCGGTGCTCTTCTGCACGGCGGGGCCCTGTTCAGCGGTACCTGTCTTCACGGCGGGGCCCTGTTCAGCGGTACCTGTCTTCACAGCGGGGCCCTGTTCAGCGGTGCTCTTCTGCACGGCGGGGCCCTGTTCAGCGGTACCTGTCTTCACGGCGGGGCCCTGTTCAGCGGTGCTCTTCTGCACGGCGGGGCCCTGTTCAGCGGTACCTGTCTTCACGGCGGGGCCCTGTTCAGCGGTACCTGTCTTCACGGCGGGGCCCTGTTCAGCGGTACCTCTCTTCACGGCGGGGCCCTGTTCAGCGGTACCTGTCTTCACGGCGGGGCCCTGTTCAGCGGTGCTCTTCTGCACGGCGGGCCCTGTTCAGCGGTACCTGTCTTCACGGCGGGCCCTGTTTAGCGGTACCTGTCTTCACGGCGGGGCCCTGTTCAGCGGTACCTGTCTTCACGGCGGGGCCCTGTTCAGCGGTGCTCTTCTGCATGGCGGGGCCCTGTTCAGCGGTACCTGTCTTCACGGCGGGGCCCTGTTCAGCGGTGCTCTTCTGCACGGCGGGGCCCTGTTCAGCGGTACCTGTCTTCACGGCGGGGCCCTGTTCAGCGGTACCTGTCTTCACGGCGGGGCCCTGTTCAGCGGTACCTGTCTTCACGGCGGGGCCCTGTTCAGCGGTACCTGTCTTCACGGCGGGGCCCTGTTCAGCGGTGCTCTTCTGCACGGCGGGGCCCTGTTCAGCGGTACCTGTCTTCACGGCGGGGCCCTGTTCAGCGGTGCTCTTCTGCACGGCGGGGCCCTGGTCAGCGGTACCTGTCTTCACGGCGGGGCCCTGTTCAGCGGTACCTGTCTTCACGGCGGGGCCCTGTTCAGCGGTACCTGTCTTCACGGCGGGGCCCTGTTCAGCGGTGCTCTTCTGCACGGCGGGCCCTGTTCAGCGGTACCTGTCTTCACGGCGGGGCCCTGTTCAGCGGTACCTGTCTTCACGGCGGGGCCCTGTTCAGCGGTACCTGTCTTCACGGCGGGGCCCTGTTCAGCGGTGCTCTTCTGCATGGCGGGGCCCTGTTCAGCGGTACCTGTCTTCACGGCGGGGCCCTGTTCAGCGGTACCTGTCTTCACGGCGGGGCCCTGTTCAGCGGTGCTCTTCTGCACGGCGGGGCCCTGTTCAGCGGTACCTGTCTTCACGGCGGGGCCCTGTTCAGCGGTACCTGTCTTCACGGCGGGGCCCTGTTCAGCGGTACCTGTCTTCACGGCGGGGCCCTGTTCAGCAGTACCTGTCTTCACGGCGGGGCCCTGTTCAGCGGTACCTGTCTTCACGGCGGGGCCCTGTTCAGCGGTACCTGTCTTCACGGCGGGGCCCTGTTCAGCGGTGCTCTTCTGCACGGCGGGGCCCTGTTCAGCGGTACCTGTCTTCACGGCGGGGCCCTGTTCAGCGGTGCTCTTCTGCACGGCGGGGCCCTGTTCAGCGGTACCTGTCTTCACGGCGGGGCCCTGTTCAGCGGTACCTGTCTTCACGGCGGGGCCCTGTTCAGCGGTACTTGTCTTCACGGCGGGGCCCTGTTCAGTGGTACCTGTCTTCACGGCGGGGCCCTGTTCAGCGGTGCTCTTCTGCACGGCGGGCCCTGTTCAGCGGTACCTGTCTTCACGGCGGGCCCTGTTCAGCGGTACCTGTCTTCACGGCGGGGCCCTGTTCAGCGGTACCTGTCTTCACGGCGGGGCCCTGTTCAGCGGTGCTCTTCTGCACGGCGGGGCCCTGTTCAGCGGTACCTGTCTTCACGGCGGGGCCCTGTTCAGCGGTGCTCTTCTGCACGGCGGGCCCTGTTCAGCGGTACCTGTCTTCACGGCGGGGCCCTGTTCAGCGGTACCTGTCTTCACGGCGGGGCCCTGTTCAGTGGTACCTGTCTTCACGGCGGGGCCCTGTTCAGCGGTGCTCTTCTGCACGGCGGGCCCTGTTCAGCGGTACCTGTCTTCACGGCGGGGCCCTGTTCAGCGGTACCTGTCTTCACGGCGGGGCCCTGTTCAGCGGTGCTCTTCTGCATGGCGGGGCCCTGTTCAGCGGTACCTGTCTTCACGGCGGGGCCCTGTTCAGCGGTACCTGTCTTCACGGCGGGGCCCTGTTCAGCGGTGCTCTTCTGCACGGCGGGGCCCTGTTCAGCGGTACCTGTCTTCACGGCGGGGCCCTGTTCAGCGGTACCTGTCTTCACGGCGGGGCCCTGTTCAGCGGTACCTGTCTTCACGGCGGGGCCCTGTTCAGCAGTGCTCTTCTGCACGGCGGGGCCCTGTTCAGCGGTACCTGTCTTCACGGCGGGGCCCTGTTCAGCGGTACCTGTCTTCACGGCGGGGCCCTGTTCAGCGGTACCTGTCTTCACGGCGGGGCCCTGTTCAGCGGTACCTGTCTTCACGGCGGGGCCCTGTTCAGCAGTGCTCTTGCAGTATGTCAAGGGAGTCATACCTGGCCTGGACACCCTGCTCACTCGCCCTCCAACCGTGCTGTGTCAGGCCCCTTCGAGGAGTGAGTCCTGGGCCCTTTGGTGTCGTCCCTTGCAGCCGGGATGGGGCTTGTGGGGCCCTCCTGCTCCGCGCTCCTGGTGGTTGTCCTCTCCGCCCTGCTGTCCTTCCGCTCCTTAGATGGGGCTCTCGGGCCCTTGCCTCCCCTGGCTGCTGTGGCCGGTGAAGTGGCCGGAGTCACCTCCTTGGGGGCAGCCGTCTCTGTCCTCTCACGGCGGCCCTTCAATTTCCGGGTCCTCTTGCCTGGGGGGGGCTGGCTGTCCCCTTGCTGCTCACCGAAGTGTTACTGCCGCCAAAGGGTGGACTCCACATACCATGCACCACTTGCACTGTAGAAGTTGGGCTGGTGGTGGCTGAGGTGCCCTTGGGACTTTTCCCAGTTGGAGGGGGTGGGTCGGGGGAGGGAAAGAGGTCAAAACTGGAGAGGTAATTTTTCTTGGGACCAAGGTAAGGGGTAGGAGTAGTGGTGAGAGAAGTGGAGAAAGAGGATGTGGTTGTATGAGAGCCAGGTGTGCTGTCCTTGGGTGCAGGTGACTGGGACGTAGGCTGTGGTGAGGTGGTTGGCTGTTGTTTGGGTGTCTGCCTGCGTTTATGTGTCTTGGAAGAGGGGGTGACAGACACAGTGGGAGAGGACACAGGGGACGTGTAAATGCCAGTGGGGGTGGTGACTGCAGGTGTGCGGACTGTAGTGGAGGGTTTGCTGGTGGTGGAAGAACTGGCTGATGTTGGGGTGCATGCAGGTGTGAGTGTAGACGTCACAGGGAGGGATGAGGGAGACGAGGAGGACGGGGACACAGAGGTGGTAGTGACTGTTGATATGTCTGCATCTGTGTGTTGCTTGGGTGAATGCTTGTGTTTTCTGTGGTGCTTATGTTTGGATGAGCTGGCCTTGGGTGTTGAGGTGTGTGCAGGCTGGTCTGATGGTGTGGATGGGATAGGTTGAGGTACAGGAGACAGAGAAAGGGTGGAGGCAGATAGAAGAGGGAGACTGGAGACAGGGACAATGGCTGCCGTCAGTGCTGAGGCCAGAGCAGTGAACGCTCGTTGATGGGCAGCCTGACCCGAATGAATGCCCTCCAGGTAGGCATTGCTCCGATGCACCTCCCTTTCCACCCCCTGGATGGCATTCAGAAGGGTAGTCTGCCCAACAATGACCGTCCTCACCAGGTCAATGAGCTCCGCACTGAGGGCAGCAGGGGTAACAGAGGCAGGGGCTGAGGTGCCTGGGGCGAAGGAGACGCGCGCCTTCCTGGCCGAGCGGCCACGGAGCGAAGACTGAGGGGCTGCTGGGAGGGCGGTGCTGGTGCGCTGGGTGGCGGCTGTACCTGTTGTTGCGGGGGGCACAGATGGTGCCGCCACCGCTAGGGAGCTCCCAAACGAGGACGTGTCCGTGTCGCTGGTGTCTCCACCGGCCCCCGTTGTGGTGCTCCCCTCGCCCTCCGGATCACTGGTGCCCTCGGTGTCTGTGTCAGTGCCCACCGGGGCCTGGTGACCTGCAGCTCCCTCCTGCTCCGACGCCAAATCTCCTCCGCCGGATGATGCTAAAACACAAGAAGACAAAGATTTAGGGTGGGGGGAGAAATGAAACAAAGTTGAGTGCATGCCTTAGCAATACCCTTTGCGGAGAGGACAGACACAGGTGCCTCGTGCACTAAGTCGCGAACTTGGGGTACACTACTCAGTACTTCTGACTAGGCAAACAGGTCTAGGGACAACACACGCGCACATGTGTGATGCTGGAGCATGGGTAGCTGCACTTGGCACCCTACAGAGGTGGGGGGCGGGGGCACAGGGCCATCCCTAAGGGAGCGGACTACACTACAGAGAGCGCCCTGGCCTAATGTCACCCACAGCCCTCCTCCCCCACCCAGACGCCTCCAATGCGCATACAGATAGGAGAATGTGCGGATACTCACCCCCTTGTGTCTGCTGTGCTGTCCTCAAGCGCCCATCCAAATTAGGGTAGGCCACCGCCAGGATCCGGGACATCAGGGGGGTCATGGTGCGACTGGCACCCCTCCTAGGTCGGGAGGCCATCCCCAGCAGTGTTTCTGCGGTCTTCCTCGTTCCGCGGCGGATGTCCTCCCACCTCTTGCGGCAGTGGGTGCCCCGTCTGTTGTAGACCCCCAAGTTCCGGACTTCCTTGGCGATGGCACGCCAAATATCGATTTTCTGGTGGGCGCTCACCTGTTTGACATGTACAGGGTGGGAAAGAGAAACCGTCACATATCTGCATGTTTGGAGTACATGCCCCCCCCTCCCCAACCTTGTCATGGTTCCCATTCTCTCATCTGTCGTGCGTTGCACTCCTCATTCCCTCCACACCCCACCAACTTACATCCCCCCCCTCCACACAGGCATAACCCATTCAATGTGCACTGAGTGTATTCACCTGTTGGTCTGGAGGACCGTAGAGTAGCGCATACTGGGGGAGGACCCCGTCCACGAGCTTCTCCAACTCTTCTGAACTGAAGGCGGGGGCCCTTTCACCAGTAGCAGCAGCCATTGTCACTTCCAGACCGAGTTCACAGCAGCACTTGCAGTATAGGTCCTCTCCTGTGGATGATCAGGTCTCGAATGATTGAGCAGATAGAAAATGGCGGTCACGCCCGCGGCGGTGCGTACCGCGGCGGTGCGTCCCGCGACCGCCGGCGCACATCGTCATTGGCTCCTGAGACCCATAGGCTTCAATGTTAACCAATGCGTCTTCGCACAGCGGTCTTCGACCGCCTACCGCCACGGTGTGCCCTGCCAGCGCAGTGACCTCACATTCCATTGTCCCACTTCACAGGTCAGGCATCGGCCATTTCAAGGGCCCACATGGCTTAATTTCTAATGCGTCACACAGGCCTAGGCCTTGCAATGGCACACATACAAACATATCAAACCATACATTTACCTGTACTGTGCAAGCTGTGTTGTACGTACCTGTGAGTGGATTGACTCTGTACTCCATATTCTCCTTCCTAGGCACCGTCCGCTGGGACTAGCGATGAGAAGGAGGAATCCTCGCGTGTACCGGCCGCTGGTGGACCTGTCCACAATGGAAGAACGCAACATAATACTACGATACCGACTTGACCGAGCCTCCATCCATGAACTGTGTGCCCAGCTGGAGCCAGCCCTGATGTCCCCCATCCGCCAACCCACAGGAATTCCCCCTCTAGTGCAGGTTCTGTCTGTCCTCCATTTCTTTGCAACTGGCTCATTCCAGACAACAGTGGCCATGTCATCTGGGATGTCTCAGCCTATGTTTTCCAAGATCTTATCCAGAGTGTTGTCTGCCCTGATGAAACTCATGCGGAGCTACATCATTTTCCCAGAGGAGGGTGATTTGCCTACAGTGAAAGCTGATTTCTATGCCCTTGGACACATCCCCAACATCATTGGTGCAATTGATGGGACCCATGTGGCTTTAGTCCCCCCAAATGACGATGAACAGGCGTACAGGAACAGGAAGAATTACCATTCAATGAATATCCAGGTGGTCTGTTTGGCTGACCAGTACATCTCCCATGTAAATGCCAAGTTCCCAGGGTCAGTGCATGACGCGTATGTTATGCGAAATAGCAGCATTCCCTATGTGATGGAACAGCTACAGAGACAGCGTGTGTGGCTAATAGGTGACTCTGGTTACCCCAACCTGTCGTGGCTATTGACCCCAGTGAGGAATCCCAGGACCAGGGCAGAGGAACGGTACAATGAGGCCCATGGGCGTACTAGGAGGGTGATTGAGCGAACCTTTGGGCTCCTGAATGCCAGGTTTAGGTGCCTGCATATGACAGGTGGATCCCTAATGTACTCACCAAAGAAGGTGTGCCATATCATCGTGGCGTGCTGTATGCTCCACAACCTGGCTTTGCGACGCCAGGTGCCTTTCCTGCAGGAGGATGGTCCAGATGGTGGTGTTGTAGAAGCCATGGAGCCTGTGGAGAGTGAAGAGGAGGAAGACTCTGAGGACGACACAGACAATAGGGACAGAGTGATACAACAGTATTTCCAGTAACACACAGGTAAGAATCACCCACGCCATTTCACAATTGCTTATAGCCTCCTGCATCTGTACTTTCTGTAGTTCCCCACAGATGTTTTTCATTAATTTTTGCCTTTCCCTTCCCTTCTCAGTGCTGTCTGACTCAGTACCTGACTTCTGCTTGGTTCGCCCATGAAATACAGCGTATTGACATTGGTATGTTGTCATGACTAATTGACAGAACAGAAATTGAACAGTAATATGTAATACATTTGTTAATAATACAGCATGACTCAAAACAGATTTGTGTGCAAAATGTGATTTATTTACAGTGCTAGATATCGGTACATGTGATTCTAAGGGTGATGGGTGGGGGTGGAGGAATATCCATGGCAGAGTCCAGTTCTCAGTCTCACAGGTGCATTGTCCTTTTGCCTGTGGAAGGATGGAGCATAGGCAGTTCATGGTTGGACAGGGTGGCAATGTGGGACAGTGGGAAGACTTGAGGGGGTATGTCCTGCTGGCGGGGGTCTTGACATCCTACTCTGTCTTTTTCTTTGGTCTCAGGCTCCTCTTACGGGGTGGTTGTTCTTCAGCAGGAGGTGGGGTTCAGGGGGGCTGTCGAGGTGTTGGGACCTCCTGTCCACTAGTGCCGGCGGAGGTGGTAGGCTGTTCCTGGTCCGGGCTAGTGACAGGGGCCCTGTGTGGTGCACCATGGTCCCGCAACGCGTCCTCTATCCTGTGGAGGGCCAGGACGATGGTCCCCATTGCGGTCCCGATGATTCTCAGCTCCTCCCTGAACCCCATGTAGCGTTCCTCCTGCTGTGCCTGGATCTCAGTGAACCTGGCCAGTACCGTCGCCATCGTTTCTTGGGAGTGGTGGTATGCCCCCATGAGGGTGGTGAGGGCCTCTTGGAGAGTGGGTTCCCTGGGCCTCTCCTCCCCCCCCTGTCGCACAGCAGCCCTCCGAGCTGCCCGGTTTCCCCCGGCCTCTGTCCCCTGGACGGTGTACCCGCTACCACTGCCCCCAGGTCCCTGTTGTTGTTGGGGTGTTGGGTTAGCCTGGGTGCCCTGTAGTGGCAGACACACCGCTGATTGAGCTGTCCTAGAGACAGAGGCATGGGCCCGCTGGGTGGGAGCTGTGCTGGTGTTGGCAGAGGGGGTCCGGTCTGGTGTGGCCTGTGGCTGCCTGAGGGGAACCGACTGCCCAGAGGTCCCCGATGGTCCGGGCTGGTCATCAGGTTCACTGTCGACAGAGCTGCTATCCTCAGTGTGGGCCTGTTCCGGTGGTGGGATGGACACTTCTGGACCCTCCTGGCTGGTGTGTTGTCGTTCGGGTCCTGCATGGGGTAAGAGAGTTTGGTTATTGTTTCTGTGTGTGCAATAGCGTGCGTGTTATGGGTGCCCTTGTCCCCCAGTGCAGGCATTCCCTTGAGGGAGGTGTTGTGAGGGTAGTTAGTGGGGGGGGGGTTAGTGCAGTGGTCATGCTTAGGTGATGGGTGCCCATGATTTGTGTTGGCATGCAGGAGTTGGTGTTGGGATGGGTGGGTTGTGCTGGTGAGACATTGTCAGGGAGGATGTGTGCTGGGGGTTTGGGGGTGAGGGTGGGGGTGTGGATTGGCATGCTGGTGGGGTGGGGGGGATATAGTAGTTGAGATTGGACTTACCAGAGTCCATTCCTCCGGCTACTCCTGCGAGGCCCTGAGGATGCAGGATGTTCAAGACCTCTTGCTCCCACGATGTGAATTCGGGAGGGGTGGGTGGGGGTCCGCCGCCAGTCTTCTGGACCGCGATGTTGTGCCTGGAGACCATCGATCGGACCTTCCCCCGTAGGTCGTTCCATCTTTTGCGGATGTCCTCCCTATTCCTGGGATGCTGTCCCACCGCGTTGACCCTGTCCACGATCCGCTGCCATAGCTCCGCCTTCCTAGCTATACTGGTGTGCTGCACCTGCGAGCCGAAGAGCTGGGGTTCCACTCTTAGGATTTCCTCCACCATGACCCGGAGTTCTTGGTCCGAAAAGCGTGGGTGCCTTTGGGGTGCCATGGGGTGGTGTGGGTGAGGTGTGGGGTGGTGTATGTGATGATAAGTATGTTGGTGAGTGGTGCTTTGTGCTACTATGTGGTGTGTGTGATGGTGTAGTGTGCCTCAGTGTGTCTTGCTATGGATTGTCTGCTGTGTCTCTCTCTCCTTCTCTCAGTAATTATGGTCGCAGGGGTTTGTGGGTGATGTGGGTGTGTGTTTTATAGTTGGTTGATTGTGTGGGAGTGGTGTGTGTATGTGTATCAGGTGTGTGTATTTCAAATTGTTCAATGTGGCTGTGTTTTGGTGCTGTGTGTGTATTCTGACCGCGGCGGTGTGTAGCGCCAATGGAATACCGCGTTTGAATGACCGCCGTGTGGATTCGTGGGTCGTAATGGCATGGGCGTATTTCTGTTGGCGTGACGGTGGAGGTTTGGTCATCTCCAGTTTCTCGCTGCCCGCTGATGTGGCGGGCTGCAGTGGAGGACGGATTTTTGGAGGTTTGGCCGTTGTGGGTCAGAATGACCGTGGCGGTTAACCGCGGCCGCGGCGGTGTTATGGCGGTCTTCTGATCGGCGGTAAGGGCCTTTTACCGCCGAGGTCAGAATGACCCCCTAAATCACGTTTGCCTATTTTTGAGTAATTGAGTGCATCTAGCTCCCACTAAAATGCTTTCCCTTTGCTTGTTAACATTTTCTGGAATGATTGTGGGAAAATATATTTGTCATTTGAGGGTCCAATTAAATTATTTAGCACAGCGCCCAATGCTTTACAGCCTTTAAACAGTAGCAGGATCCAATTGCCACTCGAGTTTCGCTCCCTTTCCTCTTTTCCCATCTTTGAGAAAACTGTAATCAAAGCATTTTTAAGCCTTTGTTGTCTTTTTCCAACCATCCTAGAGGCACTTTGGTAGAGACTGTGTGCAGGTCACAATAAATAATTAAGTAATTAATGAGAAGGAGTTATCAATAAGTCAATATCGTGTTAGCATATTATTGACACAGTTTAGCTTCTCAGAATTCTCTTAGAGAAAACAAAAATGTTATTGTGGATTTATCTGAGTCATTCTTAGAGGTAAGGTTATGGCAACTGAAAATATATAGAGGCCCTTCACATGCTATACTGACCACGTAATTGTGGTACTTCAATCCCCAATCCAAGCATGGCGTGCGACTGGCCAAACCATGTAGCAAGTACCCAAGGTCCCAAATCATTCAGTGGATTTTGAGGACAGGGAGTGGTGCGTTTGTTATTCTCTCTGTGTCTAATATCACTGGAACCAAATCTAGCTGGGCATGACTGAAGTTCATGCCTTGTGGGCTCTAGGAGCATTGTATGGAGTTTGGTAATTATCTGCACTCAGTACCCGATGCTCCCCACCTTAGTTTACCTTGTATATTAACAATAGTAACATGCAAGCTCAATTACCCAGTCTATCCACCAATAGAGCAGGCTACCTGTCAGTCCCTATGTTCTCTTCAACCTCCTTATGATGGAAAACCATATCTCTGATGGTGTGGTGTGATTATTGTAATGTACTTGTAGCCTTACTTTACTGGGGCACATTTGACTTCACACTTCAAACACATGGGAACGTCTGGATTTCACCGTTCTGGCACGCTATTTTTCTCATTTTCTGAAAAAAATAAAAACACTAAAGGCCTCATTACGTGGCTGACGGTCAATGGACCCACCAGCCTCGCGGTGACGGTCGGACAAGCACAACTGTGGCGATCTTACCACCACATGACATACCTGGTGGGCGGACCCGCCAGGGCATCACCATCACGGCTGGTGACGGTGATCTGAGTTGTAATTAGCCAGGGCGGTGCTGATTTCAGTGCTGCTTGGCTCAATACGACTCAGCTTTCCACCAGCCTTCTCATGGTGGGGTCCCTGCCATGAGAAGGCTGGCAAAAGGCCAGTGCCAGGGGCCATAGGGGGGGGCCTCCACTATCCATGCCCACTATGAGTGACTTTAATCCCACTTCCTATTTAATACATACGTCAGATTTTTAGACTGCCTCCTTCTTGGCACAGCATATAGGTCTGTATGTAGGCAAATGACATCCAGCGTATGTTTACCCTCTCAAGGAGACCACGGATGAGCAAATTGAGAAGGCGCTTCTCTCTCGGTCAACATGTCTAGATCTGATTAGATGGTGGATGTATTTAAACCTTTTAAAACTCAATCTTAGCAGAAAAGAAGTTTACCTTACATCCCTAGACCCTCCACTGTCGAAGGATAAAAACTGTCACCTGTTATGGATCAGTGTCCAACACCTTTGAAGACATATGGAGTTTAGAACCTGATCAAATCTTGACCAAGGAACCATAGATAATGTGC
The DNA here is from genome assembly GCF_031143425.1 of Pleurodeles waltl. NCBI lineage: Eukaryota > Metazoa > Chordata > Amphibia > Caudata > Salamandridae > Pleurodeles > Pleurodeles waltl. The sequence continues at coordinate 884,597,794 of NC_090443.1, forward strand.
ATATCAGTTTATGGTGCTCAGCATGATTATTTCAGCTGTAGAGTCCCATCTTCACATCACTATATTTCTAGGCCTGGGCAGAGTTCGCAGAGTTCTGGTACACAGAACTCCTCAAAGTGACCAAAAAACTCTTCCGTGCTACGGGGAGTTCCACAAGAGGCAGAGTGCGTTAGGTGGTGCTGTTCGTGCAAGAGAGTGCTGCTTCATTACTTCCACTTGAGTGGATCTTCTACTCGAGCTGCAGCTTCCTCAAGGCGAATGGAAGGTTTCTCAAAGCCAGCAGTAGCGACCATCTGCGACCGCCCGTGTTGAGAAAGCTCGCCAGGAGGTGGTCTGGAGTAAGATTTTCTTCGCAGTTGCCAACTTAACGTTGGCGAGCAGAATTGAAGAAAAAAATCCGCTATGCAGAGTTTTCACAACTCTGCGCTCTATGCAGAGCATGGAGTGGGAAAAACTCTGCAAACTCCGCAAGCGGAGTGGACTCACCACCGATCTCTATGTAATACATACTATTGCTGGATCACTTTTAGATTATGGCATTGTCGTTTATGCGCTAAACTGTGAGAAGTTTATAGACTACCTATAACTACCACAGCAGAATTCTGTGGAAACGACCTCGCGGTGCTGGTCAGCCCCCAGGGCCCCTTGTGTTTTCGAGGGGGTGTGCCTCAGCCTTCAAGCCATGCTACTTCATGCCTAGCAGTATGCATGCATGGGCATGCAATAAGAAACAGATTTCAATAGCAGTAATAAAAAGAAAAGTAAATACTGTGAATTGTATATTGCTAGCAGGCAGAGGCCAAGCAAAAGGTACTACACTTTGACTGTCCATGGTAGGGGCATAAAGCAGACGCATTCGGGATAGGGGGCCTCAACCCTTCAGGGGGACCCCACTGAGGCCAATAGCAAGAAATATCTGTGATCTTGGAGACGCCGGGCCTCCACATCTCATTCTACAGGGCGCCCTACCATTTTGCTTCAAGCCCCTGCAAAAGAGACCATATTTCATCCATTGTCTGAGCCCTTGATTGAATTCAGGTCCAACAGAGAATCATGTTTATGACTGACATTTGTACATAGCGATATTTGTCACTGGCATAGATATATGCTTGTAAAAAGTAACGGATATGATACTCAGAGTTATAGGTCTGCGGGTCTTACCATGCTGAAATACTTTACTGACTTGCGAGGGTCTTTGGTACTCCGCAAAGAATTCGCAAACCATGTAATTTTGCAGTGCACAGGAGGTTCTTTTGTCTAATAAATGCGAGCAACGTCTCTTTTCATCATATTCGTGTGATAAAATCCAGATGCACTTCTCAGTCAGGCACTTCGGCACAATAATATCACGATGATTAAGCTTTCTCTTCTACTGTCTCTTTAGAGGCATCGGCACTTTCTCGATTTTGCACTTACGCTTTGAATGATTTTCCTTTGAGACCCCATGCTGCCAAGTATGTGCCACAGTTGTGAAAATTTCTGAAAACTCACCCACTTCAATTTGTCTGAACCTATTTCAGTTGAAATGGAGACAGTAGCCAGCTCCTCCTTTGAGAGACTGAAACAATTGGTGAAGTCGAAGACACTCAAATACCCATCTATTGTGCGTGAAGACAGATATTGTACAAAATTGTGCATGCGACAAAGTTGTAATATATCATTAGCTGGATCACCTGGATAAAACTGAGGTTGGATGCGTGAGGGATATTGACCTAACAATAAAAATAATGATTTAGTCAATACGAAAATAATGCGAATTTTATTTAGGTGGTTAACACTCATAAGGTGTCCTAGAAGAATATTCTTTGTAGCTAAACGTTGGCAGAAAGATTTTTTTTTTTTAGCAAAATATTATTATAATTATCTACCAGAAATATACATTTTTAAAAAAGCATTTGGGGCTCAGATCACCTGCTAATTAACGTTAACGCTATGAATTGCTAGAATTGCTTTAGAGATTGTGCAAAATGTCTAAATTGTGACTATTATTGCATGAAGACACTTGCTTAGCCTTCCATAAGTTGTTCTATGTTCTTCATCAATCATGCATGTCAGATGTAGCATCTATTTCTGACTTCGAACTATCAATTAGCATTTGCCATTCTACAGATATGAGGAATTAGGTATATTATTTGCCACTCAAGAGACTGTGCATTCTCTCTTAATTAGCAGCATAACAAGGAAGCCAGGTATAAATATGTAAGAAGCTGCAATCTATGTAAAACGGCAATTTATACTGAATGATGGATTTCAATTCCTAGGCTATTGTAAGGGCCAATAATGACTTTAAGAAGATTATGCTGATAAGGAGCGTGACTGATGGAGATTGTAGTGGCATATGTTACTTCAAGGGACATTCATCACATTGATTGCAATATTTTCATGAAGAGTTATTATGAACAAAGGTCATGCACTGTTCTTGAAATATAATATTCTGCTATATATATATGAATTTATAATAAATGCAAAACATGTAACTGTATAATATAGACCTTTATGACCATTGAAGAGTTCTGGTGACATTTATAAATGACACCTGAACTCCTTGATGGCAACGTAGGACCACAATACATGTTACTCATGATCTATTTTGCATTACACGATTTATTATTTCTTTGAGTACTCTTTAGAAAGATTTCTGGCATTTGGGTGTCATAGATTCTTTTTTGCCTGAGACTGCAGACATGTCTGTGAATGTTTTCAAAATGTGGGTTTGTGTCGGGGATAATACTTAAATATTTAAATATTTAATATGTGTTTATGCAACAATTTGTATTATTAAAACTCAAATGTTAAATGCAAAGTGCATTGCAAGAACAACTTTTCTAAATAATGCTTTTCTTGAGGGTGCAATCACACTAAGGAGCTGGATAAACAAGACATATATAAAGAAAGCACATCCAGAGCAATGTACAGCAGTGTAACATTTTGCTGACAGGGTTCTATATTAATTTTGTCTGCTATCACTGGGTTGGATTTATTGTTAGATGCTTGTGTCAAGGATGAGGCTACAAGACTGAGCTTGCAGGTGTGTTGTTTAATTCTCTGAGCACAGCAATGTCATTGTGAAACCTTAACGTACATAAATTGTATATATACAAGTTTCAAAATCATGTTTAAGCACATTATAATTTATACATATATATCTATATAAATATAAATATATGCACTGCTAATTACCCCACAAATTACAGCACTCATTACATATTTGATAACATCACTAATAATATCAATGTAATATTTGCAGTAAAAATTTGTAAAAAAAAAAATTGCATGGCGAGGGTGCAAGTTGTAGTTACTTTAGGGCATGAACTATTGTTACTTGAGAGACCTACAACCATAACAGGAACAGGTGAATTTCAATGGTATTGTACGTTTAAAATGTGAGAATAACTCTAAAGTCCCTGTAACCATTGTTTTTTTCAATGAATTTCTATATATCTTAAATTCTATTTCCTAACTATAATGTCCCTGTAACCTTTGTTTTTTTTCAGTGCATTTCTATGTTTTTTCAACGAGTAATAATTTTCATGACTATATACGTTAATCCCACTACTGCTGCACATGGCCTTTGGTCGTGTGTGGTGGCGGTTTGCCACAGGGAGGCCAAACCTCTATAAGCACCCAATCTTGCACCGTGCATAACGTTTACCCGTATGCAGCAGGGGATGCCTGCAAGGCCTGACCAGCAGCCAGTCCCTGCAGCCAAACCCTGTAACCACGAACCCTCTCTGGGCCCTTTGGTCGTGCGCAGTGGGAGTTGGCCACAGCGTATTTCTCTGGGTGTGAGAATAGGTGTAAGAGGGTGTATCTGAGGGTCAGAGTGGCTGTGAGAGTCTCTGTCTGGGTGTGAGTGTGTGTCTCAGTGTCTTAGTGGGTGTGTCAGAGTCTGCACGGGTCTGTGAATGGGTGCATGACGATGTTAGTAGGTCTGTGGAGTGTGAAAGTCTGAGTGGATCTGTGAGTGGGAGCATGAGTGAGTGGGGCTGTGAGTGGGTGCACAAGGGTCTGAGTGGGTCTGTGAGTGGGTGCATGAGGTCTGAGAAGGTGTGTGAGTGGGTGTGTTAGTGTCTGTCTGTAAGTGGGTGTGTCAGTGTCTGAGTGGGTCTGTAAGTGGGTGCATGAGTGTCTCAGTGGGTCTCTGAGTGGGTGCATAAGGGTCTGAGTGGATATGTGTGTGGGTGTGTGAGGGCCTGACTAGGTCTATCAGTGGGTGTCTGAGGTTCTGAGTGGGTCTGTGTGAGTTTCTGAATGGGCCTGTGAATGGGTGTCTGAGTGAATCTATGAGTGAGTGCATGAGTTTCTGAGTGTGTCTATGACTGGGTGTGTCACTGCCTGAGTGGGTCTGTGAGTGGGTGTGTCAGTGTCTGAGTGGGTCTGTGAGTGGGGGCATCTGTGCCTGATGAGCATGTGAGTGGGTGCATCAGTGTCTGAATGGGTCTGTGAGTGGTTGCTTGAGGGAGTGAGTGGGTTTGTAAGTGGGTGCATGAGTGTCTGAGTCAGTCTATGAGTGGGTGTGTGAGGGTCTGAGTGGGTCTCTGAGTGGGCGTCTGAGGGTCTCAGTGGGTCTGTGAGTGGGTGTGACAGTGTGAGAAGGTAGCCTCTTTCTAGCCTTGTTACCCCCACTTTTGGCCTGTTTGTGAGTGTATGTCAGGGTGTTTGTCACTGTTTTCACTGTCTCACTGGGATCCAGATAGCCAGGCCTCAGTGCTCATAGTGAAAACACTATGTTTTCAGTATGGTTGTTATGTGTCACTGGGATCCTGCTGGTCAGGACCCCAGTGCTCATAGGTTTGTGGCCTATATGTATGTGTCACTGGGACCCTGTCACACAGGGCCCCAGTGCTCATAGGTGTGCATGTATATGTTCCCTGTGTGGTGCCTAACTGTCTCACTGAGGCTCTGCTAACCAGAACCTCAGTGGTTATGCTCTCTCATTACTTTCAAATTGTCACTGACAGGCTAGTGACCATTTTTACCAATTTACATTGGCTTACTGGAACACCCTTATAATTCCCTAGTATATGGTACTGAGGTACCCAGGGTATTGGGGTTCCAGGAGATCCCTATGGGCTGCAGCATTTCTTTTGCCACCCATAGGGAGCTCTGACAATTCTTACACAGGCCTGCCACTGCAGCCTGAGTGAAATAACGTCCACGTTATTTCACAGCCATTTTACACTGCACTTAAGTAACTTATAAGTCACCTATATGTCTAACCTTTACCTGGTAAAGGTTAGGTGCAAAGTTACTTAGTGTGAGGGCACCCTGGCACTAGCCAAGGTGCCCCCACATTGTTCAGAGCCAATTCACTGAACTTTGTGAGTGCGGGGACACCATTACACGTGTGCACTACATATAGGTCACTACCTATATGTAGCTTCACCATGGTAACTCCGAATATGGCCATGTAACATGTCTATGATCATGGAATTGCCCCCTCTATGCCATCCTGGCATTGTTGGTACAATTCCATGATCCCAGTGGTCTGTAGCACAGACCCTGGTACTGCCAGACTGCCCTTCCTGGGGTTTCACTGCAGCTGCTGCTGCTGCCAACCCCTCAGACAGGCAGCTGCCCTCCTGGGGTCCAGCCAGGCCTGGCCCAGGATGGCAGAACAAAGAACTTCCTCTGAGAGAGGGTGTGACACCCTCTCCCTTTGGAAAATGGTGTGAAGGCAGGGGAGGAGTAGCCTCCCCCAGCCTCTGGAAATGCTTTGTTGGGCACAGATGTGCCCAATTCTGCATAAGCCAGTCTACACCGGTTCAGGGACCCCTTAGCCCCTGCTCTGGCGCGAAACTGGACAAAGGAAAGGGGAGTGACCACTCCCCTGACCTGCACCTCCCCTGGGAGGTGTCCAGAGCTCCTCCAGTGTGCTCCAGACCTCTGCCATCTTGGAAACAGAGGTGCTGCTGGCACACTGGACTGCTCTGAGTGGCCAGTGCCACCAGGTGACGTCAGAGACTCCTGCTGATAGGCTCCTTCAGGTGTTAGTAGCCTTTCCTCTCTCCTAGGTAGCCAAACCCTCTTTTCTGGCTATTTAGGGTCTCTGTCTCTGGGGAAACTTTAGATAACGAATGCATGAGCTCAGCCGAGTTCCTCTGCATCTCCCTCTTCACCTTCTGATAAGGAATCGACCGCTGACCGCGCTGGAAGCCTGCAAACCTGCAACATAGTAGCAAAGACGACTACTGCAACTCTGTAACGCTGATCCTTCCGCCTTCTCGACTGTTTTCCTGCTTGTGCATGCTGTGGGGGTAGTCTGCCTCCTCTCTGCACCAGAAGCTCCGAAGAAATCTCCCGTGGGTCGACGGAATCGTCCCCCTGCAACCGCAGGCACCAAAAAGCTGCATTACCGGTCCCTTGGGTCTCCTCTCAGCACGACGAGCGAGGTCCCTCGAATCCAGCGACGCTGTCCAAGTGACCCCCACAGTCCAGTGACTCTTCAGCCCAAGTTTGGTGGAGGTAAGTCCTTGCCTCACCTCGCTGGGCTGCATTACTGGGAACCGCGACTTTGCAGCTACTCCGGCCCCTGTGCACTTCCGGCGGAAATCCTTCGTGCACAGCCAAGCCTGGGTCCACGGCACTCTAACCTGCATTGCACGACTTTCTAAGTTGGTCTCCGGCGACGTGGGACTCCTTTGTGCAACTTCGCTAGCACCGTTTCACGCATCCTCGTAGTGCCTGTTTCTGGCACTTTTCCGGGTGCTACCTGCTTCAGTGAGGGCGCTTTGTCTTGCTCGACGTCCCCTCTCTCTTCAGGTCCAATTTGCGACCTCCTGGTCCCTCCTGGGCCCCAGCAGCGTCCAAAAACGCCAAACGCACGATTTGCGTGTAGCAAGGCTTGTTGGCGTCCTTCCGGCGGGAAAACACTTCTGCACGACTCTCCAAGGCGAGTGGGATCGGTCCACCAAAGGGGAAGTCTCTAGCCCTTTTCGTTCCTGCAGAAACCTCAGCTTCTTCTGTCCAGTCGAAGCTTCTTTGCACCCGCAGCTGGCATTTCCTGGGCATCTGCCCATCTCCGACTTGCTTGTGACTTTTGGACTTGGTCCCCTTGTTCCACAGGTACCCTAGATTGGAAATCCACAGTTGTTGCATTGCTGGTTTGTGTCTTTCCCGCATTATTCCTCTAACACGACTCTTTTGTCCTTAGGGGAACTTTAGTGCACTTTGCACTCACTTTTCAGGGTCTTGGGGAGGGTTATTTTGCTAACTCTCACTATTTTCTAATAGTCCCAGCGACCCTCTACAAGGTCACATAGGTTTGGGGTCCATTTGTGGTTCGCATTCCACTTCTGGAGTATATGGTCTGTGTTGCCCCTATCCCTATGTTTCCCCATTGCATCCTATTGTAACTATACATTGTTTGCACTGTTTTCTAAGACTATACTGCATATTTTTGCTATTGTGTATATATATCTTGTGTATATTTCCTATCCTCTCACTGAGGGTACACTCTAAGATACTTTGGCATATTGTCATAAAAATAAAGTACCTTTATTTTTAGTATAACTGTGTATTGTGTTTTCTTATGATATTGTGCATATGACACTAGGTGGTACTGTAGTAGCTTCACACGTCTCCTAGTTAAGCCTGAGCTGCTCTGCTAAGCTACCATTATCTATCAGCCTAAGCTGCTAGACACCCTATACACTAATAAGGGATAACTGGGCCTGGTGCAAGGTGCAAGTACCCCTTGGTACTCACTACAAGCCAGTCCAGCCTCCTACATTGGTTGTGCAGTGGTGGGATAAGTGCTTGAGACTACTTACCACTCTTGTCATTGTACTCTTCATAAGAGAAAAATATACAAAACAAGGTCAGTGTATATACACATAGCCAAAAAGTTTTGCATTTCCTCTTTTCTAAGTGCTGAAAAGTACTCCTAAACTTTCAAAAAGTTCTTAAAAGTTTAAAAAGTTTTTTCTGTCTTTCCAAAAAGTTCTGAAAACTTTTTTCTCTTTTTCTATCACTTTAACTCTCTCTAAAAAATGTCTGGCACAGGCAAAAATGTTGAACTGTCCAAACTTGCATATGATCACCTTAGCTGGAAAGGAGCAAGGAGTCTCTGCATAGAGAGAGGTTTGAGTGTAGGGAAGAATCCTTCCTTAGAACTGTTAATTAATATGCTTAGAGTACAGGATAAGGCCATGAGTGCCAAATATGGTGAAAAAGTAGCTAATGGTTCTCAATCTGATCCAGGGACTCCCCCAGGAAAAGGTTCAGGAAAGAAACTTCTCAGCCTGCCCATTACTAGACAGTCTAGCATAGTTGGTACAGAGGTTGAATCACACCATACTGATGGTGTGCTCTCACATTATACTGGTAGCCAAGCTGTTAGGGTGCCCTCTGTAAGGGACAGGTCTCCTTCTGTTCATTCCCATCATACCTCTGTATCTAGAAATGTCCCTCCCACCCACCCTGATGACAGATTGTTAGAAAGGGAGCTCAATAGATTGAGAGTGGAACAAACCAGACTGAAGCTCAAGAAGCAACAGCTGGATTTGGATAGACAGTCTTTAGAATTAGAGAAGGAAAGACAGAAGCTGGGTTTAGAGACCCATGGTGGCAGCAGCAGTATTCCCCATAGTCATCCTGCAAAAGAGCATGATTCCAGGAATCTGCACAAGATAGTTCCCCCTTATAAGGAGGGGGATGACATTAACAAGTGGTTTGCTGCACTTGAGAGGGCCTGTGTTGTACAGGATGTCCCTCAAAGGCAGTGGGCTGCTATCCTATGGCTATCATTTAGTGGAAAAGGTAGGGATAGGCTCCTTACTGTGAAAGAAAATGATGCCAATAACTTTACAGTTCTTAAGAATGCACTCCTGGATGGTTATGGCTTAACCACTGAACAGTACAGGATAAAGTTCAGAGAGACCAAAAAGGAGTCTTCACAAGACTGGGTTGATTTCATTGACCATTCAGTGAAGGCCTTGGAGGGGTGGTTACATGGCAGTAAAGTTACTGATTATGAAAGCCTGTATAACACAATCCTGAGAGAGCATATACTTAATAATTGTGTGTCTGATTTGTTGCACCAGTACCTGGTAGACTCTGATCTGACCTCTCCCCAAGAATTGGGAAAGAAGGCAGACAAATGGTTCAGAACAAGGGTGAACAGAAAAGTTCATACAGGGGGTGACAAAGATGGCAATAAGAAGAAAGATGGTGAAAAATCTCAAGATAAGCATGGGGATAAGGGTAAAACCAAAGATCCCACTTCAAATCTTAAACACTCTTCAGAGGGTGGGGATAAAACAAATTCTTCCTCTTCTTCCCAACCTGCACACATTAAAAAGCCTTGGTGCTTTGTGTGTAAAAACAGAGGCCATAGGCCAGGGGATAAGTCCTGTCCAGGTAAACCCCCTGAGCCTACCACCACTAATACATCAAGCTCTAGTGCCCCTAGCAGTAGTGGTACTAGTGGTGGGACTGCTGGCAACAGTCAAGCAAAGGGTGTAGTTGGGTTCACTTATGGGTCCATAGTGGAAACTGATGTAATCAGTCCCAAGACAGTTTCTGTCACACCTAGTGGCATTGGCCTTGCCACACTGGCTGCTTGTCCCCTTACAATGGATAAGTACAGGCAGACAGTTTCAATAAATGGTGTTGAGGCCTTGGCCTACAGGGACACAGGTGCCAGTTTCACTTTGGTGACTGAAAACCTAGTGCCTCCTGAACAACACATCATTGGACAACAGTATAAAATTATTGATGTCCATAACTCCACTAAGTTTCTTCCCTTAGCTATAATTCAGTTTAGTTGGGGTGGAGTTACTGGCCCTAAGCAGGTGGTGGTATCACCTAGCTTACCTGTAGACTGTCTCTTAGGTAATGACCTAGAGACCTCAGGTTGGGCTGATGTAGAGTTTTATGCCCATGCAGCCATGCTGGGCATCCCTGAGGAATTGTTCCCTCTCATTTCAAGTGAAATGAAAAAGCAAAGGAGAGAAGGCCTGAAAACTCAGGATCCCTCTCCATCAACAGGTAAAAAGGGTATCACAGTATCCCCTAACCACCCTACCATTCAGGATACTATTCCTGTGGTGGGAGAAACCTCTCCTGGGGTGGCACCTGTTCCAAGGGAATCATCAGCTGGCAAAGCTGGACTCCCTGAGGTGGAAGTACCTCTCTGTGGGATAACTAACATTGGTGAGAAAAACAGCACCATTTTAGTTAACATGGAGCATCCCTCCAACCCTCCCAGAGAAACTTTAGTGCAGAAACCCTGTACTGCCTCACAACACTTAGGACAGCATCCCTGCCCTAGTGTGGAGCTCATAGGACAGCATCCCTGCCCTGCTCCAACTCAAGAGAAACAGCATCCCTGTTCTCTCTTCCAGCCAAATGGACAAAGTTTTTGCCCAGCTATGGCTTTTCTGAGACAGCATCCCTGTCTGGCATTTCCATCACTACAAATAGGTTCAGTGGACAATTCCCACTGCTCTAAACTAAAACTTACTGATAGAAACTCTGAAAATACATCTTCACATTGTTGCTTAGCTAAAAAACTTCAAACAGGGTGGTTTACATCCCCACAGGGAAGTAACCATATAGTGGATGATAAAGGGAGTAACCAGTCTATTGCGGAGCTACTCTCTACTTATCACCACTTAGACAATAAAGTCTCAACTGGCCAAGGTTAGCCTTATTGTCCTTCGTTTGGGGGGGGGGTTGTGTGAGAAGGTAGCCTCTTTCTAGCCTTGTTACCCCCACTTTTGGCCTGTTTGTGAGTGTATGTCAGGGTGTTTGTCACTGTTTTCATTGTCTCACTGGGATCCTGATAGCCAGGCCTCAGTGCTCATAGTGAAAACACTATGTTTTCAGTATGGTTGTTATGTGTCACTGGGATCCTGCTGGTCAGGACCCCAGTGCTCATAGGTTTGTGGCCTATATGTATGTGTCACTGGGACCCTGTCACACAGGGCCCCAGTGCTCATAGGTGTGCATGTATATGTTCCCTGTGTGGTGCCTAACTGTCTCACTGAGGCTCTGCTAACCAGAACCTCAGTGGTTATGCTCTCTCATTACTTTCAAATTGTCACTGACAGGCTAGTGACCATTTTTACCAATTTACATTGGCTTACTGGAACACCCTTATAATTCCCTAGTATATGGTACTGAGGTACCCAGGGTATTGGGGTTCCAGGAGATCCCTATGGGCTGCAGCATTTCTTTTGCCACCCATAGGGAGCTCTGACAATTCTTACACAGGCCTGCCACTGCAGCCTGAGTGAAATAACGTCCACGTTATTTCACAGCCATTTTACACTGCACTTAAGTAACTTATAAGTCACCTATATGTCTAACCTTTACCTGGTAAAGGTTAGGTGCAAAGTTACTTAGTGTGAGGGCACCCTGGCACTAGCCAAGGTGCCCCCACATTGTTCAGAGCCTATTCACTGAACTTTGTGAGTGCGGGGACACCATTACACGCGTGCACTACATATAGGTCACTACCTATATGTAGCTTCACCATGGTAACTCCGAATATGGCCATGTAACATGTCTATGATCATGGAATTGCCCCCTCTATGCCATCCTGGCATTGTTGGTACAATTCCATGATCCCAGTGGTCTGTAGCACAGACCCTGGTACTGCCAGACTGCCCTTCCTGGGGTTTCACTGCAGCTGCTGCTGCTGCCAACCCCTCAGACAGGCAGCTGCCCTCCTGGGGTCCAGCCAGGCCTGGCCCAGGATGGCAGAACAAAGAACTTCCTCTGAGAGAGGGTGTGACACCCACTCCCTTTGGAAAATGGTGTGAAGGCAGGGGAGGAGTAGCCTCCCCCAGCCTCTGGAAATGCTTTGTTGGGCACAGATGTGCCCAATTCTGCATAAGCCAGTCTACACCGGTTCAGGGACCCCTTAACCCCTGCTCTGGCGCGAAACTGGACAAAGGAAAGGGGAGTGACCACTCCCCTGACCTGCACCTCCCTGGGAGGTGTCCAGAGCTCCTCCAGTGTGCTCCAGACCTCTGCCATCTTGGAAACAGAGGTGCTGCTGGCACACTGGACTGCTCTGAGTGGCCAGTGCCACCAGGTGACGTCAGAGACTCCTGCTGATAGGCTCCTTCAGGTGTTAGTAGCCTTTCCTCTCTCCTAGGTAGCCAAACCCTCTTTTCTGGCTATTTAGGGTCTCTGTCTCTGGGGAAACTTTAGATAACGAATGCATGAGCTCAGCCGAGTTCCTCTGCATCTCCCTCTTCACCTTCTGATAAGGAATCGACCGCTGACCGCGCTGGAAGCCTGCAAACCTGCAACATAGTAGCAAAGACGACTACTGCAACTCTGTAACGCTGATCCTGCCGCCTTCTCGACTGTTTTCCTGCTTGTGCATGCTGTGGGGGTAGTCTGCCTCCTCTCTGCACCAGAAGCTCCGAAGAAATCTCCCGTGGGTCGACGGAATCTTCCCCCTGCAACCGCAGGCACCAAAAAGCTGCATTACCGGTCCCTTGGGTCTCCTCTCAGCACGACGAGCGAGGTCCCTCGAATCCAGCGACACTGTCCAAGTGACCCCCACAGTCCAGTGACTCTTCAGCCCAAGTTTGGTGGAGGTAAGTCCTTGCCTCACCTCGCTGGGCTGCATTGCTGGGAACCGCGACTTTGCAGCTACTCCGGCCCCTGCACACTTCCGGCGGAAGTCCTTCATGCACAACCAAGCCTGTGTCCACGGCGCTCTAACCTGCATTGCACGACTTTCTAAGTTGGTCTCCGGCGACGTGGGACTCCTTTGTGCAACTTCGGCGAGCACCGTTTCAGGCATCCTCGTAGTGCCTGTTTCTGGCACTTCTCCGGGTGCTACCTGCTTCAATGAGGGCTCTTTGTCTTGCTCGACGTCCCCTCTCTCTTCAGGTCCAATTTGCGACCTCCTGGTCTCTCCTGGGCCCCAGCAGCGTCCAAAAACGCCAAACGCACGATTTGCGTGTAGCAAGGCTTGTTGGCGTCCTTCCGGCGGGAAAACACTTCTGCACGACTCTCCAAGGCGAGTGGGATCCCTCCACCAAAGGGGAAGTCTCTAGCCCTTTTCGTTCCTGCAGAAACCTCAGCTTCTTCTGTCCAGTCGAAGCTTCTTTGCACCCGCAGCTGGCATTTCCTGGGCATCTGCCCATCTCCGACTTGCTTGTGACTTTTGGACTTGGTCCCCTTGTTCCACAGGTACCCTAGACTGGAAATCCACAGTTGTTGCATTGCTGGTTTGTGTCTTTCCTGCATTATTCCTCTAACACGACTCTTTTGTCCTTAGGGGAACTTTAGTGCACTTTGCACTCACTTTTCAGGGTCTTGGGGAGGGTTATTTTGCTAACTCTCACTATTTTCTAATAGTCCCAGCGACCCTCTACAAGGTCACATAGGTTTGGGGTCCATTCGTGGTTCGCATTCCACTTCTGGAGTATATGGTCTGTGTTGCCCCTATCCCTATGTTTCCCCATTGCATCCTATTGTAACTATACATTGTTTGCACTGTTTTCTAAGACTATACTGCATATTTTTGCTATTGTGTATATATATCTTGTGTATATTTCCTATCCTCTCACTGAGGGTACACTCTAAGATACTTTGGCATATTGTCATAAAAATAAAGTACCTTTATTTTTAGTATAACTGTGTATTGTGTTTTCTTATGATATTGTGCATATGACACTAGGTGGTACTGTAGTAGCTTCACACGTCTCCTAGTTCAGCCTGAGCTGCTCTGCTAAGCTACCTTTATCTATCAGCCTAAGCTGCTAGACACCCTATACACTAATAAGGGATAACTGGGCCTGGTGCAAGGTGCAAGTACCCCTTGGTACTCACTACAAGCCAGTCCAGCCTCCTACAGACAGTGTCTGCGTGGGCCTGTAAGTGGGTGCATGAGTGTCTTAGTCGGTCTCTGAGTGGGTGCTTAAGGGTCTGAGTAGATTTGTGAGTGTGTGCGTGAGGGCCTGAGTTGGTCTGTGAGTGGGTGTGCGAGGGTCTGAGAGGGTTTGTGAGAGACTGTGTGAGTTTCTCAATGGATCTGCGACTGATTGTCTGAGTAGTCCTATGAGTGAGTGTGTGAGTGTCTGAGTGGGTCTGTGACTGATTGTGTCAGAGTATGAGTTGTTCTGTGAGTGGGTGTGTCAGTGTTTCAATGAGTCTGTGAGTGGGTGTCTGAGTGAGTCTATGAGTGAGTGCATGAGTTTCTGAGTGTGTCTGTGACTGGGTGTGTCACTGCCTGAGTGGGTCTGTGAGTGGGTGTGTCAGTGTCTGAGTGGGTCTGTGAGTGGGGGCATCTGTGCCTGATGAGCATGTGAGTGGGTGCATCGGTGTCTGAATGGGTCTGTGAGTGGTTGCTTGAGGGAGTGAGTGGGTCTGTAAGTGGGTGCATGAGTGTCTGAGTCAGTCTATGAGTGGGTGTATGAGGATCTGAGTGGGTCTCTGAGTGGGCGTCTGAGGGTCTCAGTGGGTCTGTGAGTGGGTGTGACAGTGTCTGCGTGGGCCTGTAAGTGGGTGCATGAGTGTCTTAGTGGGTCTCTGAGTGGGTGCTTAAGGGTCTGAGTGGATTTGTGAGTGTGTGCGTGAGGGCCTGAGTTGGTCTGTGAGTGGGTGTGTGAGGGTCTGAGAGGGTTTGTGAGAGACTGTGTGAGTTTCTCAATGGATCTGTGACTGGTTGTCTGAGTGGGCCTATGAGTGAGTGCATGAGTGTCTGAGTGGGTCTGTGACTGAGTGTGTCAGAGTATGAGTTGGTCTGTGAGTGGGTGTGTCAGTGTTTCAATTGGTCTGTGAGTGGGTCCATCAGGGTCTGAGTGGGTCTGTGAGTGGGTGCATGGGGGTGTGAGTTGATCTGTGAGTGGGTGTGTAAGTGTCTGAGTCGGTCAGTGAATGGATACATTAAGGTCTGAGTCAGTCTGTAAGTGGAAGCGTGAGTGTCAGTCTGTGAGTGGGTGTGTCAGTGTCTGAGTGGGTCTGTGAGTGGGTGCATTAGAGTCTGAGTGGGTTTGTGAGTGGGTGCATGGAGGTCTGAGTGGATTTTTTAGTGGGTGCATGAGGGTCTTAGTGGGGCTGTGAGTTGGTTCATCAGTGACTGAGTTGGTCTGTTAGTGGGTGCATGAGAGTCTGAGTTAGTCTATGAGTGGGCGCATCAGAGTCTGAGTGGGTCTGTGAGTGGGTCCATGAGAGTCTCAGTGGGTCTGTGAGTGGGTGCATCACTGTCTGAGTGGATGAGCATTTTTTTATTGTCACCGATATTCGCGAGGGCATTGCGACTTTACACAGGGGGCCACTCTGAGCGTCATGATTCATTCATGATTATAGCAATACTCTGCAAAAAAATATCTAAAAACATAATTAGATCACCATAATGTCCTATGTAGCAACCCTGGGGCAAGAGTGACTCCACCTTAACCCCTTATGCCACTTTCCATCTCAAATTTCAGCCTGGGGGACCATAACTCATTTCCTAAGATGGCGACCGCAACTTTCTTGTCAGCTCAAGGCCAGCCAATCACGGTTCTCGCATGCATTCACGAACACCTCGCTATCGTCGTGAGCCCAGATAAACAAATTTGTTTTCCCTTTATTATCTCGTAAAGTACTGGAAGAGTTTTCACCAAATAAGCAAAAGCGTAATCTGCATACCAAAAGGTAGCTTTCTGCCAAATGGGGTGTAATTCTGTCCAGTGGTTCGGGCTATAGTTGTGTCTAAAGTCCCTATGGGAATTAACATGGGAAACACAACTTTTTTGACCCCCCCCCCCTTTTCCTTGGCCCCCACTTGACAGACCACCCCAAAACTATTGATGAGCAACAAGAATCACTGGGGCACTTTTTTGGGGAAAGTTCATGAAGATTCGTCAAACTGTGCCAAAGATATAGGCAAGCCCAAAAATGATTTTTCTATGGAAATTAGGTCCTAACTATAACTACCTACTGGCAACTGCCAGTAGGTAATATATATACATGTATATATATATATATAATGCCAGACAGCACTTCAGATACCTGATATACCAGCCAATTCATTCGGTCAGCGGGAGCATAGAGTCAGCATGCTTCGGTTGGACTCGCAACCTTGTTCATGACAAAAATGCCATTACTATCACCCATATATTTAAATACTGTGATATCATCAAAATAACATTAAAAACAGACTACTACATCTTTTTCACATAGTCGCCATCATATAAGAAAGCTTTAAAGTAAATGTCTTATCCAACATTTATTTACATGAAACCATCATACACGGCCCGCTCGCATCTATCGTCAGGTCCCATGGACTGAACATCGTCTCCTATGCCGACGACACCCAACTGATCATCTCACTGACCAAAAGAACTTCAACTGCCAAGAAGAATTTCCACAACGGGTTGCAAGCCGTCGCTGCCTGGATGAAGGAGAGCTGCCTCAAGCTCAACTTTGACAAGACCGAAATCTTCATTCTAGGACCCTCCACATCAGCCTGGGATGACTCCTGCGGGCCTGCTTCCCTCGGCACTCCCCCAACCCCAACAAACCACGCACACAACCTCGGCTTCATACTGAATCCATTGCTTACCATGACCCACCATGTCAACTCAGTCGCATCCTCCTGCTTTCACACACTCCAATTTCTCTGTAAGCTCTTCAAATGGATCCCTAACAACTGCCACAAAATAACCCACACCCTGATTACCAGCAGATTCGACTATGGCAATGCTCTCTACCCGTGAAGACCTGTCCACTGAACTTCCAACGGGGAGGTTGCTGCCACACTGGCTATGTCCCTGCAGGACCCACTAAGACTTTCACGCTAGGCTGACTGGCGGAAATTAAGGTTTGCACTAGTCAGCCTAGAGAGAAAATGGTGGCAGCATTGTCTCCGGCTCCTATTCGAGCTGGTGGGAATGCTGTTGCCTGCATGGTGCACTAGGACTATTGCAATGTTCACTATCTGCACTGTACGTCACGCTGCTCGCTCTAATCCTGTCCCGTGCTGTAGAATCAGCATGAACAGTACCACGCGGCACGCCGAGCGCGCTGCTTCTTCTGCCACTCAAGTAGATTTTCTACTTAAGCGGCAGCTTTCTCAATGAGAGCAGCCGTTTTCTCAATGTGAGTGATAGCAGCCTGCTGTGACTGCCCCCATTGAGAAATCTTGTTGAGAGGCAGTCTACTGCTCGATTTTCTCACTCCTGCTCATCAAATGAATGCTGGTGAGCAACATGTGAGAAAATATTCTGCCAGTTTTTCAGGAACTCCACGTTTCAACTACCTTTCCCTAGTTATTTGCTGTAGGGGATATTAGAATTTGTTTATCATTGTTTAGGTTGTCATGTAAAAGATAAGGTCCTTCATTATGTGTCATTGTTGTATGTTGAGGTATTTGTATGTCTTGTATTTTGTATGGGAAAGCAGAGTTTTGCTGGTGACTTTTTAAGTTAATGCAATTAAACGTTTCAAAGTGGGTATAGGTGTAGTTAGCCTATGAGCTATTTGAGGACTTTAAGCAGTATACCTTTTGGGATTTTGGTTGTTTTATTCCTGTCACATTTGGGGGATGGGTTTGCTCCTTTACATGAATTACAACATCTTCTCTTCATCGTCTTTTGTAGTTGCCCTCTCAAGTATGCATTACAGTAATATTTGACACATTTATACTTTCTGTTGATGCACTCCCTTGGCTGTAGATGTAGCCCGTGTGATTTAGTAACTGCTTTCCTTTCAGCTAAGTTTCAGCTAAGTTATGTACTTTGCTGCCTCTGGCATTGCATCTAAAACTAAGTAATAGTGCAATAGTATAAATACATACAATATGTTAAAGTTTGTATGTTTATTATTTACATGTAAAATGATGCAACTACTTACGTTTTCTATATTTACTTATATGTTCTGTTTATATGTTTTTATCAGTTATTTCCTTCTGTGGTAAACACTAATTTAGGTTTTATTTTTAATGTATGATATATAGTTTGAATTGGAATACATTTATATATATATTATATATATATATATATATATGCATATATATATATATATATATATATATATATATATATATATATATATATATTTTATGATCTAGTAGAAGGCGCAAATGCTGAAACACGTCAGTAGTATGTTCCTGTTTATTTGCACTTGTAGAATTTAGAAATGCAATAACACTCGCACAGCTAACCTGTCATGGTGTTGCTCTTTTCTGCTGCTCCGCTGTGCAAAGAGTTGGGAGTGGGGGAAATCTTCATCTATTAATAGAATTATTTAGATTGGTGTTTAAGTGTTTTTTTAGTTAATGGTAATTTTGGGGATTTTTGGGCCAGATGTATGAAACTTTTTTGCACTTGCAAACGGTGCGAATCGCAAAATTCGGCCGTTTGTGAGTGCAAAAAAGTGATCTGCTATGCATGAAAGGCATTCGCAGACCGAAATTAAGAAATCGCAAAAATTGCGATTTTGTGCATTGCGACCTGGTTTTGCGAGTCGCAAAATCCACATCGCAAGGAGATGCAGCAAAAAATCGCAAATTGCGATTTTTCGCAGAATGGCATTTTGCACATGCAAAATACCATGAAAATAAACCAGGTGGTAACCTGGTGCAAAATTTTAAAATGCATTTAAAATGCATTTTTAAATTGTACATGTAAAGCACGCATGCCCTTTTGGCATATGTGCACCTTACATGTCCCCCCAAAATTTTTTGTGGTGCAGCAGAAGGGGCCTTAGGCCCCCAGTACCCTGGGGTTTTGCATTTCCAAAATTGCGATTTCTGGTTCAGAAATCGCAATTTTGGAAATGCAAAAAATTTGCAGATATGGGCCAACATGCCCATAGCTGCGAATGGGGCCGGTATCGCAATTTGCGATTCGGTAATAGCATTTGCGATTTTTAAGAAATCGATATTACCGAATCCCAAATGTGATACATGGCAACTTTGCGAGTCGGAAATTGCTATTTCCGAATCGCAAAGGGCCGTGATGATACATCTGGCCCTTTGTTATGATTTTAGGTATATAGTTTATTTGGGGTGAATGGTAAACATTTTGATATAATGTATTTCTTTTTAATTTAAACATGTCTGTAAAATGTTTTATGTTTATTTCCAAAATCTGCTTATTTTGTAAAAAGTGATTTTCTTAATTATTTATTAATGATTATTTCATTATTTTGTCAATAATATTGTAGTCACTATTGTGTGAATCGATATTTTGATATATTATTTATATATTTGTTTATTTAAAGGTAACAATATTTAAGGTTTCAATATTTCCATTTTCGATATGGATAAAAATCGATATTTTTACAAACGATATTTGTGTTCTTGATAGTTGTGGTTTTACTAGTTGTGTTGTTTATATTTAGTTTCCAATAGTTTTCTACTTTGATATTGTATGCATCAATATTATGTCAGTGATGCGGAGTGGCGTAGAGTACAGTAAGTTGGCATGGAGTAGAGTGGGACAGAATGAAATGGGTTAGAGTGAAGTGGCGTAGAGTAGAGTGGTGCAGAGTAGAGTGGCATAGACTGAAGGGGTTTCGAATGAAGTGGCATAGAGCGCTGTGGAGTGGTGTAGTGTACAGTGGAGTGGAGTAGAGTGACGTACAGTGGAGTGGAGTACAGTGGCTTGGAGTGGCTTAGAGTGGCTCAGAAAAGAGTGGTGTACAGTAGAGTCGCACTGTCACCTTATCAGAGGACCCTGTAATTAGACATGAAGTGTCACGTTATCTTCACATTTGTTTTTATAAAGCTAAACCTTTGTGAGACCACTTAGTGAGGGGTATGGTACAAAATAAACAGAAGGAAATGTGGCTCATGCCTAAACAGGGATTCACCAAATGCACCTATTGTAAAGCTTGTATGTCTGGAGAGAACCTAACTTACATTATGACACCTTTCAATAACAGGGTCCAAGTCAAAGGTAGACTTACCGTTTAAGAGCAAATATGTAGTGTATCTACTAAAATGCCCATTCCCAAAGGTACATAGGAAGTACCTGATGGTCAAAAAATGTAATACAATTCCAATATTAATGAAGACTAAGATAAAAAATGTAACTGTCACCAACCAAGAAACTAAAAACAAACTTCATCCATCAGATAAATTAGTTACAACACGTAAACCAGACCATTCCAGATAACAACCATATAATATTTACACAAACATTAAACCCATTCGTGCAGGCGTCTGCCACTGGCCGACGGCGGCACACCCTCTCCGGTGTGGGTCACGACCAGTTGCCGACACCAGGGAGGGGTTTAAAACTCCTTTTTTATTTATCTAGTTTTAGCCTATCTGTGACATCAGCGTGCCTTCCTTGCACCGTTTCCTGGCCATGGATCGCAGCGCGGCTGAGATCCATGGCCAGGAAATGGCCCTAGGCACCAGGAACCTTGTTTGAGGGGGTCGGCCCCTGTGTAAGTGGGCCTGTGGGCCACCCCCCTCCCAGTGGGGGCACAATAAAAAAAAAAACATGTTGGGGTTCTTCTGGGGGGTGATCGCACCCCAGGATACTAAACGTATTATTATTTTTAAAAACAATTGGCGAGGTCGGCCCTTTCTACTTGGGCCAACCCCTCGGGGAAAATTTAATATATATTTTTTTTAAATGGTTTCCCCTTCGGGGGATCGCGATTGTACCCGTTCATCTTTAATCTTTAACAAAAACAATGAAAATGTTGGGTCAGCCCTTGGACTGACCCGCTATGGGGGTATTTTATTTTTTATACATGGGTGCTTTGCCAAGGGGTCACGATCAGCCCCAGGGAAAGCACACATGTTTAAAAAAAGAAGTGATGTAGAGAGTCTCTCTCTCTCTCTCTCTCTCTCTATATATATATATATATACATATATATATATAGCTATATATATGTGCAGCGGGACAGTAGCGTGTTAGCCCAACCCAGAGAGCAGGTGCATGCAGCAGCAAGCACAGAGAGAGTGCTCTCTTGGGAGCTCCCTCATTTAGTTCAGCCTCAAATTCCATAGCCCAAATTGTACAGTGGCGACATCAAAATTATCTGTCACAATACAACCTGGTTTTGTAAGGAAAGCACCTATGTTTTTGGTCCTGGGCTCAGCGGCCATATACGGAAACCTACCAAACACAGACATTTCTGGAAACTAGACACTCAGGGGAGTCCATGGAGGTGTGGCTTGTGTGGATTCCCCAAAGTTTTCTTGCCCAAAATATCCTGCAAAGGTGAAATGTTGAATAAAAACTCTATTTTTTCTGGCATTTCTGTCACACAAACTGCAGGAATATGCTGGGAACCACAAAATTCCTACCACCCAGTGTTTCCGCACCTGTCCTGATAAAAACGCTACCCCACTTGAGTGCCTGTACCTAGTGCCTGCGTCAGGAATAGATCGCCCCAGGGTCAACAGTTGCCCTCATGTAAGGACTAACATTGACCTTTGTGTGATCCATTCCTCACACGGGCACTAGGCCTACCCACACAAGTGAGGTTCCATATTTATCAGAAGACTTGGGGGAACGCTGGGTGGGAGGAAATTTGTGGCTCCTCTCAGATTCCAGAACTTTCTATCACCAAAATGTGAGGAAAAAGAGTTTGTTTTGCCAAATTTTGAGGTTTGCTAGGTGTTCTGGGTAACATAACCTAGTGAGAGCACCACAAGTTACCCTATTCTGGGTTCCTGTAGGTGTCTAGTTTAAAATAATGCACAGGTTTGGTAAGTTTTCCTATGTGGCAGCTGAGCTAAAGACCAAAATCCACAGCTAGGCACTTTCCAAAAAACACGCCAGTTTTCAGTGCACAAATACAAATTTGATGTGTCCATGTCACGTCTTGGGGCGTTTCCTGTCACTAGCACTAGGCCCACCAACACAAGTGAGTTACCATTTGTCGCTCCTCTCAGATTCCAGAACCTTCCATCACTGATATGTGAGGAAAAAAGTGTTTTTTGCCACATTTTGAGGTTTGCAAAGGATTCTAGGTGACAGAACCTGGTGACAGCCCCATAAGTCACCCCATTCTGAATTCCCCTAGGTGTCTACTTTTAAAAAATGTATAGGTTTGCTAGGTTTCTGAGGGAAAAGTGTTTTTTGCCGAATGATGAGGTTTGCAAAGGATTCTGGGTAAGAGAACCTGGTGAGAACCCCACTCGTCACCCCATAATGGATTCCCCTAGGTGTCTAGTTTTTAAAAAGGTACAGGTTTGGTAAGTTTCCCAAGGTGCTGGCTGAACTAGAGGCCAAAATCCAATCTTGATGAACCTACAAGCCCTATGTATCCCCACAACTAGAAGAGTACAGCAGACGTATATTGCTTTAAAAAATCTGCCATAGCTGGAAAAAGTTATAGAAGAAACGTGAACAGAAATGGCTGTTTTTTACCTCAATTTCAATATTTTATTTTATTTCAGATGTTACTTTCTGTAGGAAAACTTTGAGGGATCTGCACAAATGACCCCTTGCTGAATTCAAAATGTTGTCTACTTTTCAGAAATGTTTAGCTGTCCGGGATCCAGCACTGGTTTCACACCCATTTATGTAACTAACTGGAAAGAGTCTGAAAGCACAAAAAATTGTAAAACCGGGGTATGTCCCAGTAAAATGCCAAAAGTGTGTTGAAAAATGTGGTTTTCTGATTCAAGTCTCCCTATGCCTGAAAGCTGGGAAGAGGGTGATGTTAGCAATGCACAGCCTTTTTTGATGCCATTTTCAGGGGAAAAAAACACATGGTTTCTTCTGCAGCCCTTTTTTCCCATTTTTCTGAAAAAAACTACATTTTAGCTGTATTTTGGCTAATTTCTTGGTCTCCTCCAGGGGTACCCACACACTCTGGGTACCTTTAGAATCCCTAGAATGTTGGGGAAAAAGATGCAACTTTGGCCTGGATAGCTTATGTGGACAAAAAGTTATGAAGGCCTAAGCGTGAACTACCCCAAATAGCCAAAAAGGGCTTCATACGAGGTGGGGAAGGCACAGAGGAGGCCCAGCAGCTAAGGGGTTAAGATATCACATTTCCCACCCAAAAGACATGAATTAAGTAAAGTTTACTGTTCTGTATCTGCTCCTCGTATCCACGTAGTCAAAAACATGAATCCACAAATAATGGAAAAATAATTGTCCATAAAGCCCAAAAGAGCAATAATACATTCATAAACAAAAGCCTGTAAAATGAGTTAGAAAAACCCACCACAAAAAAAATATACTTTCCTCAAAATATATATACACAACACTTACCCATTAAAATATACGTAACATAGCACAATCCGTTGAAATCTATATGTTTAAAAATGTAAAATTATACAATAAATACATTTTGAAAACATAAATAAAATTAGTGTTACATGTCTTTTATTCTATAAAAAATGTATTTACGGATATTATTGCCTACAAAGATACAACTATTTTTTAATTATATTTCTAAGCACCAACAATAGTAATAAAATAAAACAAACTATTTCTAGTAGAAATAATCAAAATGCAATTAAAGGATTTCAGACTAAAATTATAAAATTAAATGACCATGCTCCAACATAACCATTTAAAAAAAAAAAAGTGTTAGACACTAGAAGGGTGACATTTACTATTCCCACTCCAATCTAAACCATTTTGGGGAAGACAATGGACTCTAAAGGGGTGACATTTACTATTCCCACTGCAATCTATTTCAAGAAGGCATTGGACACTAAAATGGTGTCATTTACTATTCCCACTCCATTCTAACCATATTAGAGAAAGGGGCATTAAAGGGGTAACATTTACTATTCCCATTCCAATCTAAAGCTATTTGGGGAAGGTGCTGAATATTAAAGGGGTGACATTTACTATTCCAACTCCAATTTAACAATATTGGGTGAAGGATTTGGACACTAAACGAGTGACATTTGCTATTCCCAATCTAGTCAAACCACAACGGGGGCAGGTGTTGGACATTAAAGTGGTGCAATTTACTATTCTGACTCCAATGTAATCATATTGGGGGAAGATGTTTGACACTAAAGGGGTGACATTTACTATTCCAACTACAATCTGACCACGTTAGAGGAAGCTCTTGGACACTAAAGAGGTGGCATTTACTCCAACCTAATCATATTGTGGGAAAGTGTTGCACACCCAACATTTACTATTCCCACTCCAATCTAAACCAATTTGGGGAAGGCATTGCACATAAAGGGGTGACATTTACTAATCCCACTCTAGTCTAACCTTTGTGGGGAAGGTGATGAGCATATACACTATCAATACTCCAAAACTACAAACCTATGTATACATCTTTAAACATAAAAATATATGAAAAAATAAAATTGATAATTAATATAATTATGAAAATATTTGCTACTATTCCTCAGCTTTATACCATCGAAAAATAAATTCATAATCCAAATTTAAAAAATCTAAAAATAAAAAAATAATTAAAGTCAATGTTTAATATAAAATTATAGTTGTTTTTTAAAGATTTTTTTAAAAACATTATAACATTTTTAATGTTCATATAAAATAATTTCCAATTATTTGACTTTATTAAAACATATTTTTATACCTTTTTCATTATTTTTTTTAAAAGTAGTAATTTAATTTTTTGTATTTTTATAATTTATTACCATACATACTAATTTAATTTATTAAATACAAATCTAAACAAATTAATAAAATGAATTGATTAAAACAACAAAATAAATGTAAAATATTTGCACAATTAAAATCTATTCCCTAAATAATTTAAAAATTACACTTTGCACATGCCCCTAAAACAACATTTGCACAGAAAATGTCCCTTCAGGTATCTCAGGGAAAAACAATAGTAGAGTCCATCTGCACAATGTGGAAGTGCAAGTCAGGAAAGCACATACAACTGCAACTGCATGGGTCAGACATGTGGATGAAGTAGCTGCAAGGTACACACAGCAAAATCGACACATGCACAGTCAAATGTTAAGGAAGCTCGCACAATAGAACACCCTCCATGTTTGCACAAACAAACTTTGAGCTCCTAAACACAAGATGAATGTACAATCCATATCAGGGGGCAAGTCTCACGACATACATCCTCACATTGGACAAAATAACATGAAATACTTACAATTCCAAACAGAACACTATGCGATGACACCCCTATTGCATTTGCACCCGTATATTCATACAGTCAACATCTACCTTTGTCTTGGGTAACGCCAGCACTGCCCACAAAGTCAGATATTGCAAACAACAGCGAATAGATCGGCAAGCAGGCCAAAACAAACACCACTTTAGACAGAAAACACAAGTCATTCAGAAACAAAATAAAGGTAGATAAGGAATTCCAGGGCAAATGTGCACCCCAAAAACCTGTTTGGGTTTACTCTTAAGCAAATAGTAAAAGTCTGAGGCCATTGGCCATTCCATTAGTCCTTAAAGTGTACAGTATCGTGCCAACACTCAACTCCTATTACTGCCAGGGAACCTCCAGAGAAAGGGGAATCATCTCAGGGATCATCTGGGTGGGTTGGATTTGGGATGGGTGAGTTTAGGTTTGGGAGGTGTGGACTCTTTCTTAGGAGGGGTGGGCTTCCTGGGGGAGGGTTATGGGTGCTTGTGCGGGGCAGGTATGACAGGGAAGGACTTGGAGGTGGAAGGGATGGCTTGGGAGGTGGGTCGGACTTTTGAGTTTGAGACGGGTGAAGAGAACAGAGGAAAGGGCAAGGTCAAACAAAAAACTCTGCTTAGTAACATGGGGTGGTCATCAGAAGGGGTGAGTATGTGGAGCTTGAGAGAATGGTTGTCCGGTCTGTCAGTGTGGGTGTCCTGGGTGTGTGCAAGTTGGTGGTATGCTTTTGTTTAGGTAGTGTCTGTTGCATGTGTGCGTTTGCATGTCTTTGGGGGCAGGGAGGTGGAGGTGTTGGGTGATGTGGAAGTGGTGGATGTGTGTGTTTGTCTGTTGGGATGGTGTCTGCAGGTACGTTTGTAGTGGTGGATGTGTGTGTGTCTGTTGGGGTGGTGCCTACAGGTATGTGGATGTGGTGGATGTCTGTGTGTCTGTTGGGGTGGTGTCTGCGGGTATTGTGGGTGTGGTGGATGTCTGTGTGTCTGTTGGGTGGTGTCTGCAGGTATGGTGGGTGTGGTGGGTGTGGTGGTTGTGTCACTGGCTATTGTGGTGGTACCTGTGGGTATGCTAGAAGTGGTGTGTGGGTCGTTCAGGTGTCTGGGGAAGTGGTGGATGATGTTGTGTGTTTGGGTGTCTGTTGAGTGCTTGTGTGCCTGTGGGTCTTGTGGTGTTTGTGTTTATGTATGGAGGTTTTGAGTGCCTAGGTAGGTGCCTGCAGATCTGTCTGTGTGCTTGGGATAGGTCAGGGAATGGGGCATTTGGTCTGAGAAGAGGGAGGTGGAGGAGTAACGGAAGGTGAGGGGTGACTGGCTGCCTGTCAGTGCGGATGCCAGAGCATGAAAACATCTATGTATGCCAGACACGGCACTATGATTGCCTTCCAGTGAAGCATTTGTCTGCTGAAGTTGGCATTCACAATGGCAGTCTGACCCACAGAGATGTTTCTCAGGAGGTCAAAAGCCTCCTCACTCAGGGCAGCAGGGATAACAAGGGCTGGAATGGAGGTGTCTGCGGTAAAGGAGACGCCCACCCTCTTGGGTGAGTGGGCACGGCCAACTGGGTGTAGAGCAACAAGGAGGATGGCAATAGAACTGGGGGTGGCAGACAAAGATGGTACAGGTATACATCTGAATGGAACCACCACAACTAGGGAGTGGCCACTGGAGGAAGAATCCGATGATGAGGATGTAGATCCCATCTTCTCTATGACACTCCCCTCACCCTCCTGGCCACTGGGTCCTTCTGTGTCGATGGTGTTTTGGCCTGAGGTCCTGTGGCCAGATGCCTCCCCACTCAGCTGTGCCCTGCCACTTTCGATTCCTTGGGCTGATTCTGCAGAATCAAAGAGAAAAGGGTCACACATGTCAATAATCACACTTGAACAATAGCTGTGATTAGCAAACATTACCATGATGTCAGGTAGGCCCCAGCAACAAACTCCACCTAAGTGGCCCATACATGTACCAAACCATATGCTTGCATGCCATCTGAACTGTTCACATTTACCCACTGGAAAATCAGGATCTCAGACAACTACAACTGCATGGCAGAGGTTGTGCAATTACAGAAACCATTGAACAATTTGGAGACCACATCACCTTCAATGCTTTGCGTCATGGAGCATACCTCAATTACCTGTTGTCATTCAATAGTAGGCCAATTCCAACTGCATTCCCACAGATCCCACTCAAGGTCATGCAGGCATACATTTGTCACGTACACAAAAAAACAACAATGAGAAATAATGCTCCTGGAGCATGCCATGTTGCTGACAACAGTACAATAGCCTGGAGAAGGTGGCAAGGAAATACTCATGCCACACTGGAAACATATCAATAATGCACACTTCACCAAGTGAATTTTGTCCCAAATGAGTTGTGGAGGTAGTACCGATGTTGTTCAGATATGCCACACATTTGACATGGAAATGTACCCTGGAGACATCATGTGCAAAATGTTAGGGAGATATGTCCCTAAAATCCACAACACAATAAATCAGCAAGTCCCAGGGAAATCACAACTAATGTCTGGCACACCTTACAATGACATACCCTGATTGCATCAGTAGACACCATTAGTTTTTTGTATGTTGGAGAGGCCCAGAGATGTGCAAATACTTGTAGAAGGCCCTCAATATGTTGCCAAATAGGAATCTACATCACTGTCTGCATTTTGATCCTGCTAACCCAGATGTCTGTGGATGAATGGTTGTACCCAACCACATGTGATTCCATCATAACTATATGTCACTCCATGATCCATGCCAACAGTCAAGTAATGATTCTTCCCCATTACACATGTGCAGAGCACTTTGCTACATGATTCCACATCAATGGCATGGAAATGCAGATTGTGGCTACAATATTTAGTCATAAGTAAATCATTGCTACTGCAGTTGTAAAGTTATGTGTCAGCCAATAATCAATGGTGACTCACACCTGTATGTGGCACCATATGGAATGTAGCCCCATTGTAAATGTCCTATTCCAAACGCAGGTAGTGATGCACATATATGTGAGGGTATACAGAAATTACCCGATTAACACAAGTAGAACGTGCATGAAACAACAGCTTACAAATGTTTTTCAAAAGAGAAAGGGACACATGCTGACATGTAGGCACAAGGAACGTTAACAACAGTGATGGCACCTAAATCATGTCAATGGACATTCTTC
Source organism: Pleurodeles waltl (assembly GCF_031143425.1). Taxonomy (NCBI): domain Eukaryota; kingdom Metazoa; phylum Chordata; class Amphibia; order Caudata; family Salamandridae; genus Pleurodeles; species Pleurodeles waltl. The sequence goes on from NC_090443.1 coordinate 884,625,958, forward strand.
ACCCACCAAGGGAATGTTTTGATCTGTAGCTGCAGCCCAAAAAAACATGTATGCTCTGTCAAATGTATGATGGCCATCTTCACATTAAAGACAGTGAAGAACACTCCTTTTGAAATGTGTGTTGAAAATACTGAGATGGCATCCAATATACAAAGGCATGAATTGTACAATTGCTGCTATGTGACCAAGCTACTGACACATAACATCAGGCAACAGCACCCATCACATGCTGAAGACAAGTTACCTCTGGGTGGCAGATGCCAATATCCTCATTGACATATGGCTGAGGATAGTGATCCATCACCACCTTTGTCTTGTCCTGTAACACTGTGGAGTAGTGGTGTGTTGCATAGATTTTACACCCACTCCACAACAAACAGCACGTGATTGACCAATGTTCACAGCCATATGTTGTCCCTGGAGATGAAAATGTTTGTTGATTGCACACAATTTTGTCCTAGGTCCCTGGACCAATAGGCAAGACACATCCGTATGCACCACATGACATGTCTACACAAACAATCACTAATCTAATATGCTACACATGGATCATCCCTAAACACAAGTGGGAACTGTCAGAACCTAACACATTCACTTGGCAATGTGACAGGCAGGAATAGGCTCTGTACTCAACCCCTTGTGGCTGCTGTGCTGCCCTCAAACGCCCATCAAGGTCTGGGTAGGCCACCACCAGAATGTGGACCATTAGGGAGAGGGTCACGGTCCAATGTGCATCCCATCCACGTTGGAAGGACATCCCAAGCTGGACCGCTGCCATCTTCCCGGTCCAGAGTCTCAGATCCTCCCACCTCATCTGACAGTGGGAGCTCTGTCGGCTGTAGATTCCCAGGGTCTGCACCTTCCAGGTGATGGCTCTCCATATCTCCTTCTTGGGATGGGCGTGGATCTGCTTGGATATAACAGACAAATCAAGAGTTTACAATCACAGGTTTTTACCCAAGTGGTAGAGTCACATACATGTCAGAAGCACCAAGCTAGAACTTTTCAAGTTAATAATACTACAGTGAAACACACAAGCCAATACGTACAGGGACATGACTACAGACATATGGATTTCCATTTGCAGACTAACCCACTACCCTGCTCATGGCCTACAATGACTAAGCAAGCTTACTGACATCAGGTAGTCCGTGCTCCAGAAACAACATGTACTGTGATGTGTGCCACAATGAAACACTACACACCGATGTCTCTTCTGAAGAGTAAACTCTTTGGGCTTGCATGAACTAACACATTCACACGCTGTGAGATTGACTCACTGCATAGAGTCCCACAGGCAACCTCATCATTACACTTGAGTGACCATGGAGGGGCTGGCAAGGTGGGTAAAGAAAGCGTCTTCCTTCCCCATGTGTGGACGTGTCGCCTAACAAATGCAGACTCATGCCACTTCAGGATGTGGGTTCTATGGAGAACACTCCTTTTGAAATGTGTGTTGAAAATACTGAGATGGCATCCAATATACAAAGGCATGAATTGTACAATTGCTGCTATGTGACCAAGCTACTGACACATAACATGGCCTCCCAGGAATCAACACACTTCACTGTGGGACTGTCGTTTGTGCAATAGGCCAGCACAGGAGAAATATGGCCTGTGTGAAGGTGAAAACAGAGCTGTGGGAGTAAGGGACATGTCATAAGTCAAAGACACACATTACAATGATGCTAAATACACTTATGAAGTAGTTCAGGGATTTACCTCAGTACCCATTCCTAGTGTAGCCAATGGGCTGAGGCATTCAGGGTACATTTTGACACTAAAGCCTCTTATTGGCTATGTGAGAGGTTCTACTGGTGTAACGGGATTGGGCACAGTGCCACAGTTGCATAACCACAGTGACTCCCACCACCTAGCCCAGGTCCCATACTGAGAGACACATTTGATAGGCCCTGGTCCATGCAGGCCGAGCATACAAAACCTACATGACATTCCATTTCCATCACTTCCATGAATGACAGTACATCATGTGGACATCAGCAATTTGTCATGTGGTGTGTGTGGCAACCTGAAAGGTAGAGTGAGTAAGGATATGGCATTCAGACAACAGTTTTGCAAGGCCAGATGTAGGTTAAAAATCTGTGGTACTATCCATAAGACATACAAGATTCTCAAATGACTCATACAAGATGCATATATAGTTCATGCTGCCATGCACATACATGTTGTCCAACATTTAAAACAATTATGAAGACAGAGATGTCATAGGATGTCAGTAAAGTCTCTATACTTAGTTATGTGCATCCAACACAAGTAGGATCTAGGACCACAAAAACCTCACACAACACAATGTGACTGAACATCACATGTAGTACTTGCCACTAACCCCTGCACATTGTATATCCAATTGATGCCACACAGACTGAAACAACAGGCACACAAGAAGTATAAGTGCCACACAGGGGACCATTGCCCATTGTAGCCTGTGAGGAGGGAAAAGATGGTGAAGTACAGAGAAAATTGTGCACATGTGGTACATATCTACTCCTCTGGTGAGCCATAGAGCTGTCCAAACAATAGTAGGACCACATTGACAAATCTCTCCAGCTCCTCTGGGGAGAATGAAGGGGCCCTATCACCTGCTGATGTCCTTAATTATATGGAACAGCACCATACCCAAGATGATGTCACAACTGCACCCAGAGAGGGATTTGCTGGTTGATAAATCATGTCTGTCCTGAATGTGTGTGAGCAATGTAAGGTGATACAATCATAAAGTGAGTGACTCATTATTGCACTTATGTCCCATTCCTTGACAGGAGACTCAGCATATCCAAACCATCCTTGGTTATTGACACCGGTGAAGAATCCAACTACGCCAGCTTCAATGAGGCCCATAGAAGAACACGGAGGCCAGTAGAATGGGCTTTTGGGCTCCTGAAGGCCAGATTTTGCTGTCTTGACCAGACTGGTGGATCCCTCATCTACTTACCTGGGTAGGTATACCAGATCACTGTGGCATAATGCATGCTCTACAACATCGCCCTGCGTAGGAAAATCCTGTACATCCCAGAGGAGGGGGAGCCTGCAGTGTCACCGGGTGACCCTCCTGAAATGCCAAGTGAGGATGACAGTGGAGAAGATGAAGGAGCTGACTTGCAGGAAGATATCATCAACAGCTACTTTTCATTAGTGTAATTATGTCATGTGATGTCTTGACTGTGACTGTACAAAGAATTGCAGTTGTGAGAATGTTTGGGGGTGAGTGTTTTGGAAACAGCTAGCTAGCTGATACTCTGCAATATTCAGCCAAAGGCTGCTTGATAAGATAGCTTTTGATACATCCCTACATTGATGATGTTGCTTTGTTTGTGTCAGTTTCCTTGAAATGTGCTTCGTTTTCCAGATGCTTGCTATGTGACCTGTGTCATGAGTATGGTTTCAAGCATATACTCCTTGTTTTGTTAGGTACCTTCACCATGGCATTTTCATGCGGCAATTCAGAGTTGTGACATTTGCAGGTGTCTGATGTTGTTCTGACATACAAAGTGGACATGGATCGTTCCAGCTAATGTAGGTTGAAGAGCTTTGAAGTATGATCCCTGTACCAAGAGTGCAGTGTTTGGGTGGAGGTACAGAAGTGCATATTGGACTTGTTTTGTGTCTTGTGGTGGTCCTGATGTATCATTTGTGTCATCATGTGCTCATAAGATATGTAGTACTATGTTTTGGCCAAGTCATTTTACCTTCACATTGGCTAAACACTCTTTTTTACTCTGACTTGTGTGTCATGTGGGCATAAACTCTGTAATCATCAATTGCAAGCAAGGTATTCAGTCTTCCCATAGACTAAACACTCTTCTTGTATGACCTGTATGTAGCTGTAGATGTGTTTCATCATTCTAAGCCATAGTGCCTGTGCCACAACACTGACATATGTTTGTGTCATATCACCAGATGCATGGACTTTGGATTATGATGGGCCTGTGATCAGGGACTGTTGTCTTGGGTAATGTGATGTTGGATTACTTTGGTGTGGTATGTGATAACACTCAAACTGATGACATAAACCACTTTAATCTTTGCTTATTCTACAGTACAATGTCTTACAAATCCCTTCTTTCTGTGGTTTAGGTGTCTGTGCCTTGAAATATGTACTTTAACTCAGTATGCTTCTTACATTCTTGTTTATAAAAGTCCAGAAATATTGACAGCCTACGTGCTGTACACTGGAATTGAATTCTTGGTTTGACCAGACATTTGTACTAATGTGTTTTGGTGTAAAGGTTGTAATCCTGAGCTGGACACTGACCCTGCAACATATCCCTCCTTGCACAAGTATCTTGCATCTTCATCATATGGTTCAGAGGGTCTGACATCTCAGCATAGCAAAAAGGTTGACAATTAAGAAAGCAGACAATTAATTTATGATGGGTGAATTTATTAGGCCTGGGTGTAGAACTCTGCTCTGCCGCCAGAGTTTGTGGAATTCCGACATTTTGTGCTACGTGGAGAAGTGCGGAGTTCCTGAATTCCACACTCCAGCACAGAGCGGTGCTTGCTCGCGAGATTGGGTTGTGGTGCTCTCTTGCGAGTGCGTTGATACTCCTGACCCACTAGCAAGCGTAAGACTTCATGTTCACTCACGCTACTTCCAGCCATGCCGGCAACCAAAACAGGGGCGTTTACAAGCAGGAACTCACTTCTGAAGTAGATTTTCTCACCTTAACCACTAAATCTAGTCAAAAAGAGTTTTTGACCAGATTTTCTCCTCCAATGGACCATGCAATTTGTTTTTCAGATTGAAAAGCCTTTTTTTTTCCAAACAGGAAGGAAGGGCGTCAGAGACTCCAACTACCCTTTCCTGTACAGCAGACTCCTCCCAGTGTTTTGTTCATCTCCTGGCTACTTTTCACTTGAATTTCAAGGTGGAAGGATCACTCTTTGTCTCCTTGATATACCTTTGAATTTAAGGACTTTGTTTTAGTTGAATCACACATGTAAGCTAAAAAACTAATAGATAAGGCTGGTGTTTCATTCCTTGGGCATGCACCAGTATTTCTTTATACTAGAATTAGATTTTTAAATGTTATAGTGGTTGGCCTGGAGTTTTAGAATAGACCTAATTTTTGATTTTGCATTTCATTGATTTTTCACTTTTTGTAAAGGAAAATTGTTGCACAGCTCAGTACCTTTTCTACATGTTTGTAACATTTGAATATTATTTCAGTATGTGGCCTAGATTTCCAAAGGGCCATTGGCCCAGTACTAGTAGTTATCAGTGCGTGAAATAAATGTTTCAGTGGTGTTTTTAAAACTTCAATGACGGCAGGGATGGCTTTGGATTACATTTAAAATGTTGGCTATTATTTGCATTTCATTTTTTGGAGGGAAAAGTGTATACATTGTGGGGTAATATTTGATGGCTTAGGAGGATGTTGTTTGACCATGTGGCTGGCAGCCATTTTGTGCATGGTGCCAGTGTCCCTTTGCCATAGGTTTGCATGTGTTCTTTGTTCTTCATGCCTCCTTGCTCCTTGTTGTTGTTTGACCCTGTGGCTGGCAGCCATTTTGTGCATGCAGCCAGTGTCCCTTTGCCATCAGCTTGCATATGTCCTTTGTTTGCCATGCCTCCTTGCTTCCTATGGTTGTAGTTTGATCATGTGGCTGGCAGCCATTTTGTGCATTCAGCCAGTGTTTCCTTGTCATACGCTTCCATGTGTCTTTGTTTGCCATGCCTCCTTGCACCTTATTGTTGTTGTTGGACCATGTGGTTGGCTGGTGGCCATTTTGTTCATCCATCTAGTGTCCCTTGCCATAGGCTTGCATGTGTTCTTTGTTCTCCATGCCTCTTTGTTTGCAATTGTTTTTTGATCATGTGGTTGGTTGCCATTTTGTGCATGCAGCCAGTGTCCCTTTGCCATAGGCTTGCATGTGTTCTTTAGTTCCCTATGCCTCCTTGTTTGCAGTTGTTGTTTGACCATGTAGCTGGAGAACATTCTGCCCATCCAGCCAGTGGCCCTTACCATAGGCGTGCATGTGTTTTTCTTTGTTCTCCTTGCTCCTTGTAGTTGTTGTTTGACCATGTGGCTGGCAGCCACTTTGTGCATTCAGCCAGTGTCCGTTTGTCATAGTTTGCATGTGTTCTTCGTTTCCCATGCCTCCTTTCTCCTTTCTTTAGGTGTAATTCCATTTCCTCCAGGACACCCTGCCTGCGGAGCATGGCAGCCAAATCAACAGCATAATTCATTTTGTTAATGATTATTCCATTTCCCCTGGACCACCTTTCCGCCACAGGTTTCTTAAAGGATTATTCCATTTACCCAGGCACCTTTCTCTGACTACTCCAGGTGTCCCCTTTAAAACAGATGGAGATTGGAGATAAAGAAAAGAGCTAGATCTGCCTGTTGTGCTGTCTCATTTGAAATATTACTTTTTTTATGGTGTGGTGGTGTGGTTTGCCTTTGCAATGTTTGATTAAATAGGTATATTACACCAACCAAACTAAGGGTCTCACTACGAGTGTGGCAATCCGAGGACCACCACACCTGCGTTGATGGTCAGACTTCCGCACTCCAGGCAGTTCCACCCCCCCAATCACAACTTTGGCGGGCAGACCAACCTAAAGACTACCATCCCCACCAGGATCATAGAGCCCGACAGGGCGACGGTGGTGGGGCTTGCAACCAGTCATGGCAGCGCTGAACTCAGCACCACCTAGCTGATTACAACCCCACTTTCTGCCATCCTTTTCATGATGGGTTCTCTGCCATGAAAAGGCTAGCAGAAAGCCAGTGCCAGGGGTCCCCTTGCCCAGCACCATAGGAATGTGCACTGTCTGCTTTTCAGGGTGATGGTCAGCACCATCTCTATTATAGAACTCTATATCGTAGGCTATACGGTAACACTGTTCCCGGCCGGACAGGAGCCTGTCCTGTCAGCCCAGCTGAAACATTGTAATAGGGCGGGGGAACACCACAGGTATGACGGTCGCATCCTGCCCACAGCATTGGCAGGCGGCTGGCCCGACCACCAATGTTGTAATCAGACCCTAAGATTGCATTTCTCTGTACTATTTCAACCTGCAACAATGCGATATTTCACTAACTACATGTTTTTCTGCTTGGTTGTTTTTAGGTGCACAAGACCAGAGACCCCACATTACCCGCAGTACTGCCAAAGAGAAGGCCCTACAATTACTTCGCTCCACAGGCACCAAACGTTTTCGCTTGTGCATCTTAGTGCCACTGCGAACCTAGAGCTTGAGATGGCCCCAAAGAAAGTTGCTACCAAGAAAGTGGCCAGTGAGAAAAGGAGCTTTCCACTAGTGGCTTGCTAGCGGCAACCTTTTTCAGGAGAAATGTCCTTGCCACACCAGCCTCCGGTGAGGAACCTGGGAGCAGCACTTCAGCATCAACAGCACCACCCCAACCCAAGCCCAAGACCATGTCTTTTAGTAAGGCAGCCACTGCATTCATGGCAGTGCCAACAAGCAGTGATGTTGAATTGGATTTATTCCTTTTGCAAAGTAGTACCCAATCACTTCAGGAAACAGAGCAAAGTGGACAGCAGCTGCTGCATTATCTTCCCAAAGTTGGAGCAGAACAGGAGGTCGAGCTTCCTGCAGAGCAAGAACCTCTTCTTGTACAATTAATGGTTCCCAGATCTCCAGCAAGAAAAATGAAGGATACTACTCCACCATCTTCTCCAAGTACCACTTCTAATGATGATGACAGGGACATGAAGTGAACCTCAGCAGAGTCTGGGAGACGCCAAGAAAGGCAAGGGAAAAGAAAAGTTCCAGAAAGCTTTAGAGTCATGGAAGGGGATGGTGATGAGGATGATGATGAGCCAGTCATTGTGGAAGCTGGCACAGAGGAATCCGACATTAGATTCCAACCTGCTCCAAGAGATGTGGCACAGGCAGCACCTCTAGCTCCCATAGTTGTTAGAGCCCAGCAGAGACTTGCACCAACCCAGACCTCAGTAGAAGTATGCACTGCGGAGAGGCAATCGATACACCCATCTACATCCAGTTCTTCTTCAGGCATAAGCAGTGGCCCAATGACAAAGTACTACTCCTCAGTTGTAGGCCTTTTTATGATTAGCAAACAGGAGAACATTGCCATATGCTCCATTTGCCATGCGAGTGTTCCACACGGTAAGCCAGGTTCCCATTATGGTACTGGAGGCCAGATGACCCATATGAAAAAACATCATGCCATGTGGTGGGATAAGCACCTGAGAAAAATAGCTCAACGTGGTCATGGTGGTGAAGGTGACAAGAGCTGGTAAGCATCAGCTGCACTTGGTCAAATCATAGTGGAAGGTGAGGAAGAAGAGGGTGACATCCTCATGCAAAGCAGCCCTGTTCCCAGCAGTGCGTTAGAGTCACCAGTCTCAGTGGCCTCACAATGGCACAGGAATAATCAGAGTCAGATAGAGACACCACAGCATATGGTGACTTCACCATGACGAGCATTGAATCTACCACCACCTACATTTCAAAAATTGCCTGTGTCAGTGGCCCCACAAAAGAAGAAAATCTAGCATATAATTACAGGCATGTTTAGGCATGAGGGGCCCTACAACCGCAACTGCCCAATGGCACGTTTGTAAAAGGGGAAGCTGGCAAAAACGATAGCGCTGGACCTCCTCTGTTTTTCTTTTGCGGAAGGAGTGGGGTTCTTGGAGTTTGTTGCAGATATCTGCCTGAAATGGAAGGTTCCAAGTCAGAACTATTTTGCCAGTGTTGCTGTTTCAATGTTGCATCATGATGTGCTGCAATTGGCTGGACAAGCTTTGCAGCAAAGTGTTGTCCACACTATCCACCTGATGATAGACCTGTGGACCAGTTGTCAGGCACATTTGTATCACTGTACACTGGATCTCTTTTGTAGGGGTAAAGAAAAACCTATCTATACGTCTTGGCCCTGAAAGAGTTTTTAAGGGCACTCGGTGGCATGCAACAGTATCCATGTTTACCATGGAGAAAGTGCACACAGCTGCAAATATTGTGGAGGAATTTAATAACAAAGTGTCTGAATGGCTGCAACCCAGAGGTCTTCGGATTGGATTTGTTGCCACGGACAATGGCAGTAACAAAGCCAAGGCCATGGCAGATGGTGGCTATTTTAGGGTCCTGCATTCAGTGCACTGCATCAACCTGGTTGTGCAAGACTTTCTTTAAAAAAAAGACATAGTCAGCAACATACTGACCACCAGCAGACGTATCTGCACTCATTTCAGCCATTCTTTTAAAGCCCAGAAACAGTTGCATATTATTCAGCATGGTAACAGAGTACCAGTTAAAGCCCTCATACAGGAGGTACCAACATGTTGGAACTCAGCCTATTATATGTTGCAATGTCCATTGGAGCAGTACATACAGATCAATGACTATGTAATTCACAGAGGAGCTGAAGCAATCCGGAAAGCTATGACTATGGATGCGGGCAAACGGGTCCTAGTCAAATGCCTCACACAGATGCTTCTCCCTTTTGAGGTTTTCATGCGGGACGTTAGCAAGGAGGACAGCACAATACGCCAACCTATCCCGTTATTGAGTCTGCTAAAGGAGCAGGTAAAGAAGATCTCTGAAAGGTTTGCATTTGAGGGTCCAAATGAAAACCCAGAAGCGCAAGCCTTCGTTGAGAGCCTAAGGCATCACTTGACTTGTAATGCAAGGCTGCAAATGACATCATCTCATCCAAAGAGTACATCTGTGGCCCCCTATTTGAGCCATGCTACAAAAAAATGATTTCCGCTTTGATTCCTTTTCCTGAAGGGGTATGTTTCACAATACAAGAGGTGTAATGTTAAGCAAGAAGGAGAACTGGAAGAGAAACAGCTGGAACTTAGAGTCTTACTCCGGAGTTCTGGGGTGCAGCATTCAACTTCCAGAGAGGGCAGTCTTGTCTTACATCAACCAACACCACTAACAAGAAAATCAGTAGAAACAGAAGAATCTGATCCAACCTCTGCATTGGATTGGTTTCAAGTAGCAGGTCTTAAGTCCAGTGCAGAGGTGAAGGAAATAGCAGTCGAGCAGGTAGCAGCACTAATGACCATTCAGAGGATGTTCCAGGAGTATCTGGATGATCCAAAAGAGAAGTATGTAGATCAAAACCAATTGGTGTATTGGTATGGGAAGATGCGCCAATGGCCAGAGCCCAGCAGGCTGGCAAAGAAAGTTTCTGGCTTGTCCTGTAGCCAGTGTGTCTGCTGAATGTGTGTTCAGTGCAGCTGGTGCAGTTCTTACAGTGAGAGGGCGCAGTCTCTCACCTCAAACAGTGGAGAGATTGATCACAATCAAAATGAACTAGCACTTTATACCATCTGATTACACCATTCACAAAACACCACAGGAGAAGGAAGAGGATGATTGGTTAGAATCAACTTTGTTACCTGACCAGCTTCTGGGAGAACTACCAGAGTTTGAGGATGAACTCTACTTCCAGGACTGAGTATGCCAGTGCCACCACAGACATTTTTATTATTTCTTATTCAGCTTCTTTTTCTCTTTCTTTTCAAAAAAAATATATATATTAGTGCAACATTTTGTTTGTGTCAGATTTATACTGGTCCACCATCTTATAGTCACATATAAGCCCGTATTGAAGTCGGAACCATGTGCAGTGAAGAAGCCCCCACATACCCTTCAGGACATTGGAGATGATACCTGCCTCCCGCTAATGCTATTGCCTATCATATTTTTTATATCACCTAGCAGGGCTACCCTTGAAGATCATCGATTAAAGGACTGCTAGTGCCAGAGTCTAATTCCAATGAGTGGACACCGTCAAAAAGGAGATATTTTGTTCAACCACCGTGCTTGGATTGAAAGAGATAAGCTGCGCAGACATGGCCCAGATCTCATCCTGTTACAGGAAAGGCATCTAGAAGGGAATCACTACAAGGCACTGAACAGGTTCGGTTATCAGCTGGTGGTACACGTGGGTTACACAGCAGACTCTAGGGGAGTGGGCATTCTTCTTTAAAAAATCAATACCATTCATTTTGACCTGGTGGGACACATTGGGATGGTATGTGGTGGTCTCAGGGGACCAGGAGAGCCACACACTCAACATATGTTCAGTTTATGCCCCGCTGAGACTTGAGAGGTCTAGTCTCGCAGAGCGGGGTGCTCTGCTGGTGGGTTTCCCGACAGGAGTCCTGATCTTGGGAGGCGATACAAACCTCCGGGTTGACTCAGGGCTAGACAGAATTTCACATTCGAGGGCACTCGATGCTTCAGTGACATTGCAGTCCTTTTTGGACTCCGTTGGCCTGGCAGACCTGTGGAGGGAACACAACCCCTGGAAGAGGCAATTCACTTATTCTTCTATGCCACCTACTAGCTCGTCGAGACTGGACTATGTATTCACTACATGGACACATATTGGGAGGTTTAGGGAGGCCACGCATTACCTAAGAGGGATCTCAAACCACTACCCTGTAGGAGTCACACTGCTGGGACCCACGCAATCCTACTCCCTGCTGACTAGGCTAGACCCTTGGCACCTGACGGATAAGTCCTTCAGAGATAAAATAAGGGAGAGGGCTACACAATATTTTGAGGAAAATCTGGGGTCTGTGGACTCCGCATGTATTTTGTGGGAGGCCTTTAAAACTGTAATCAGGAGACACGCTCAGGGTTTGATAAGGGGCAAGAAAAAGGAACGTAATCTGCAGGGAGCGGAACTAGAATGAGTAATTGCAGCCCTTGAGGCCGCTAGCACACATGTGGGGGGGTGGATGGTGGTATTTTGCACCAACTGCAGCTAAAGCAGCAAGAGCTGCGTACACTAGCCGAACAACATGCCCGGACCTCTTTATTAGCATCACAGCGTCGACTGTACAATGTGGGCGATAAAGCCAATAAACTATTGGCCTGACTGGACTAGATAGACCATGAAGGGTGATGGGTCAGGGAGATACGGAACAAGGAGGGTACAATGATGCCATAGCAGAAGCCTTCGCTGCATACTATGAGGAGGTCTATGCCTCAGTGACACGGATGACCGAGGAGGACTGTAGGCACCTCCTGCGAGACATTCTATTGCCTGGGCTTTCAGAGCAAGAAAGAGGAGCATTAAATGTTGAGCTGAATGAAGAAGAAGTTGTCTCAGCGTTACCTGTGCTTCAACCGTGCAAAGAAGTGGGGCCAAATGGACTCCTAGCTGAGCTTTTTAAGTGCATGGGGAGCAAATTAGCCAAACACATATTTCAGGAGGTGCGGGGAGCTGGGCTGTTGCTGGCAGATCAGAGGACTGCAACCGTTGTTGTGATTCCAAAAAAAGGTAGACCCCCAGAGGAATGCGCCTCTTATAGGCTCATCTCCCTTCTTAAGATGGAGGTCACGGTCTTGGCAAAGGTCTTGGCAACCAGACTGCATTCAATTATTACAAAGCTGATCCACCTGGATAAATCCGGCTTTATGCCGTCAAGATGCACGTGCTTGAATCTGCAGAGACTATACGTGTCCTACATATGACAAAACTCCAGAGTAATGAGCTGGCAGCACTCCTGTCTCTCGATGCCAAGATGGCCTTTGATAGTGTGGAGTGGCCATACTTCTTTGCCACTCTTGAGAGGTCTGGTGTAGGGCCGCAGTCCCTGAACTGGATCAAACGAGATCCGTTGGCCCAGGTGCGGATTAATACAACACTCTCACGGTCCTTTGCTCTGCACAGAGGCACCTGACAGGGGTGCCCGCTCTCACCTATCCTATTTGCACTGGCACTTGAGCCTTTAGCAGTGTGGATCCTTCAGGACTCCTTGATTCGGGGTATAGATTCTGGCTCAACATGGGAGTAGCATACTTCCTTGTACACAGACGATATTATGCTTTATGTTACCAACCCCGATGGTCCATCGATAGGATAATGCAGGTTCTTCGCATACTTGGTTATCAGATTAACTGGCACAAATTGTTGGTCTTCCCCCTGCCGGGGGCCCCTCCCACCTTGCCCCTGGCTACACTGTCCCGATCTGTCAGGATGGCTTTGAATATTTGGGGATATATGTTACTAGGAACCAGGAGTGTTTCATCCAGAAAAATCTATAGCCTCTGCTTGATAGATCCCACAGAGATGTGGCAAACTGGAGGACATTACTACTCTCCTTGATGGGCAGAGCCGCCCTCTACAAAATGATGACACTGCCACAGCTCCTATATGTCTTCCAGAACACTCTCTAAAAGATACCGGCAGAGGTGTTTCAACAATCGGACCGAGAAATCAGACTGCTGCTATGGAACGGTTGCTGCTCCCTTGTAGCATTGCAGAAGTTGAAACTGGGGGTTTGTGAGGGTGGGCTGGCCATCCTGGACCCCCTGCACTACTAATGGGCGACACATGTGGTCACCGTTATTGACTGGGCCTTTGCCCACCAGTGGGAGCCAGCATTTTGTGTGGACAGAGAAGCGATGGGTAGGGAGGGATATGAGTCTGCCCTTTATGCCCGTGCAAGCTTGAGATCACTGCTGACGCACACTGAAACAGTGGTGAAAGCGTGGAATGACGCCACATGTTATCTGGGTTGGGGATCTACTTTTATGACCCGAACCCCATTGTGGTGTAGCAACTTATTTTGGGGCCATAGGAGCCTGGGCGGGTATCGCAAATGGTCACTTCTGGGATTTGAACCAATGGGAGATGTCTGGAGGGGCCAAACGCTGGTAACGTTCTAAGTCCTTCATCAAGAATATGCTCTAGACGACACAAATTGATAAAGATACCTGCAGCTGCAGCACGTATTGTGACGAAATGTCACATAGAAAGAGCAATTGCCAGAATCAGCCCTTCTAGAGGAACGCCTTCTGGCGGAACCATTGGAAGTGAAGGCCATAACTCTGATGTATAGGAAATTGCTGTACACTTCCCCAGACTCGATTATACCTTTATGCGCCAAATGGGAGGCAGACCTCGGAGCACTGCACGATGAGGATTGGGCAGAAGTGAGGCAGAACCCAAGGGTTGTGGCAATTAGAGCCCAGTTCAGATTGATCCAGTGGCGGATTCTACACAGGGCATATTACTCCACAGTTGTGTTGCGCAGGATGGGCAAGGCACAAACCCCGCAATGTTTGAGAGGATGTGGGCAGGAAGGTACCTTCTATCACATTATATGGGCATGCCTGTGATACAGGCTGACTGGCGAGGGTTCCCCGGGGTGGCAGCCAAGATGCTTGGGAAGGTGGTCCTGTTGGATCCCAAGTTGTTTCTACTCAATATAGTAGGGGAGGAATCCTGGCTGAACCATCAAGGATTGTGGTTGGCCATAGCGGCAGTGGTGGCTAAGCGCAGCATAGCACTGGCGCGTAGTACTGTGTCTCTGCCCAGTATAAAGGAATGGCAAACTGATCTGGGCGGTGCCAGGCACTTTCTAGTCCCACTTTACTCACTCGTCTTGCCCATCATCACAAATTCTTTCCAACAAATTGATTTGCTGGGCAACAATGAAAGTAAAGAAACCTGACTTACTCTACTGCAGAGTAAGGCAGATGAATTAGGCAGGTAGGTAGGGTTTTGCTATAAAAGAAGAGAGGGGCATCATTGATCTCTCTACAGAAAAAGAGCTCCCTTCTTTATTCATCCAAGCAATTAATCAAATGTCTTTTCCTTCTTCCCCTATGTACACCCATCGCCACCATGATTTAAGCTTTACTTTTTCTCATCCAGTCTTTCACCCAAATTCACAATCCTTTATCCATCCACTCAGTACCTACTATCCACCCTTTCCTTCAATCATCATCTCACTCATTCATCCATTTACCAAATACTCATCCATGTATCCTTTTTCATCCATCCATGCATTCTTTCCTTTCACTCTTTTACCCATCCTGTCTTTTAAACGTTGTGTTTTTTCACGTTTCTATCAAGCAATCATTTTTAGCGTACATTATTTGTGCTTTTGCTGAGTTGCAGATAGCGGAGGCTATAAGCAACCCAACCACTGCTGTAGCTGTAATGCGGGGGGTCATGAATCCGATCACGCCAACGCCTTTGTAGCTAGTAATAGTAATTGTCAATAAGCTAGCAATCTGACTTACCATCACCCGTCCCTGCCGTTGCGTCTCCCCTTGATCAATCGGCTCCTACAGCGTTGGAACTTGAGCTGGCTCCACTGGTTGGTGTGGCTATAAAAAACAGTATACAGTTTTTAGATGCCAGGTACACATCCCCTTCTTAATTATTTAACCAAACAAATGCAACCGCAATGCGGATAGTTCGGAGAGCACTGCAGTATCTTCTGTCAAAATATTACTGTTGGCATTTTGTTGGAATGTTCAAAAAGCTAGGTAGTCAAGCCAACCAAAACTTTGTGTAATAAAGGGGCACAGCTATAATCTATGATTGACGGTGACTCTGAATAATTGAAGAGCAATGAAGGGGTGGAAAACAAAATGGTCAATGAAAGACAGAAAAAAAAGACAATGCAGGGATAACAGGAATTAAACAAAACTTGGTTAGATGAGTTGGAAAAAAAGGGAGACAGTATAAAAAAAGTAATCAAGGCAAAATGAAAAGTAGCATAAAAATAGGGAGAGATAAAAGTTAGGGAAGTAATAATAAAACTAAATAATAGGACTTACTGGGATGAGCAGAGCCATCAGCATCTGCGCTGTCAGTCCCACCGGTGCAGTGCCCATTCTTCTTGCCCTTGGGTGCTGATGTAGAAATAAAGAAGATAAAAAAATACATTATTGGTGAAGTTAATCTCCACAAAATGATTATATGAGGCAAAATGCAATAACAATGTACTTAAATCAAATTGCCTATTGTACTAGTATGATCAACTATCATTGAGTTGGCTATACTCCTAAAATCCCTATTTCAAATTTCCTTAACAAAAACTACATTTGGAACTAAAGCATTGCAATGAATGAGCTTTCATTCTCTTCTCATTTCTCAAGCCCCTTGATGGACCAACTTAGCCTCCCTGTTTTTTGCACTGCGTGAATGCCCACAACACTGTGAAATTGCTTGGGACTGTATGAGTTACATAAAGTCACAGAGAACGCTAACTCACTGATATCACTAATTCACTATGGAGACAGGAGGACAGAGGAGTCTGCGTTGCAATGGCTTCTTAAATATTCAGCCAAAGTGAGTGCTTATGGCAGAGGTCTTCAATCTGTGGGTCGCGATCCCCAGGGGGGCCGGGGAGTCCTGGGCAGGCGGTCGCGCATTCCCCCAGCCTCACTTTGTCCCTCCGATCATTAAAATCCCTCCGCTGAACTTTGATTTATTGAGTCTCCTGTGCTGTGAAACGAAAACACACAGGGGGTCATTACAACCCTGGCGGACGGTGTTAAAGCGGCGGTAAGACCGCAAACATGCCGGCGGAAAAAAAAAGGGAGTTATGACCATGGCGGAAACCGCCAACAAAGACAGCCACTTTAACACTCCGACCGCCACAGCGGTACAGACAAGCAGCGCGGCGGTCACCGCCAACAGACAGGTGGAAGACAAAGTACCGCCCACAGTATTACAACAGGCCAATCCGCCACCTTTTCCGGGGCAGATTCACCGTGGATAAAAACACGGCGGAAACAGCCATTTCAATGGGAAAACGCTCACCTTAACACACTCCACGAGGAAGGAGGGCACCATGGAGCCGGAACTCCAAATACTCCCTGCGATAGTCTTCCTGCTCCTCTACAATCATCAGCAACGCCGTCGCCGAAGACAACGGTACTGCACCTACGACATAGGGGAGGGGGGGAGGCCAAAGTCAGGGACACACACACGCAACACCCCCACCCCCACCCCGACCCTCGCACACTACAACACACACACCAATGCATTTCCAAACATCACAGTAACAACACCCAACCCCCCCGGAAGAATGCAAAGACAAAAGGAAATGAGTTCAACCATTGTAATGTATCAAAATACAGTAAGATAATATATACAGATATATATCCTCATTCAAAAATTTATACATCACGATTAGTAGTGCAGGTTTGCACCATTCAATGTCCGTGGACCACTGGGCCCAAAAAGCATGGGCGAGGCCCACACACGATACCTGTCCAGAAACGGAGAGAACACTGCTGTGGCATCAGATCGAAATACAACAGGCACCTCAGGGGGAACGGAAGGGGGGGGCACCTCAGCCGGATGACAGCACCACGCCAGATCAACGACTGGGCTCCATGCCCATTGATGTATCCTGGGGAGTGCAAAGCCACAGCCTCACAAGTCTTTTCAGTGGGTGGTTTACCCACTGTGCCATCCTGGGGAGTGCAAAGCCACAGTCTCACCAGTCTTTTCAGTGGGTGGTTTGCCCACTGTACCATCCTGGGGAGGGCAAAGCCACAGTCTCACAAGTGGATAACAGTCTCCACTGGTTCTGGAGGGGGACTGGTGCCCAGAGTGCTTCTTCCTGTTAAGGACTGAGGTAGTGGATGCTGTTCTCCACAGGTTCTGGAGGGGAACTGGTGCCCAGAGTGCATCACTCTCCCCGTGACGGTCCCAGTTCCGTCACTGCCCCTGGCACATATGGGCTACCGGTGCTTGATGTTGCGGTGCTTGCCCTGTTTAGCGGTGCTTGCCATGGAGGTCTTTGTCCTGTTCAGCGGTGCTTGACTTAGCAGTTTCTGACCTGTTCAGCGGTGCTTGCCATGGCGGTCTTTGCCCTGTTCAGCAGTGCTTGCCCTGTTCAGCGGTGCTTGACTTAGCAGTTTCTGACCTGTTCAGCGGTGCTTGACTTTGCTGTCTCTGACCTGTGCAGTGGTGTTTGCCATGGCGGTCCCTCATTGCCCAGCTGGGGCTGTGGCTGCCGGGGCCCTCCTGGGCACTGACTCTGGCGGTGGCCTCCTGGCCACTGATGATGGGACTGCCCTCCTAAGCACTGACTCTGGCGGTGGTCTCCTGACCACTGACGATGGGACTGCCCTCCTGGGCACTGACTCTGGTGGTGGTCTCCTGACCAGTGACGATTGGACTGCCCTCCTGGCCACTGACTCTGGCGGTGGTCTCCTGACCAGTGACGATGGGACTGCCCTCCTGGGCACTGACTCTGGCAGTGGACTCCTGACCAGCGACGATGGGGCTGGCGGTGGCGTCCTGGGCAGCGGGGAAGATGGCGGCCTTCTCCGCCGTGCTGCTCTTCCAAGACTTTGGCGCTTTCTTCCGCCCCTTCCCCACCTAGGGAGGAGTCACAGCTGACTCGACACTCCCCCCGGGACCCTTGTGACCGGCTTTGCCGGCAGGAGTCTTCCCCCTCTACGTCGGGCACTGTCCAACTTTTGGTGCTTCACAGGGGGGGGGGGGGACTGGCTGTGCTTTGGCTCCGTGTCACACTGGCTGCTCTGGTGGTCGGTGCACTCCACATATCTCTAACAGGCACCACTGGTACCGGAGATATTTTGGCTGAGGTGCTACTACGGTACCTATGAATTGGAGGGGGGGTGGTGGGAAAGAGGTCAATGTTGCTCAGGAAAAGTTTCTGACGAACACTGGGACGGGTAGCTGGACGGGGTCTGGGAGGAAGAGGAGGTGGTTGTAGGAGTTGTAACTTTTGATGATTTGGGTGCAGGTGCATGTTCTGGAGGCTGTCGTGAGGTGGATGGATGTTAGGTGTGTGTGTGCCTGCGTTTGTGTACTTTGGGAGGGGGCGTCACAGACACACCGGGAGAGGACACAGGGGACGTGTAAATGGTAGTGGGGGTGGTGAATGCAGGTGAGCGGGGTGTGGTGGTGGGTGTTCTGGTGCGAGTCCTAGTGGCTGTAGTGGTAGTGCATGCAGGTGAGAGTGTAGACGACACTGGGAGGGAGGACGGAGACGACGAGGAGGGGGACACAGTGGAGGCAGTGGATGTTGTTGTGTCTGTATGTGGGTGATGCTTGTGTGAGTGCCTGTGGGATGTGTGGTGCCTATGTTTGCCTGAGCTTCCCTTGTGTGTTGAGGTGTGTGCAGGCTGGTCTGACGGTGCGCTTGGGATAGGCAGAGGTACTGGGGATTGGGTCTGGGTGGAGGAAGTTGGAGGGGGGGAGGCTAGACACAGGGACAATGGCTGCCATCAGTGCTGAGGCCAGAGATTGCAGGGTTCAGTGATGGGCAGCCTGACCAGAATGAATGCCCTCCAGGAATGCATTAGTTTGTTGCAACTCCCTTTCTACACCCTGGATGGCATTCACAATGGTAGACTGCCCAACAGTGAGTGACCTGAGGAGGTCAATGGCCTCCTCACTGAGGGCAGCAGAGGTGACAGGGGCAGGGGCTGAGGTGCCTGGGGCGAAGGTGATACCCACCCTCCTGGGTGAGCGGGCACGGGGCGAAGGCTGAGGGGCTGCTGGGAGGGCGGTGCTGGTAGGGGGGTGGCGGCTGTACCTGTAGAAGTGGGGGGCACAGATGTTGCTGCCACCACAAGGGAGCTCCCATCGGAGGACGAGTCTGTGTCGCCGGTTGCTGATCCAGTGACCGCCGTGAAGCTCCCCTCGCCCTCCGACCCACTGGTGTATTCTGAGTCTGTGGTGTGGCCCTCCATGGCCATGTGGGATGCAGCCCACTCGTGCTCCGGTGCCACTGTACCTCCGCCTGATGATGCTGATGCACAAAAGAACAGGGAGAGCACAAAAAAGGGGGGGGGGCGACAGAAGAGAGACATGGTTGAGTGCATGGCTTACCGCTACCGTTGGCGGACAATACAGACACAGCAGCCCCCTGCACTACGCCGCGCTGTTGGGCTCTACAGATGCAGTTCCTGGGATATGGCCTACATGGCTATGGTGGACATCTGCACACATAGATGACACAGGGGCATGTATACCTGTACTTGGCACTCTACAGAGGTGGGGTGGAGTGCCACATGGCCTGCATTACGGAGGGGCCTAGCCTGCGGAACTCGCCCTGGCCTAGGGAATCCCACAGCCCTCCTCCCCCACCCAGACCCCTCCACTGCGCACAAATTCAACAGAATGAGAGTGTACTCACCCCGTTGTGTCTGCTGTGATGCCCTCAAGCGCCCATCCAACTCAGGGTAGGCCACCTCCTGAACATAAGGGGGGTCATGGTGCGACAGGCACCCCTCCCACGTTGGGAGGCCATCCCCAGCTGAGCCTCCGCCGTCTTCTTGCTCCAGCGGCGAATGTCCTCCCATATTTTACGGCAGTGGGTGCTCCGTCTCTGGTGGACTCCCAGGGTCCAGACGTCCTTGGCGATGGCACGCCAAATATCCTTCTTCTGGTGGGCGCTGACCTACATGACATGTACAGGGGAAGAAGAGATGTCATTATCAACTGCACCGTCGAAGTGAGTGGCCCACATCCCTACCCTTGCCATCTGGCACATGCATTCACAGTCCTTCGTGCTCGCAGAACTCTGCCCCCTTCCTTCTTACATCTAGCCCTCTCCACCCAGCCATAGCCCATCCAACTTGCACCCCATGTACTCACCTGTTGGTCTGGAGGACCGTAGAGTAGCGTGTACTGGGGGAGGACCCCGTCCACGAGCTTCTCCAACTCCTGTGCAGTGAAGGCAGGGTCCCTTTCCCCAGACGCACGTGCCATTGTCTCTTCCAGACCGAGGTCACAGCAGCACTTGCAGTATAGGTCCTCTCCTGTTGAAGATCAGGTATCGAGTGATTGAACAGATAGAAAATGGCGGTCACGTCCGCAGCAGTGACGTCCGTGGCGGTGCGTATCATCACCGCCGGCGCACTTCGTCATTGGCTCCTGGGACCCATAGGGTCTAATGTTAACCAATGCAGCATTGCGCAGCGGTCTTCAACCGCCTACCTCGACGGTGTACAACACCAGCGCAGTTACCTCACATCCCATTGTCCCAGTTTAGAAGTCAGGCAGCAGCCATTTCAGGGGCCCACATGGCTTCATTTTCAACTGCATCACACATACCTAGGCCTGGACTCAACACACATACAGATAACTTTTTGGATTTTGTTTCGTGTTCTGTGTAGCTGTGGGTACATACCTCTGAGTTGCTTGACTCTGTGGTCGCTGTTGTCCTTCCTAGGCACCGTCAGCTGGGACATATGAGGAGATGGCGGAATCCTCCAGTGTACCAACCGCTGGTGGACCTGTCGACAATGGAGGAAAGAAATTTGATCATCACCTACAGGTTTGACCGTGCCACAATCCAGGAACTGTGTACCCAGTTGGAGCCAGACCTTATGTCACCAATCCGCCATCCCACAGGAATCCCCCCTCAAGTGCAGGTGCTATCAGTGCTCCATTTCCTAGCAAGTGGGTCATTTCAAACAACAGTGGCCATGGCATCAGGGATGTCCCAGCCTATGTTTTTCAATGTGTTGTCCAGAGTGTTGTCTGCCCTGCTGAAACACATGAGGAGCTACGTTGTTTTCCCTCAGGTGGAGGATTTGGCTACTGTTAAAGGTGACTTCTATGCCCTTGGACATATCCCTAACATCATAGGTGCCATTGATGGGACCCATGTAGCTCTGGTCCCCCTCCACAGGAGTGAACAGGTGTACAGGAACCGGAAGAGTAATCATTCCATGAATGTACAGATGGTGTATTTGGCAGACCAGTACATCTCCCAGGTAAATGCTATGTTCCCTGGCTCAGTGCATGACGTCTACATCCTGTGGAATAGCAGCATCCCTTATGTGATGGGTCAACTCCAGAGGCACTGTGTGTGGCTATTAGGGGACTCTGGTTACCCCAACCTGTCATGGCTATTGACCCCAGTGAGGAATCCCAGGAGCAGGGCAGAGGAACGCTACAATGAGGCCCATGGGCGGACGAGGAGGGTGATCAAACGCACCTTCGGCCTCCTGAAGGCCAGGTTCAAGTGCCTCCATATGACAGGTGGTTCCCTATTCTACTCACCAAGGAAGGTGTGCCAGATCATCATCGCCTGCTCTATGCTTCACAATCTTGCTTTGCGACGCCAGGTGCCTTTTCTGCAGGAGGATGGTCCAGATGACGGTGTTGTGGCAGCTGTGGAGCCTGTGGACAGTGATGAGGAGGAAGCAGAGGAAGAAGACATTGACAACAGGGACTCAGTCATACAGCAATATTTCCAGTGACACACAGGTGAGAACACTTTCTTGACTACTACATTTACTTTCACACTTCTACCCTTATCCTGTCTGTCTATTTCAGGCAGTATTTGGTAACTGAGTTGTACATTTCCATTACGGTTTCACAGATGCGGTTACCAACGTGTGTCATCTGCTTGCATCCTTCATGGACTTGTGATGTGTGACATAGGTATGTTGACATTACATTTTCTAATGGATTTTGTCATTGTCATAGCTAATACACATTTTCAAAATCACAGACTGACTCCAGAGATTTATGTGCTTCAAGGGTGTTTATTGAAGTGCTAATTATCACCATCACCCCATGGGTGATGGGTGATGGTGGAGGAATGTCCATGGCAGAGTCCAGTCTATTAGTCTTACAGGTGCATTACCCATATGGGCATAGGAAGTGGAGCTGGGGCAGTTCCAATATGGACAGGGGGATGGCAATCAGGGTGGTCTCATTTCTTGGCTGGGGTCTTGCCATCGTGCTCTGTCCTGTTCCTGGATCTCAGGGACCGCTTGCGGGGTGGTTCTCCGTCTGCAGGGGGTGGGGTGCTGGTGTGGTGGTCCTGTGGTGGGGCGTCCTGTCCACTAGCGCCGGCGGAGGTGTTGGGCAGTTCATCGTCCATGCTAGTGTCAGGGGCCACTTGTAGTGCCACAGTGTCCCTCCTGGTGTTGAGTACTTCCTTCAGCACCCCTACGATGGTGCCCAGGGCGGAGCTCATGGTTCTGAGTTCCTCCCTGAACCCCAAATACTGTTGCTCCTGCAGCCACTGGGTCTCCTGAAACTTAGCCAGGACCGTAGCCATCGTCTCCTGGGAGTGGTGGTATGCTCCCATGATGGAGGAGAGGGCCTCATGGAGAGTGGGTTCCCTTGGCCTGTCTGCCCCCTGTCGCACAGCAGCCCTCCCAGTTCCCCTGTGTTCCTGGGCCTCCGTCCCCTGGACCGTGTGCCCACTACCACTGACCCCAGGTCCCTGTTGTTGGGGCGGTGGGTTAGCCTGGGTTCCCTGTAGTGGTGGACACACAGCTGATTGACGTGTCCTGGGTACGGAGGTATGGGCCCGCTGGGTGGGTGCTGTACTGGTGTTGCCAGAGGGTGGAAGGTCAGTGTTGGACTGTGCCTGTGCGAGGGGAACCGACTGTCCCGAGGCCCACGATGGTCCGGGCTGGTCATCTGGATCCAGTTGGCCAGAGCTGCTGTCATCACTGTGGGCTTCTTCTGTGGGTGGGGTAGAGATGTCTGTACCCTCCTGTCTGGTGACGTTAGGTAGTGGTCCTGCAGGGGTGTAAAAGCATGATTATTGCATGTGTGTGTGTCATGGTGTGCAATGGGTGGGTGAGCGTGTACCCCAGTGCTAGCATTCCTGTGTGGGGCCTTGTGTGATGATGGTTAGGGGGTGTTATGGGTATGTGCAGTGGGCATGCTTTAATGATGGGTGTCCATGCTTCGTTGTGTCATGCAGGGCTTGGTGTTGGGATGGGTGGTTTGTGTTATTAGTACATTAGTGAGGAGTTGGAGTGATAGGGGAGGGGGTGAGGATGGGGGTGTGTGATAGCATGCAGGTAGGGTGGGAGATATGATAGTTAAGATTTGACTTACCAGTGTCCATTCCTCCACCGACTCCACCCAGGCCATCTGGATGCATAATGGTCAAGACCTGCTCCTCCCATGTTGTGGGGGAGGAGGTGGGGGTCCGCTGCCAGTCTGCTGTAATGCGATGTTGTGCCTGGAGACCACAGAACACACCTTCCCCCGTAGGTCGTTCCACCTCTTCCTGATGTCGTCCCGATTTCTTGGGTACTGTCCCACTGCGTTGACCCTGTCGACTATTCTTCGCCATAGCTCCATCTTCCTTGCAATGGAGTTGTGCTGCACCTGGGATCCAAATAGCTGTGGCTCTACCCGAACGATTTCCTCCACCATGACCCTGAGCTCCTCCTCGGAGAACCTGGGGTGTCTTTGCCGTGCCCTAGGGTGGTGTAGGTGATGTGTGGGATGGTGTATGTGGTGATGAGTGTGGTGATGTTTAGGGGTGTGTGGTGTTTTGTGCGTGGATGTTGTGTGGGTGATGGTGTTGTGTGCCTCTGTGTGGTGGGGTTGTCTATGCTGTGCTCTCTCTCTCTCACCTTTGTCTATAGTTTTTGGTCGTAGGGGTTTGTGGGTGTGTGTTTTATATTGTAATGGGTGTGTGGGAGTGGTGTTTGTATGTGTATCAGGTGTGTGTAAATAGAATTGTTGAATGTGGCAGTGTTTTGGAGATGTGTGTGTATTTTGAGCGCGGCGGTGTGTACCACCAATGGAATACCGCGGTTGAAAGACCGCCGCTTGGATTCGTGGGTCGTAATAGCATGGGCATGTTTCTGTTGGCGTGATGGTGAAGGTTTTGTTTTTGCCAGTTTATCACTGACCTTTGTTATGGCGGACTTGTGTGGGTGTCTGAATTTCGGCGGATTCCGAGATGTGGGTCATAATAGCTGTGGCGGAATTCCACGGCGGTGTATTGGCGGTCTTCTGCACAGCGGTAAGTGGCTTTTACCGCCAATATTGTTATGACCCCCACAGACAGCTAAAGACACCTTCTGCCAGAGCGCCTGCTTCCTGAATGAAATGCAAATGTGAGCTATGGGTAGATCTCCAAATGTAAAGGGTAATCTGCAACTGTAAAGGATGCTGGTTCTGGCTTTAAATGATCGAGTCACTCAAAGCTTTGTGATGACAAACATTTATTATTTTTGAGTGGTAGTGCAGAGTTAACAACTGCGCTTTGAAGTGTGTGCTTTTAATTATGAATGTATTTACGTAGTGCTTATTTCACCTGCAGGTGTTGAAGGGACAGCTATTACAAAATGGCATCGCATATGTCTAGTTTTACATAAATCTATATTTTGGAAACACCCTTTTATCTTAAGTCCTTTGTAGTGGCTTATCTTATGCTGTGTGAAATGTAAGTATTAAATAATCCTTTACATATTCACAGTGCTTTCTGTCACAGGCTGTGACCTTGTGGCACTAAAAATACAAAAGTCAATATTTTCAACTGCACAAACCAAGATTTAGGCCCTCATTACAACCCTGGTGGTTGGTGTTAAAGCAGCGGTAATACCGCCAACAGTTCGGCGGTAACAAAAATGGAATCATGACCATGGCGGAAACCGCCAACACAGACAGCCACTTCAACACTCCGACCACCATGGCGGTAGCAACAAACACCGCATCGGTAACCGCCAACAGCCAGGCGGAAGACAATGTACCGCCCACAGAATTACAACCCCCCCATCCACCAGCTTTTCCGGGGTGGTACCAACGCCATCAAAAGCACGGCGTAAACAGTACTTTGAAGGTAAACCACTCACCTCTCGACACTCAAGGAAGAACCAGGACGCCATGGAGCCCGAGCTGCAGGTCCTCCCCATGCTGGTGTATCTGCTCATATACCAGGTGCACCAACGCCGGCGACGACGACCATGGTGAGTACTGCACCTAGCACATGGGGGGGAGAAAAAGAGAGTGACACACACACACACAACACGCATCACCCCCACCTTCACCCCCAACACCATACACACAAACAGATGCAATAACATTACATATACACCCCGTAACCCTCAGGAATAACTCAAGGACAAAAGGAATGTAGTCAAGTTAGTGTAATATTAGAAATCCGTAGAAATACGTGCATAAATAAATGAACAGTATGTGCAATATATACAATATATGCAAAATGAGGGACAATGTCAACGCAAATGTCAACGCAAAAATAGTCCATGGCCCACTGGGCCATAACACATAGGCCAAGCCCACACTTGACTCCTTCCTCAAAACAGAGAGAACACTGCAGGGGCATCAGGTCGAAAACACACAGGCACCTCAGAGGGACGGGGAAGGAGGGGCACCTCAGCCAGAAGATGGTCCAACGACATTGCTCCTGGAGGGGGATCCATGCCCACTGCTTGGTACTGGGTAGTGCAAAGCCACAGTCTCTCAAGTGGGTGGTTTGCCCACTGCTTGCTCCTGGGGAGTGAAAAGCCACACTCTTTCAAGTGGGTGGTTTGCCCACTGCTTGCTCGTGGGAGTTAAAAGCCACAGTCTCCAAGTGGGTGGTTTGCCCACTGCTTGCTCCTGGGGAGTGCAAAGCCACAGTCTCCAAGTGGGTGGTTTGCCCACTGCTTGCTCCTGGGGAGTGCAAAGCCACAGTCTCTCAAGTGGGTGGTTTGCCCACTGCTTGCTCCTAGGAAGTGCAAAGCCACAGTCTCTCAAGTGGGTGGTTTGCCCACTGCTTGATCCTGGGGAGTGAAAAGCCACAGTCTCTCAAGTGGGTGGTTTGCCCATTGCTTGCTCTTGGGGAGTGAAAAGCCACAGTCTCTCAAGTGGATGGCTCCTCCACTGGTTCTGGAGGGGGCTTTGTGCCCAGTGTGCTTCATCCTGCCAAGGATAGGGTGAGTGGATGCCTTCTTCCACTGTTTCTGGAGGGGGCTTTGTGCCTAGTGTGTTTCATCCTGCCAAGGAGGGGGTGAAGGAGGGGGTGAGTGGATGCCTTCTTCCACTGGTTCTGGAGGGGGCTTTGTGCCCAGTGTGCTTCATCCTGCCAAGGATAGGGTGAGTGGATGCCTTCTTCCACTGGTTCTGGAGGGAGCTTGGTGCCCAGTGATACAGCACTTGGGGGGTGCCAGGTTACAGTCCCTCACCTGGGTGTCAGAGCCATGAGATTTGCAGTGGCCAGGATGCATGATACTCCATGGAAGCAGTGCTACAGTTCATCCGCTGGCGGCTATGGCTGCACAGTGGTGGTAGTGCGGTGCTTGTGGGGGTGCTGCCAGTGGTGGGGGGAGGCTCCAGCCCTTCCCCTGCAGCCTCGGACAGCTGCCCACTGGGCTGCTGCTGCTGGCAGTGGTGTCACTTTCAGCGGTGCAGGTTTTTGTGGCAGGGCTTGCAGCGGTGCAGGTGCCGGTGCTGGCGTGGTATAGGTGCCAGTGCTGCCAGTGGTGGGGAGAGGCTCCAGCCCTTCCCCTGCAGCCTCGGCCAGCTGCCCACTGGGGCTGCTGACAGTAGTGGTGCTTGCGGCGGTGCAGGTGGCAGTGCTTGTGGCAGTACAGGTGGCGGTGCTGGCCGCGGTGCAGGTGGCGGTGTTGGCGGTTGTGCTGGTAGCCACCAGGCCTTCACCTGCAGGCTCGGACGGCAGAAGTGCCTTGGCTGCTATTCTGTGCCCCTTCCTGCCCTTGGCAGATGGTAGTGTCACCTTGGGTCTGGCAGCTGGAGTCTTTGATGTGTCCTTGCTGGGTGTTTGTGGCTCCTTCTCCTTGCTGGATGCTGTCCCCTTCTTGACCTTGCCAGGTGGCGGAATCTTCTTGGGCTTGGCAGGGGTTGATGGCACACTGGCTGGGCTGATGGGTGCCCCCTTAGAGCCTCTGGCAGCTGCAGAAACCACAGTGAAGTGTGGTGCTTGTGTTTGCCTGAGCCACTTCTGTGTGTTGATTTGGGTGAATGCTGGTCTGAAAGTGTGCTTGGGATAGCCTGGGGTTGAGGGGATTGGGACTGGGTAGAGGAAGTTGGAGGGGGCAGGCTGGAGACAGCGACAATGGCTGCCATCAGTGCGGAAGCCAGAGCCTGAAATGCTCTCTGTTGGGCCACTACACCAGAGTGAATGCCCTCCAGGTTTGCATTTGTTTGTTGCAAATGCCTCTCGACACCCTGGATGGCATTCGGTATGGTTGACTGCCCAACACTGATGGATCTCAGGAGGTCAATAGCCTCCTCACTGAGGACAGCAGGGCTGACTGGGGCAGGGCCTGAGGTGCCTGGGGCAAAGGAGAGGCCCACCCACCTAGGTGAGCGAGCAGAGGAAATACGCTGAGGGGTTGCTGGGATAGCGGTGCTGGTAGGGGGGGTGGTGGCTGTTCCTGTTGTTGGGGTGGACACAGAGATGTCCACCACTGCCAGGGAGCTTCCATCAGAGGAGGAGTCGCTGTCTGTAGTGTCCCCTCATTTCTCCGTCGTTGTGCTGCCCCGCCCTCCATCCCACTGGTGCCCTCACCCTCGGTGGATTCGGCCTCCAGGCCCATGTGGGATGCAGCTCCCTCCGTTGCGGGTGCCGCTGCTCCTCTGCCAGATGATGCAAATGCACACAAGAACAGGGTGACAAAAAAAAGGGGGGGGAGAGACAGAGGATACACTTGGTCAATGCCAGCAGCAATACTATCGTTGGTGTACACAACACACAGGGAGCAGTCATATGCACTAGGCCATGCACTACCAGTTACAAAGATAGTCACCAGCCCATGGGGTACATAGCATAAAGCCACCAGCTGCACACCTGAAACAAACAGGGCCCGGCCCAGTAGAAGATGCCCACTAACACTATTGGGGTTGGAGTGCTTCAGAGCCTGACCAACAAGGGACCTACCCTGCCATGTTTGCCTTGGCCTAGGGACACCCCAGTCCACATCCCCCACCCAGGTAAAACCTTAACGCGCGCAAAGTCATGATTCTGAATATGGACTCACCCCTTTGTGGCTGCTGTGATGCCCTCAAGCGCCCATCCAACTCCGGATAGGCCACCGCCAGGATGCAGAACATCAGTGGGGGGGTCAGGGTTTGATGGGCACCCCTTCCTCGGTGGGAGGCCAGCCCCAGCTGGGCCTCCACCGTCTTCCATGCCCTGTGGTGCAGGTCCACCAACTGTTTGTGGCAGTGGGTGCTCTGCCTGTTAAAGACCCCCAGGGTCCACTCCTTCGCGTTGGCATGCCAAATACCCTTTTTCTGATGGGCGCTGACCTGTGGGAAAAAGACAGCAGAAAAGGGAATAGTCGTACCGTCCGGACTGTCATACTCATGGCCCAACATATCCCTCCATTCCTCTTATGCACATACATTGACCATCATAGATGCAGCACTGTGCCCAGGACCCCTCAGCCCCCCCTACATGTGGCTTACACACACAGCACGCCATACATTTATGGCCCACACATCATGCTCACAGTGTTGTCACCTGTTTGTCTGGAGGACCATAGAGTAAAGTGTGCTGGGGTAGGACCCCATCCACCAGTCCCTCCAACTCCTCCGAAGTAAAGTCAGGGGCCCTTTCCCCATACACATGAGCCATTGTCGCTTCCAGACACAGGTCACAGCAGCACTTCCAGTGTAGGTCCTCTTCTGTTGAAGGTCAGGTAGCAAGTGAGTAAACAGATAGAAAATGGCGGTCACGTCCTCGGCGGTGCGTACCGTCACCGCCGACGTACATCGCCATTGGCTCCTGGAACCCATAGGGCCTAATATTAACCAATGCGAAGTTGCGCAGCAGTCGTCGACCGCTGACTGCTACGGTGCATGACGCCAGTGGAATTACCTCATTTCCGCTTGCTCTCCTGAGAGGTCAGGCAGCCACTGTTTCAGGGGGGCGCAGGCCATGGCACCTAACTGCGTCACAGCAGACATTGGCACATCAACTGACTCTCAAATTCACATACTGTTTCTGTAAAGGAAGAGATGCGTCATTATTTCAATAGATGTGTGAATATGACCATCTGCTCACCGTTTTTCTCCCTAGACTTCAACCTCTGAGGATGAATATGCAATGGAGACATCCTCCCGTGTACAGACCCCTGGTGGATCTGGCAACAATGGAGGACAGGCACATTATCCTAACCTACAGACTTGATAGGGCCACAATCCAAGAAATGTGTGCCCAATTGGAGCCAGACCTGATTTCAGCTATCCGCCAGCCCACAGGTATCCCCCCCTCTAGTGCAGTGTAGTAGGCTGGCCTGGCTTATAGTGGGTACCTTGTGGTACTTACACCTTGTGCCAGGTCCAGTTATCCCTTATTAGTAGATTAGAGGTGTTCTAGCAGCTTAGGCTGATAGAGGTAGCTTTAGCAGAGCAGCTTAGGCTGAATTTGGAGACATGCAAAGCTCCTACCATACCACTTGTATCACTTAACACTATATCATAAGAAACACAATACTCAGAGTTACTAAAAATAAAGGTACTTTATTTTAGTTACAATATGCCAAAAGTATCTCAGAGGATATACTCCCTTAGGAGGTAGGTAATATACACAAAATACACACACAAACCAAAATCAGGTAAGTAAACAGTTAGAAAAGTCGTGCAAACACAGTAGGACACAATAGAATGCAATAAGAGACAATAGGCCTAGGGGCAACACAAACCATATACTCCAAAAGTGGAATGCGAACCACAAATGGACCCCAGGCCTAGTGTAGTGTGTAGAGGGTCGCTGGGAGTGTAAGAAAACACTAAGGGTATCCAAGATACCCCACCCCAAGACCCAGAAAAGTAGGAGTAAAGTTACCCTAATACCCCAGAAAGACAGTAAAGTCGAGATAGGGGATTCTGCAAAGACAGCAACTGACTGCAAAGCACTGAAGCCAGATACCTGGATCTGAGGACCTGCAAAGGAAGGGGATCAAGTCCAAGAGTCACACAAGTGTCCAAGGGGGGGCAGGAGCCCACTAAACCCCGGTGAAGGTGCAAAAGGGCTGCCTCCGGGTGGAAGAAGCTGAAGATTCTGCAACAACGGAAGGTGCCAGGTACTTCTCCTTTTGGTCAGAAGATGTCACATGGCGTGCTAGAGGATGCAGAGTTGTTTCCAAGCAAAAAGACCGCAAACAAGCCTTGCTAGCTGCAAGAGCCGCGTTGAAGATTTTGGGTGCTGCCCGGGCCCAGGAAGGACCAGGATGTCGCCCCTCGGAGGAGAAGACAGAGGGGGCACTCAGCAGCACAGAGTGCCCACGCAGAAGCAGGCAGCACCCGCTGAAGCACCTGAACAGGCGTTGAGAAGATCTGAGCATGGCGGTCATCTCAGCACAACAAAAGAGGGTCCCACGAAGTCGGAGTCCAACTCAGCGAGTTGGGCAATGCAGGAGGGAGTGCTGGGGACCTGGGCTAGGCTGTGCATGAAGGAAGTCTTGCAAAAGTGCACAGAAGCCCTAGCAGCTGCAGTTCACACAGTACACAGGATTACTGTCTGGCGTGGGGAGGCAAGGACTTCCCTCCACCAAATCTGGACAGAAAGGCCACTGGACCGTCGGGGACACTTGGATCCAGCTCCTGTGTTCCAGGGACCACGCTCGTCAAGATAAGAGGGGACTTAGAGGACCAGTGATGCAGAAGTTTGGTTCCTGCATTGGCAGGGGGAATATTCCGTCAACCCACAGGAGATTTCTTCTTGGCTTCCAGTGCAGGTTGAAGGCAGACAGCCCTCAGAGCATGCACCACCAGGAAACAGTCGAGAAAGCCAGCAGGATGAGGCGCTACAATGTTGCTGGTAGTCTTCTTGCTACTTTGTTGCGATTTTGCAGGCGTCCTGGAGCAGTCGATCCTTTGCAGAAGTCGAAGAGGGAAGTGCAGAGGAACTCTGGTGACCTTTTGCATTCCTTATCTAATGAGAAACCCACAGGAGAGACCCTAAATAGCCCTCAGAGGAGGAGTGGCTACAGAGAAAGGTAAGCACCTATCAGGAGGGGTCTCTGACATCACCTGCTGGCACTGGCCACTCAGAGGTGTCCATTGTGCCCTCACACCTCTGCATCCAAGAGTTCAGAGGTCTGGGACACACTGGAGGAGCTCTGGGCACCTCCCCTTGGGAGGTGCTGGTCAGGGGAGTGGTCACTCCCCTTTCCTTTGTCCAGTTTCGTGCCAGTGCAGGACTGGGGGGATCCCTGAACCAGTGTAGACTGGCTTATGCAAGGAGGGCACCATCTGTGCCCTTCAAAGCATTTCCAGAGTCCAGGAGAGGCTACTCCTCTCAGGCCCTTAACACCTATTTCCAAAGAGAGAGGGTGTAACACCCTCTCTCAGAGGAAATCCTTTTTTCTGCCTTCCTGGGACTGGGCTGCCCAGGCCCCAGGGGGGCAGAAACCTGTCTGTGGGTTGCCAGCAGCGGTAGCTGCAGAGAAAACCCTGGAGAGTTAGTTTGGCAGTACCCGGGCTCGATGCTGGAGCCCCAGGGATGCATGGAATTGTCACACCCAATACCAGGATGGTATTGGGGTGACAATTCCATGATCCTAGACATGTTACATGGCCATGTTCGGAGTTACCATTGTGACGCTACATATAGGTATTGAACTATATGTAGTGCATGCGTGTAATGGTGTCCCCGCACTCACAAAGTCCGGGGAAATTGCCCTGAAAAATGTGGGGGCACCTTGGCTAGCCCCAGGGTGCCTACACTAAGTAACTTTGCACCTAACCTTCACTAAGTGAGGGTTAGACATATAGGTCACTTATAAGTTACTTAAGTGCAGTGTAAAATGGCTGTGAAATAACATCGACGTTATTTCACTCAATCTGCAGTGGCCGTCCTGTGCAAGAATTGTCTGAGCTCTCTATGGGTGGCAAAAAAAGGCTACCCATAGGGATCTCCTGGAACCCCAATACCCTGAGTACTTAGGTACCATATACTAGGGAATTATAAGGGTGTTCCAGTGTGCCAATCAAAATTGGTAAAATTGGTCTAGCCTGCAGTGACAATTTTAAAAGCAGAGAGAGCATAAACACTGAGGTTCTGGTTAGCAGAGCCTCAGTGATACAGTTAGGCATCACACAGGGAACACATACAGGGTACACTTTATGAGCAATGGGGTCCTGGCTAGCAGAATCCCAGTGACACAGGCAAAAACAAACATACATACAGTAAAAATGGGGGTAACATGCCAGGCAAGATGGTACTTTCCTACATGCAGGTCGTGTCAGTGCTCCATTTCCTGGCAAGTGGTTCCTTCCAAGCAACAGTGGCCATAACATCAGGGATGTCACAGCCTATGTTCTCAAACATGTTGACCAGAGTGTTGTCTGCCCAGCTGAAACACATGAGCAGCTACATCGTATTCCCCCAGGTGGAGGACTTGGCCACAGTGAAAGCTGACGTCTATGCCCTGGGACATATCCCCAACATCATTGGTGCCATTGATGGTACACATGTGGCATTTGGAGGAATGAACAAGTGTTCAGGAATAGAAAAACCTATCACTCTCTGAATGTGCAGATGGTGTTTTTGGCGGACCAGTACATCTCCCATGTGAATTCCAAGTATCCTGGCTCTGTGCATGATGCCTTGATGTTGAGTAATAGCAGCATTCCATATGTGATGTCTCAACTCCAGAGTCACAGGGTGTGGCTAATAGGTTAGCCCATGGTCCCCAACCAGTTGATGTAGATATATTGGTTGTCCCTAAGGGTGAGTATATGTCTAACAGGTATCCCTCGAATATTTGCAGGTGACGCTGGTTACCCCAACCTCTCATGGCTACTGACCCCAGTGAGGAATGCCAGGACAAGGGCAGAGGAATGTTACAATGAGGCACGTGGGCGAACAAGGAGGATCATTGAAAGAACCTTTGGCCTCCTGAAGGTCAGGTTCCGGTGCCTCCATCTGACTGGTGGATCCCTGTACTACTCACCCAAGAAGGTGTGCCAGATCATCGTTGCATGTTGCATGTTGCACAACCTGGCCTTGAGACGCCAGGTGCCTTTTCTGCAGAAAGATGAGCCTGGAGATGGTCTTGTGGCAGCAGTGGAGCCTGTGGACAGTGAGGAAGAGGAGGCAGAGGAAGAAGATGTGGACAACAGAAGATCACTCATACAACATTACTTCCAGTGACACACAGGTAAGACACTGTAACTTCACTTTCCATTGCAGGTTTGTGTTGAATATTGTACATGGCAGCCTCCATATTGTATGGCCACTTACTGTACCCCTTGACATCTCTATTTTCAGATCTATGTGCTCCACTCTGGCTCCTGGTGTGTTCCCTGCTGCCCACTACAGGTCATACCTATGTATACATGAGTGTACAGTTGAATTGCAATGTTTACAGCTTGTTAAACGAATACATATTAGAATCAATTGACAGACTCCATACTTGTATTAGTTCCAAGGGTGTTTATTTTTCTGCAAATAAGTGGAGGGGGTATTGAAATGGACTGGGTTGCTGATGGAGGAAAGTCCAGGGTAGTGTCCAGTCTCTTGGTATCACAGGTGCATTGTCCAATGGGGCATAGGAAGGGGAGCAATAGCAGTTCAAGGTGGGCAGGGTAACCGAGTGGGACAGAAGGGTGACAATCAGGAGAGTCTTATTTCCTGGTGGGGGTCTTGGCAATGTTCTCTGGCTTCTGCCTGGATCGCAGGGACCGTTTGCGGGGTGGTTCTCCTTCTGCAGGGGGTGGGGTGCTGGTGGCCAGTTGGTCCTTTGGT
Source organism: Pleurodeles waltl (assembly GCF_031143425.1). NCBI lineage: Eukaryota > Metazoa > Chordata > Amphibia > Caudata > Salamandridae > Pleurodeles > Pleurodeles waltl. The sequence continues at coordinate 884,660,161 of NC_090443.1, forward strand.
GGGGCCTCCTGTCCACTAGCGCCGGCGGAGGTGGAGGGCTGTTCATCGGTGTTCATCGGTGTGGCTAGTGTTGGGGGCCAGTTGATGTGCCACTCCCTCCCTCATGGTGTTGGCCATTCATGGTGTTGGCCATGTCAGCCAGCACTCCTGAAATGGTGACCAGGATAGTGTTGATGTGTTTGAGGTCCTCCACGATCACCAGATACTGTCCCTCCTGTAGCCACTGGGTCTCCTGCAACTTGTACAATATCTGGCCCAAGGTCTCCTGGAAATGTTGGTATGCTCCCAGGATCCCTGCAAGTGCCTCTTTGAGAGTTGGTTCCCTGAGCCTGTCCTCTCCCTGTCACACAGCAGTCCTCCCAGTGTCCCTGTTGTCCTGTGCCTCTGTCCCCTGAACCGTGTGCCCACTGCCACTGACCCCAGGTCCCTGATCGTCTTGGGTTTATGGGATTGCCTGGGATCCCTGTAGTGGTGGACACACTGCTGAATGATGTGTCCTGGGGACAGAGGTATGGGCCCGCTGGGTGGGTGCTGTGCTGGTGTTTCCTGAGGGGGGAGGCTCTGTGGTGGTATTTGACTGCGGCAGGGTAGCCGACTGTCCAGATGTCCCTGATGGGCCAGATTGGTCATCATGATCCCGGCGTGCAGAGCTGCTGTCATCACTGTGGGCCTCTTCTGTGGGGGGACTGGTTGTTGGTGGCACCTCCTCTCTGGTGACGTTGGATGGGGGTCCTGTGGGGATGTAAATACAGTGTTATTGTATCTGCGTGTGTCATCTTGTGCAATGGTGTGTTTCCCTGTTTGATTGTGATTGCCCTGTCAGCTTTGCCTCGTGTGAGTTGTGATTATGTGGGCTAGGTGATTCTCTCTAATGTGCATGCTTTAGTGATGTGTGTCAATGCAGGTCTGTGCTGGGTGTCCATGCATTGGTGTGGCATGCAGGGCTTGGTTTTGGGATGGGTGGGTTGTGATAGTGGGGTATATGTGAGATGGTGGAGTGATGGGGTGAGGGTAGGGGTAGGAGTTTGTGATGGCATGCAGGTAGGGTGGGGCATATAATAGTAAAGATTTGACTTACCAGAGTCTCCTGCACCTGTGATCAGAATAGCTGTGGCTCTACTAGGATGATTTCCTCCACCATGACCGTTAGCTCCTCCTCTGAAAACCTGGGGTGCAATGGATGTGGTGTGAGTGCTATGTGTGAGGGTGTGTGGGGTGCTGTGTTGGGGTGTGTGCTGTGAGGTGCTTGGATGGTGTATGGGTGATGGTGTTCTGTGGCTCAGACTGAGTGGGTGCTCCTGGCTTGTCTCTCTCTCAGCAATCTTTTTTTTCATTGAAAGGGTTGTGGGTAATGTGGGTGTGTGTTTTATAGTGGTCTGAGTGTGTGGGTGTGGTGTGTGTCAGATGTGTGTATTTTGAATTGTCAAATGTGGTGTAGTTTTGCCCGTGTGTGTGTATTTTGAGCACGGCCGTGTGCACAGCCAATGGTTTACTGCGGTTGAAACACCGCTGCGGTGATTCGTGGGTCCTGATACTGTGGACCTATTTCTGTTGCCGTAACGGTGTGGGTTTTGGTACCGCCAGTTTATCACTGACCTTTGGGCTGGCGGACTTGTGTGTGGCTGTACAGTGGCGGATTTCTCTGTGTGGGTCATAATCCCCGTAGCGGTATACCTCCGCGGTCACCGTATGTTGGCGGCCGTCAGCACGGCGGTAAACAACATTTACCACCAGGGTTGTAATGAGGGCCTTAATTCTGTTGCTCTCCAGTTACACACAGACCTCTGCATTGTATTAACTAATGAAGGTTTTATAATGCACTACAGTGCATTTCCCAATGAGTAACAACTTTCTTTTATTTATTTTTCATTTAAGCTCGCTGTTATTTTATAACTAGCTACCTGACGGTGAAAGACTTAGAAAAACTTACAGAATATTTTGGGGCTTATTTATTAGAGGATTGCACCCACCAGAGCATAACTCTTTTTGACGCTCCAGCGGCACAAGACTCTCAGTCATACTTAGGAGGCAATGCAAAGCCACATGGCTTTGCATGGCCTCATAGATATGGAATTAGGCAATGCAGCGCAAGCCGCTGTGCTGCCTTACTTTGAGTCAAGGAGGCATTCCATGGGCGTAGTGGTGGGTGTTACCACGCAATACCCATGGATTTTGACGCTGACCCAGGTTGACAAAATCACGTAAACTGGAGCAGCACCAAAATGTTACGCCTCCCCAGAGAAGAAATAATTACGAAAAATGTTTTAATTTATCCTATTTTTTTCCTCTGTCCATGGGAGTTGCATTCTGCAGCACATATAGAAAGAGAAAAATGCCTCTCTGAATTTTTTAGTGCAGGAAGGTACCTCTTCCTGCACAAAAACAATCCTGCCTTTGTTGGCGCTGGGCAGCAGTTTGTGCACCAGCACGGGGAAAGGACAGGAATGAACTGCATTTCATAAATATGGTCCATTTCTGCCCTTTAATATTGGCATAGGGTAGTGTAGCAGGAAGACTTGCAGCACTGCCCTATGCCAATTCCTCATAAATGAGGATCTTTGTTTATAGCCACACATTTGACCGCACCCCCACACTCACTGGCCTTTTGGCTTGCTAAACACTGTTTAATATTATAATATTATTTCCTCACCATAAAAATGATTTACTGTGGGAAGTTGGGACGTTTATGATTGTCGGTGATGAGGAGTACCAGGTTCTAGAAATTTCTTGTCAGGAGGGGGTCCTCACACCTACAAAATTTTGAGAGGGGGTCCTGGCATCAAAAAGTTTGAAGATCTCTGGTCTATGAGTACAATGATGTAGCACTGAGCCCCTGCCTAGCTCTAACTGGATCACACAATAAATAATATTCTTAATGTAAACTAAACGTAACTTACCTTTGAGTAGAAGTTGCATGCTATTCAGAAAAAACTTTAGCACTGTAGAACACAAACACAATAAAAATATAATACTCACCAAGCCCCAGACCTTGCAGTTTGAGCAGGTCCTGCTTGTGGTCAATTATATCCACCCAGTGGTGCTTCTGCTGCTTGGTGTTGTGCTGGACCTGGGTGGTGGCCCTGACAAACCAGCACACCCTAGCCAAACGCTGCTGACACTCCTGCAGGGAGTAACCACTCCAAGGACTGCTGCCAGCATGGAGGGGAGGTGGAGCTGCACATAAACAAACAGTACTGCCATCTACTCCTCGCTAAAGATTGCCCAAGGCTGCACCCCATGATGATACCACCACCCACAAGGTAGGTGGTGCTGTTCCCCTACTCTGCCATGGTGCTTGGTGGGGTAGGATGAAGAAGAGAAGAAAAGAAACAGGAGGAGAAAGAAGAAAGGAAGAAAAAAGGGAAAAATAAACAAAAATACAAGTCACAAAAACACAAAAAAATTAAAACAACGTAAAAATAATAAGGCACAAAAAGACAAACTAATACAATAATTTAAAAATAAAGGTAGAGTAAGAGTAAGGATGGAGGATTGCAAAGATTGATGTGAGATGAAAAAACAGGCCCAGCACCATAAACAGAGTGAAAAACAGGATGGCCTTGCCCATGCGAACCACATGGTGCCGTTTGTGTGTAATTTTTAACACAAGTACGTACTTCGAGTTGAGTCTGGCATCACACATTACGCAAACGTGCGCAATGGAGAACTCTGCCCTCTAGTGGAACTCCACATAGCGAGGCAGAGTTTTTTTTTTCACTCAGTGGAATTTCGCATAGCATGACTCCACACACTCCACCCAGGCCTAGAATTTATTATAATGCTAATGTAGAAAATTAATTTGGAAAATGAAGAAACAAAAGTGAAGGGGTCAGTCATGGTGAGTGAAATTATTGGAGTAGATGTCACACCATTGGGAGTTGAAAGTCCAGAGTATTCGTCCCATTGGACCTGGTAGGTGGTTCAGCACCAGTCAACAGAGTGAATGTGTGGCACACAAAGGAGGTCATTTAGGTAGAGGTCACTTGCTGGCAGTGGTGGGTGTCTTGCTCTCCTCACTTCCTGGATTCTTTGCTGAATGTCCCTGCTTGTGTGATGGGGTGGTGTCTGCTGCTAGAGAGGCAGGGGTGTCTGGGTCTGGTTCTTCCTCTGGCAGGGCCTCTCTTCCAGTGGCCGGGACCGATGTAGATGTGCCTGTTGCTGATGAGCCAAAGAAAAGGGTAGACAGGTTTTGAAAAGCCCTGCTCAGGGTGGCCATCTCTGTTAGGGAGTCCATGTTGTTATTGTGGGCCTCCATTTGTTACCGCATGTCTGTGTGCATGTCCCTCTGGAGTTCGGTCACGACCTGGCCCATAATGCCTTGGGACTCCTGATAGACCTCCAAGACGGGGCTGATGGTGCCCTTGCCGACAGCAGCCCCAGTGACCTCATCCCACTGGCCCACAGCATCCCTCACACTCACCCTACTGCCCGGGGCTTTGCCCCTGCCACAGGGTGCCCTCTCCAACTAGGTTCTGGACCCTCATTGCCGGAAGTGTTGCCCTACAACTCAAAATCCAGGACAGGGGGACACAAGATAATAGACACCTTGCTAGGGACACAGGTTGGGAGGCGAATGGTTGCCTGTGATGTTGAGGCAACCCGGGCTGGGAGGTGTTGATTTGGCCACAGTGAGACTCACTGTTGTTGTCTGACCATGTTGCCCAGGTGGGCCAGAATCGTCCTCCACATCTAGACGTCCAGGAGTGCTTTCTTCACTGAGGGCTTCCTCCAGGGGGGTAGTGGCAGTCTCTTCTGTGGCCTCTGTGTGCCCAGTGGTAGCCCCTCCTGTTGATATAAAACGTACAATGTTACTGGTTGGATTGTGACATCTAACTCCAACAGTTTGATGTTACAGTAAACATAGACCTTGTAAAAAGTTAAGTTGCAGCTAATCCTAATGTGGCAAGTACCCATGGTATTGATTGTATTGACATGACATTTGTGCAGCATGTCATCATGTGGTCACTTCAATATGAATGTGTTTGCTGCCAATATCATACTGGTTATGCATCTTGAGGCCTTAGGGATCATTGCTCTGCACACTGGGTAAGGTGTCATTTCTGTCCTCAAAACGTCATCTTGGATTAGCAAGTCAAGATGGATCTATGTTGACATACATATGTGATTTGGGCATACTCTGTGCTTGATCAGTCCCAGGTGAGTACACTTGTATTTGTATTTGTTGTATTTATAAAGCGTGTACGACCACCAGGTATAGAAGCACTGACAGAAAAAAAGAGGGAAGCAGACTTTCGGGAGTCCGCAGCCTCACATGGCCCTAATAAGGGGATGGCAACACAACTCACTCCTAAAGGCTAAACAGCCATGTTAGACCTGACAGCCTTACGGTGGTCATCGCCCAACTTTTTGCCTGCCTCCCTCCACTTCTCTGACACTGTTTCTGCTAGTTTTAGGACTCTGCGCACTTTACCACTGCTAACCAGTGCTAAGGTGCATATGCTATCGCCCTTAAATATAGTAACATTGGTTCATTAGAAGTTTACAAAATGCTAAATGCACCTCCATCCTGGGGATATTTTCTGGAAGGGAATTTCACAACCTACCTGCCGCCACCGAGAAGGCCCGATCTCCCCTCTGGGCTTTCTTAATACGGGGAATTGTTACCGAAAAGCGACCTGCTGATCTTCGCAGTCGCTTAGGCACATACCAGTTCATAGTGGCCATCAAATAGCCAGAACCTTGTGAGTGAAGAGCTTTATGCACCAGACAGAGGGCCTTACACATTTCCTAATAGGTAGCCAGTGTAGTTGGTGCAGCCCCTTGGAAATAGACAAATATCTGGGCAAACCCAGAACTAGGTGAGCTGCTGCATTCTGGATGATTTGAAGCTAGTTGATGTTCAAATATAGGGCATCACAATAGTCATGCTGAGAGGATATGAGGGTTAGAGCCACAGAGACCCTAAGATCTTGCAGTAGCAGTGGTAACATGTTCCTCAAGATACGAATCAGCCAGAAACATGTGCTGACTGTCATGTTTACTTGAATGTCAAAAGTCAGGGCATTACCAAAGATCACCCCTAGATTTTTAGTTGCTGTTAGCGGAACTGGTACTTCACCTCAACTCTCAGGCCACAATAGTTCATTCCAAAAAGAACTCTCCCTTCCAAAAAGGCACAATCTCAGTTTTTCCCCATTTCCTCACTTCCTGCATGCAGGCTTGAACTTAGCGGTCACGTATCCCAACCATCCAGTGTAAGAATTATGATCTGGATGTCATCAGCATAGAATGACACCTGGAACCCAAAAGATCGAACAGGTTTGCCGTGGTGGCGGCCGCCAAAAGACTGCCATGTTGGTGGCAAACCGAACGCCATATTAAGACTCACACTTTGAAGTCTGTCACAAAACAGCCGAATTTCCGAAACCGCCAGGACACTGGAGGATGGAAAAGAGGCGGTCCCACCACCAGCATCGTTAGCCTGACAAAAATCCTCCCATCAGATTACGGTGCACAAATCATGATAGCAGTTCTTCCATGATGGAAACCCATTGGTGGTGGGAACAGCGGCGATCTCATCTCACTTCTGTCAGAACACCACACCACAATGGCTAGTTTGAATACCCCACACCTGATACACATCCACGCAAACAACACACCTACTCACTGCACTATATAACACACCCCAACACAACCCACACTCCATTGCAATCAAAATGCCACACACAACCACAGACAACCAACATCCCAGAGAGTTAAAAATAGCAAGAATAGGCACCCATTGACACTTCACTAGGCATACATCACACACCTGCACAACATACCAAACACACACATTAGTACCATACACAATCCACAACACCCATCACACACTCACATCACAGCACCTACACCTCACAATTTTCCAAAGTCTGCACCCATTTACATAGCACATAACCACATCGGCTTCACAGTCACTAACATGACCCGACAAAAACACCCACGTTTCACTAATGAGGAGTTGAGAGTTATGATGGATGAAATCGTAAGGGTAGAGCCACATCTGTACGGAGCACAGGTCCAACAAACATCTATTGCCAGGAAAATGGAGTTATGGCAAAGGATAGTTGAAAGGGTCAATTCTGTAGGCAGTTATCCACGCACTAGGGAGGACATCGGGAACAGGTTGAACGATCTCAGACTGAAGGTCCGTTCCATGGCTTCCAGTCACCAGCTAGGGGTACTGAAGACTGGCAGTGCCCCCTCTCCCCCCCTCTTCCCCCTAAGTTCACATCTTAGGAGGAGAAGGTCTTGAACATCCTGCATCCTGATGGCCTGACAGGAATACCTGGGGGAGTGGAGTCTGGTAAGAACCAATAACATTCATGTCACACAATTGTCTTCTCCTGCATTCTCCCTCACTACCTATACCCACCCCAATTCACACTCCACCCACTATAACTCTCTCCTTCCTTGGCATGTCCCAGATCTACTAAACACATCTAGTCCCACAGCCCTTGGAAATGGCATGTGAAGCACTGGCTAATTATTGCACTACAACTCCTAGAATGCAACACATTCAACATCAATACACTGCATCAAATATTACTTGTCATGCATGTCAAACCAATATTTGATCTAACCCATCTTGATTGTGCTAGTGTAGAACAGTACATGGCAATGACAGCAATTCAATGGCTCACACACACTAACATCCCAAGCAAAACACATCTATAGCTGAGTGCCCATATATAATGGCCACAGATCAAACATCCCAGGCTACAAATATACTCACCTGGTTTGGAAAGTCAGACGGCTGAGTAGATGCACACGCAGTCCATCCAGATACAGGCCAATGTCCATTGTAAACTCATATGCTGTGTTCCTACAAGGACACCAATGTGCATTCAACAGCTCTTATTTGTGTCAGCTATCATGCCAGACAGTTCACTAGGTAACAGAGGTGAACAGCCATGTCAATTATCAGACAATATCAGATGCCAATAGTTGTACTACCACTGCCAACATAGTTTACCAGCAGAAAACATGGTGTATCGAATCGAAGTTACAGAGTAACACCGGACCAGAATACCTCAACAGACGACTCTCCTTCTACACCCTGACCCGGCATTTCCGCTCCGCTGACCTCGCCCCCGCAACCGTCCATGCATCCACAGAACTACAACCGGCGGTAGATCATTCTCGCACCTTGCCGCCAAAACATGGAATACTCTTCCCACCCACCTGAGCCAGACCAAAGACCTCCTTACCTTCAGGAAACTTCTCAAGACCTAGCTGTTCGGGCAGTAGCACCACCTCCCTCCCACCTTCTTCCCCCACCCCTCCTCAGCGCCTTTAGACCCTCACGGTGAGTAGTGTGCTTTACAAATCCCTGATTGATTGATTGAGTCTCATGTTGTACCAAGTGACATAGTGCATCAGCTGTCAATGTCATTGCTGGGGATCATGTCAAGACACTGTCTGCATCTCACACAACTGATACAATAACTTCATTGTAACCTGAACTCTATGTTCCACTCCCTTCACAGGTAACCTTACAATTGTCAGCATGGAAAGGATACCAGAGACTGCCACTACCTCTCTGGATGAAAGCCCCAGTAAGGACAACATCCCCGGATGTCTGGACACTGATGAAGAACCTTGCCCATTTGGGACACCTGTCAGCCTCATCCTGCCCAAATCAACTCCTCCCAGACTTGTTGTTTCTATATCACAGGCAACCATTCACCACCCAACCTGTGTCCCAAGGACTGTTTCATCCATTGTGTGCCCCATAGTACAGGTACCTGAATCTCACCTTGCCACCCCTGACAATCATGGTCCTGCTGGGAGTGGGCACACTGTGCCAGGAGCACATGCACATGGGGGCAGGGTGTGTGGGAGGGATGCTGTAGGCCAGAGGAAGGTGTCTCAAAGGGACACTACTGACCAGGAAACCATCAACCGAATCTTGGGAGCCTACCAAAGTTCCCAAGGCATGATGGGCCAAGTTATCAACATGTTGGGTGAAATCCAAAAGCTGCAGAGGGACAACCACCAGTAAGTCATGCAGCAGTGGCAGGCACAAAATGCCCACTTGGCTTCCATTGCAGGGGTGCTGAGAGACTTGACTACCACACTGAGTAGGTCTTACACCAAAATCTGGCCCCTTCCACTAGCAATGATACATCAGGCTCTTCTACATTTGCAGCTGCTAGTGGAATGGAGGCCCTGCCAGGGGAAGCACATTCCTCAGTCTCCCCACCCTCAGTAGTTGTAGAACCCCCCTGCAAATGTGGGCATCCACCCAGAAATTCAACAGGAGCAGATGCCAAGACCAAACCCACTGCCAGGAAGTAAACCTCTCTGAACTGGTCCCCTTGTGTGCCACAGAGACACCCTGTTGACTGTTCTGTAACCAATCTCCATTTTCCTATGGTACAAGGACACTGGACCTGTGTTCCCAAATAGTGTAGCAGCTACCCTGATGATGTCATCCACCATGACTTAACCTATCAACATTTTTTTGGATTGTGTTTAACATTTATAGTCACATATTTTTTTTTGTATTTCCACAATAAATCACACTTTAACACAGGTCCTGTGTATGTCTCATTTACCAACCATTTACAATAGTTAGGCATGCCAACTCTAGTCTGATCATATCCCTCTGTGTCGTACACCCATTGCTATTGACCCCATATGTCGACTCCATCAGCAGGAGACTCATTACAATAGGATTATAACAATAGGATTGTATAATAGGACAGATACCAAGTAGGTTGTAAACTACAACTACACAAATCAGTGAACGATATGCTAACAGCACAAAGAGCATGAATGAGCATACATCAGGATGTCTGCTAAGGTGTAACACAATGCTAAACTACATGATACAGAAGTTAGGGTCATGTCAATTTACCAACAAGGCAGGAAACACACAGATTGGTTCTTTGTATCACCTGGCATAGCCTTATCATATACCCATACCATAGCTTCCAAATATATATATCCCATGGTAAAGACAAAGATCAGTATTGATCTAGCCATCCCTGGAACTTTCACTTGCATTGGTCACATACCTGTAGGCTTGTCACTCACCTATGTCAGTCCAGAGTGACATGCACATTGGTCCTATACACCTGCTCATTGGCAGTGGGGGAAACTAAGGCCACATGGGTGTCATCTATGGCTCCAACCAGATGTGGAATGTGTCCCATAGCATAAAACTTTGCCTTCACATAGGCCAAATCCTATTTTGGGGAAACCTGATATAGCTGTCCAGGTGTTTCAACAATGCACACAGTACATCCCTCAAAACCGGATTAAACAAGGTCTGAGACATTCTTGCAGTTAGGGCCACTGTATTCTGAAAGGACCCAGTGGCCAGGAAGTGTAGTGCTGACGAGACTTGAAAGAAGGAAGGTATGCTCTAGGGATTGCTAATGGCAGGCATCAGATCTGGCTCCAATTGATCACACAGATCCATGATAGTATGACAATTCAGCCAGTATGTCTGGATAAAATGTCGCTCCTCCATGGTGTGCAGGTCTACTAGTGGATGGTACACTGGTGGTTGTCGTCCTCTCCTCTGGCATGAAAACTATGTGAAACATTTTTAAAATAGTATGTAACATGCAGCATGCAGATTTCCTGTAAAGTCAGATACACAACTCACACATATCTGCTGTCGAGCTTGGTTACAAACTCAGATAGCTACAGTACAGCACATAGTTATGAACCCAATGACACCCCCCTTTGGTTCACATTCTCTTACTTAACTACTGAGCTACACATACAGATTCATCTGTTACTGTATTTTACATGTCTTACACATATTGTTGCACATAATCAACGTTTTCAAAGCACATGGGAACATCCGAGTAGGTGTACATTTCTCTCGCTACATGTCCTCCAGTAACACAGCATTTACTGCACTGACGCACAAATTGACGACTAAACATAAAGACAGTACTTACAGTTTTCTGCACAATATGGTGTATAGTTAATGTCGCAGATGATAAAACTCCTCCAAACATGTAATGTGCTTAAAATGGCAGCTGCCTGACCTACTGTACTGGACACATGGAAGTGATCTAAGTCTGACGGCGAAAGTCGTCATGGCAGAAGGTGGTCACAGCCGAGGTGGAAATTGCCATGGGAAGACATTGCTACCTTTGGCGGACTTAGGCCAATGGCGATGTCCACCATCTTCTGCAGTATTGCTCACTTGACTCCTGACACTGCTGCCAGCAAGACCTCCACTACCTAAGCTGCTGGGTACTGCCTCTGGGAGCTATCATGCCACGTCCTGCAGGTGTTAGGGCCCAAGCCTTCACCCTTGAGAAGGTCCTACCCCTGTATGACCAGCTATATGGTGCACCAGAGGAGCAGGTGAGTCCAATGCATACCAATGTGTGGTATGTGTGGTGAATGATAATGTATCTGAAGTGTAAAGTAGTGAAGGTTTTGATGCATGCAAATTATAATTTGTAAATGAGTGTGAGTTTAGAGGATGGGAATGTTTGCCTACTTGCTGTCACTGATGTCTACTGTCTACTACTATTGGTATGGTGCATGTGGTCATGGCTTTTTCCTTTTGTCTGTTGCATCCATGCAGGTCAACGGCCATCAGAAGAAGGGAATTTGGCATGCCATCGCCACACAAGTGACCTGGGGGTCCACAGCCATCAGAGCACCCACTGTAGGAAGCAGTGGGAGGACCTGAGACGTTGGGTCGGGAGACCGAATAGGCCCAGCTTGGGATGTCCTCCCAATGAGGGAGGGGTGCCCATTTGACCTTGATCCCCGTAATAGCCGGCATTTTGGCAGTGGCCTACCCTGAGGTGGATGGGCATTTGAGAGCAGCATAGCAGCATAGCAGCATAGCAGCCACAAGAAGGTAAGTACTGACAGAACCTGTGTACTTGCCTCTGATAGTTTAGTGTATGATGTCTAAGTATTGCAGCTGTGACAATGTGGTAAGTGCAACAGGTATGGTGACTACTAGGAAGACATGGTACTACTGTTGCCAAAATACAAACATAGATGTGGCCATTGTATTGGTCATGGAAACATGTTGTTCACCTTTGTCTACCAAACAGTATGACTGCATGTGGAGATGCACATGTGAATGTGTTGTATGTGTGACTCTACTCAGCCATACCTATTTGTAACCAGCTGGGTCATCCTTCCCACCTAGTCTTCCCAAGTCCATTTACCCAAATGGTAAGTTGTATAGCTGTTTGGTCTCTGACCACTCCTATTCCATGTGCAACATTGGGTCTGACAGATGAGTAACAGGGCACAGTAATCCTATGTCCTGAAATAGTTGGACACTTCATGCGAGTCTGTCATCCCAATCAGGCTTTTGGTATGGCCAAGTTATTACACTCCCTATGAGGTTTTAAGAGGATCCCTATTTTCATGTCAGATTCATACATTGGGAAATATGAAGTTTGATAAGGGTGGACATCCGTCAATGTGAATATCACAGTGACAGTAAGACATTGAAATTTCATGGTATTACATTGACATGTGTATAGATACATTTCACCCTAATGTATGGGGTGTAGCGAAGGTGAGTGGCTAGGCTGCTGATCCCCTAGACCCATGTATATTGTCCATGCTACATAGGGCAATACCATACCTATGTAGTGAAAATAATTATGTTTGACCACTGACTTTGTGTTTCACCACTCTGCATATTAGTTGTTCAATGTTCACCAGTAGCACATTACATTTTGTATTCAGTTTAGCTTCCTTTTGGCTTTAACGTGGCATTAGACATGCCATTCTGTATTCAGTTTAGCTGCCTATTGGCTTTAAAGCAGCGTTAGACATTACATTTTGTATTCAGTTTGGATGCCTATTGGCTTTATTGTGGCGTTAGACATTTCAGTTGAGACATTGCAGATGAGCTGTGTTTTTCCACATGGTAAACTAAGCTTGTGTTTTTTGTATTTTCTCTCACCGAACATGACAGCATAATAAGGAAGCGCATATTTTGTGTTTTTCGGCCTTGGGAGAGACAGCCTTGAAAACTTGGCCAACTTTCAACGCTTGTTTCTTCCAACTCTGACCTACAGTAGCCAGCATGTTTTGAATATTATGAAAGGTGTCCCTGGGCAGCAGTGAGGGAGAATTTTCTGAGACTTCAGTCAGGAGTGGACATCAACTGCCTGACCTGTCCTGTGAGGGTGGAAAATCTCTTTCTCGTAGTTGAACAGGGGTCATCAACTTGCTGGCATGAGAAAGATGACGAGCAGTGATAGGTCCTACGGTGATGAATTTTGACTTTTACTCTTTGCTTGGCAGTTATGCTATTACAGTATATAATCACATATATTTGCTATGTACATTGCAGTTGAGAATCACTTTGATATATTTTCCTTTCATTGCTGTGACTATTTTTAAACGTGTGCCTCCAACCTACTAATCTCCTCTCTCAGGAACCTCATGGTGAAGTAATAATAAATGTCTTCTTTAAACTAAGAAGTGCATTCAAGAGATTGTTGTCAGCTCTGTCATTATTGAAAGCAAAACATTTTGGCGAGTCAGCAGTCAGGGAGTGGAATTGGAGATTGGAAGTGCACGATTTAAAAGTGTAATTGTTTTTGTTGTTTAGAGAATTAAAGGAAGCACTGCAAACCATGTTTGAAAATGCATGTGAAGTTAAACTGCCTTGTGGTGCTGTGACAAACATGTTTTCTTGTTGCCACCGCACACTGATACAGCGCCTCAGCAACACCGGAATCCAAGAAAAGGCATTGGAATGGATCATCTCGTTCCTTGACGGAAGAACCCTGAGAGTCCGCCTCCCCCCGTTCCGGTCCGCAGCCACCAAAGTCATCTGCGGCGTACCTCAAGGATCCTCGCTCAGCCCCACCCTCTTCAACATCTACATGAGCCCCCTCGCGGCCATCGCACGCCAACACAACCTCAACATCATTTCCTACGCCGACGACACCCAGCTGATCCTCTCCCTCACCAACGACCCCGCCACCGCCAGAGCCAGCCTACACGAAGGAATGAAAGACGTCGCCGAGTGGATGAAGAACAGCCGTCTGAAACTGAACTCAGACAAGACGGAAGTCCTCATCCTGGGATCATCTCCCTCCGCCTGGGACGACTCCTGGTGGCCCCCTGCCCTGGGCACCACCCCCAAGCCAACGGACCACGCACGAAACCTGGGCTTCATCCTGGACTCATCCCTCTCGATGACCAAACAAGTCAACGCCATCTCGTCATCCTGTTTCAACACCCTGCGCATGCTCCGAAAGATCTTTCGTTGGATCCCCACCGAAACCGGGAAAACGGTCACCCAGACGCTCGTCCCCAGCCGACTGGACTACGGGAACGCCCTCTATGCAGGAACCACAGCCAAGCTTCAGAAAGGACTCCAGCACATACAGAACGCCTCCGCACGACTCGTCTTGGACATCCCCCGCCACGCCCACATCTCCGCCCAACTGAGAGACCTGCACTGGCTCCTCGTCAACAAGAGAATCACGTTCAGACTCCTCACCCATGCACACAAGGCTCTCCACGACCTGGGTCCCAAGTACCTCAACAACCGCCTCACCTTCTACACGCCCACCCGCCAGCTGCGATCGACCAGCCTCGCCCTCGCCGCCGTACCATGCATTCGCAGAACCACCGCCGGAGGAAGATCCTTCTCCTACCTGGCGGCCAAGACATGGAACTCCCTCCCCATCCACCTACAGCAGACCCAGGACCATCTCTCCTTCAGGAAGCAACTCAAGACCTGGCTTTTCGAGCAGTAATGGACCCCCACCCCCCCCTACCCAGCGCCTTTAGACCATTGCGGGTGAGTAGCGCGCTATATAAATTGTTGATTGATTGATTGATTGATTGTTTATCAGGACTTTCTAAGTTTTGGGATGAGTTCTTGGATAAAACAAAAGTGTTTTCATAATTAGAAAAGGAGGTTTTTGAAAGAAATGATGTCCCTTTTGTTCTTGACAGAAGGGTTTGGATACTTTTGTCTGCTTCCAGAAAAATACATGAGAGATGTAAACAGTTAGAACTTGAAAATTAGAATTTACCTGAGCAAATCAGCCAGAACAAATTATTGCAAGATAAAGCTGAAATTGACAAAGCTGTTACAGGAGAATCTAGCTTTTCACATTCCAGGAATGAGAAGGTTAAAAAAGGTGGGGGCCAGAGTGAGCCTCATGAGCAGAACGTAGATCTCCGTGCGCAGAGCAGCCCACAGTTTTTGGCAGGAGTTGAAGTGCATTCTTTAAAAGATTACACTGAGCAAGACGTTTACGATGTTACCAGTATATTCAGACCACTTTTGCAGTGTACAATGTGTATAATTAATTCAGCAAAGACAGAGGTACTGTCACAAAATGTGCCGTTTCTGGGAATTAAGTGGAATCCAGAAAATAGACAGCTGTTGTCACAGGTAAAACAAAAGATTTTAGAGTTTCTTAATATTTGCACTAAGCAAAGGACACTGAGTTTCATGAAATTGTTTGATTTTTGGAAACATTATAGCCCTCATCTGAGTAAAATCTTAACACTTTGATACCAAGTAACTAGGAAAGAAAAATGAGTTTGAATGGAGTGAGGAGCAGCTGTGTGCTTTTGATTTGGCAAATGAAATAATTCAATAGACTTCAGATTTGTGCGCAGTGCAAGAGGGAAACACTGAGTTACATGTAACTGTTCAGGAACAATTTGTAAACTTGAGTATGTGGCAGAAACAGGGGAGGACAAGGGTGCCCCTGGGGCTTTAGATTAGAAAACTATCTGACTTTGTGGAGCGCTGTACTCCTTTTGAAAAACAGCTTTTGACTTGTTATTGCGTTCTAGTGAATACTGAGCAAATCCCACTAAATGATAATGTAATTCTGAAACCTGAACTACCAATCATGCAGTGGGTGATGAGTTCACCTAAATCTCACAGTATAGGACAGCCACAAGAGGCTAGTATCATACTTTGGATCTGGTACATACAAAACAGGGCTCGAGTAGGACCAACAGACACTGCAGCTCTACATGAACAGGTGTCACAACCCCCTTTACAGGATGAGGAGAGGGTGCAGGGAGAACCACAGGTAAAAAAGTCACCAGTGAAATTGAGTGCACCATTTGAATTTTTGTCCCCTGAGGATAGAAAGCATGTTGGGTTCATTAATGATTCATTGAAATACATGAGTGCTAAAAGACAATGGAAAGCAGTGTTATACAATCCAGTTACTGAGAAGTTGTTGTCTACCACAGGAGAAGGAAAAAGTAGCCAATATGCAGAGTTGTACAATGTGTGTCAGACTTTAAAGTAGGAACTGCTTGAGACGTGTCATTTTTACACTGATTCTTGGTTCACTGTCAATGGATTAGCCGCTTGGTTTTCCACATGGCTTGTACATAACTGGTTTAAAGAGTTGAGGCAGGAAATTTGGGAAATGTTTAAAAAGAGTAAAGTCATAGATGCTCATTGTCCCATTGACTCATTAGAACGCTGGTTCAATTCCCTTGCAGATGTTAAAGAGAAAAGTTCAAAGACAGAAGTGTCAACCCAGAATTCTGACTTGGTGGGGATGGCTAAGTGGGTGCACCAGAAATGTGGACATCTGGGAGAAAAGGCCACTTACAGGTGAGCAGAGATTAGAGAGATGCACATTCCCCTAGATTTGATAAAAACTATGATTTTGCAATGTCCTATTTGTCAGCACACACAACAGAGATCTGTCCCACAAGCTGTCAAAGATCAGTTGGGGAGAGGAAAGTTACCAGGACAGGTATGGCAAATTGATCAGGTTTTAGGGGGAGTAATTGATGCAGATTACCAAGGAGAAATCAAAGTTATTCTGATAACTAGAAGAGACTCTGATTCATTCATACAGATTGGAGACAGAATTGTCCAACTTGTCATGAGTGCAGTGAATGGAGGTTTGGTAAGGAAGGAGTCTGCCTCATCCCTTCTGACAATGCAAGAAAAAGGAAGCTGTGGTGCAGCAGATAAAAACCTCAGTGCTAAGGTGTGGGTTGAACCCCCAAATGGCGCCCCAGAAACTGCAGGAATTATAGCAAAGGACCCCAATAACATCCTGCTGATTACAAAACAAGTAAAGGAAAAAGGAGACCACATTTCAGATGACAAATGTTATTTGCAAGAAAAGTCTTACTTTTTTCTTTTGCAGATCCTACTACGACTCGCCACTGACCATGAGTGTGCTGTGTGGTCTCCCTTCGGGCATTTGCGTGCGGGGTCGGAGGAGGGACCACACCCTCAACCTGACTGATTAAAGTACAAATCCCATGGATCCATTTTGCGCAACTGCCGCCTCCGGTTCAAGTTCTATATGGGATCAATACAAAGTACCATTGCAACTTGTTTGATTACATTCTTCCACTGGAACTAAGCAACATTGCCAGTTAGCTGTCTCGTTTTCGTGTGGAAACCTGACTTTCACTTACATTCCAGCAAACCTTTCAGGTGGACTGTGTACCTTTTCATGATTAGAACTCATGTTGTTTCCATCTAATTCTATACCAACTTGCTATATTAGAGATACTATTCAATCAGTTCAGTCTTTTCATTGTAGGTGTGTCTGTTTTGAAAGTTCATAAGATCAATACGTTAATGCACTTACATTGCTTTACAGTGATTGCTTTTATCATTACATTATGTTGCTGTATACAATGCTAACCTGATTTGCTTATAATGTTTTTGTTTTTTCTTTGAAATAAGAGAAAAGTAAACAAAAGTCAATGGTCAGAGAGTTGAGATGTAGTAAAAATAATTATGTTTGACCACTGACTGTGTGTTTCGCCACTGTGCATATTAGTTGTTCAATGTTCACCAGTAGCACATTACATTTTGTATTCAGTTTAGCTGCCTATTGGCTTTAACGTGGCATTAAACATTACATTCCGTATTCAGTTTAGCTATCTATTGGCTTTATCGTGGTGTTAGACATTACATTTTGTATTCAGTTTAGCTGCCTATTGGCTTTATCGTGGCGTTAGACATTGCAGTTGAGACATTGCAGATGAGCTGTGTTTTTCCACATGGTAAACTAAGCTTGTGTTTTTCGTATTTTCTCTTACCAAACATGATAGCATGATAAGGAAGCACATATTTTGTGTTTTTCGGCCTTGGGAGAGACAACCTTGGAAACGTGGCCAACTTTCGAAGCTTGTTTCTTCCAACTCTGACCTACAATAGCCAGCATGTTTTGAATATTATAAAAGGTGTCCCTGGGCAGCAGTGAGGGTGAATTTTCCGAGACTTCAGTCAGGAGTGGACGTCAACTACCTGACCTGACCCGTGAGGGTGGAAAATCTCTTTCTCGCAGTTGAACAGGGGTCATCAACTTGCTGGCACGAGAAAGATGACGAGCAGTGATAGGCCCTAGGGTGATTAATTTTGACTTTTATTTTTTGCTTGACAGTTATGCTATAATATAATCACACATATTTGCTGTGTACATTGCAGTTGAGAATCACTTTGATATATTTTCCTTTCATTGTTGTGACTATTTTTAAATGTGTGCCTCCAACCTACTAATCTCCTCTCTCAGGAACCTCGTGGTGAAGTAATAATAAATGTCTTCTTTAAACTAAGAAGTGCATTCCAGAGATTGTAGTCTGCTCGGTCATTAGTGAAAGCAAAACAACCTCTATGAGTGAAACATATGATATTTGCTGCCTACATCATGTATCAATTGATACTTTGTGCCTGATTTGATGTTGAAGCCTCTATTTTCCCAGACGTAGCTTAGCAAATCTGAGGCTGTTTGGACAGCATTAGGAATGGGTCTGCTCATTTCTACCTGACCAAATGGTGTAGCATGTGTCACATTTTACATACACTTCTTGTTGTTGTGGAATATGTTGTCATTCAATTTGCTTGACTGTCGGTGTATGTGTAATTCATGGGTACATTAGTAATCAGTTGTGTAACTGTTAGTTCTGGACTAAGGTAGTAGGAATCACATGTCTGGACAGTTGTTAGTGATGTAGGTGTTCAGATGTTGTCATGTAGAGGTTTCTATTCAATGTATGTTGGGATGCTATGAGCCCTTCATGCACATTGTTTAGTGTCCATTTGTACTGTTGGTGTTACTATGCTCGGTGTGGTTGTATGTGGGCGTATCCTGTGTGCTAGGTAGGTCCCTCTTGCAGTGCATACAATTGTTGTCTATGTGACAATGTATCAGATAAGTTGGCGCAGAAACTCCTAAAGTATATTTTCCTTGTATTTAGATTGATGTTTCAATGATATGCTATGTCATTTTGGTGTGCAAACTGTATGAGAATACCACATGTAGGTGGTCATTATGAGTTTGACCGTCCTGCTCTGCCACGCCGGCGGTGACGGTAACACCACCGACAGTGTGGTGGAGCAGGACCACCAAATTATGACCATGGAGATGAAATGGTTGCAAAAGCAGTCAGTTCACCGCCTGTACTGTCAGGGCGGTGGGACCACCAGGTCGAAGCTGTACCACCTTCGGCCCGGCGGTCCACCTTATACCTCTGACTGTATTATGAGTCTTCTTTTTGCCAGGGATTTCCTGGCGGCAACCCCGCCTGGAAATCCCTGGCAGAAAGTATACAGGTGACAGGAATTAACATTCCTGTCGCCAGTATGCAAGTCCCCCCCCTGAAACAGCCACAGGTCCCCTCCCACCTCCCGAACCCCGAACATATCCCTGCCCCCATCCACACATGCACACACCACACACACACTCACACATCCACGCACATACATTCACACACATACACGCGTCCACAACACCCCACACCCCTGTTGACAGGCATTTACACATTCACACAGATACATGCACATACAAGCACACAAACACCCTACCCTCCATTCACACACACTCACATCCCCATTCACGCACACAACACTCATCAACCCCCCTCCCCCCTCCCTCCCATGACAGACGATCACTATACCTGCTCGTGGTGGTTGTCTGGGAGGAGGGAAGGGGTCCATAGGGCCTGCTCCGCTGGCACCATCCCGTCCCCACAACACCACCACTCCAATTACAAAGTTTAATATGGCAGGTGGTGTTGTGACGACATGGCGGTGCCAGCAGAGCAACCTCCAATGGACCGCCAACGGCCAGTATGGCTGCTGGCGGCTCTCTGTCCAATTTATGGCAGAGAGCTGCTGGGAGTCATAACATGGCAGTCTCAATACCGCCATCATTGGTGGTCTCCTGGCGGGCGTGACTTCGGCGGTCAACTGTTTTGACCGCTGAGGTCATAATGAGGGGCGTAGTGTCTTCATATGAGGTGTTTGCCATTGTACACATTGAGTACAGAATGATCAGTTAGGCATGTTATTGGAAAGCAACATGCTGTTTCATATTTGAAGTGAGATGAGTTTACTTTCATGGAACATGACTTCTGGTGATGGACTAGGCAGGTGTGGAGTAGAAGTAGGAATGATATTGTGTTATCAGTCAACTGCATTTCCTTAGACTTATTTGATGACAGACAAAGATGATCTGTATGGGGATAGATTTTCGATGTAGCCAATGCATCTTGTGCATGATGCTTTTGAATTACAGCTGAATTGATGGGATGGTGATGTAGTGGTCAGATGGTTGGCTTATGTTGTGGGTGAGACTGTGTTCATATGGGAAAGTTGGAAGTATCTTGCTGCGATATGATGTAGGCAAAAAATGGTTTATACCTGGGGCTTTACTTGACAAAGATGTTTTGTTACTGTTGTGAATGTTGTACTGTATGTATATGTGAAGAATTTGATGACCCTCTCTCTCTTTCTGTGCTTCAGCATTTGCAGGCGAAGGAGACTGGGCACAGCTGAGTTGGGAATCTGCCGGGCATGGGACCCAGAGTGCTGAGACTACCGACACCGAGGGACCCAGTGGCCCGGAGGGTGAGGGGAGTGCCATGAGGGAGACAGGATCCACGTCTTCATCATCAGAATCCTCTTCCAGTGGACACTCTCTGGCAGTGGCGGACCCATCTGGGAACACCCCAGCATCATCTCTGTCCACCAACCCCTTACTACCACTGCACTCCCTGTAGCTCCCCACCCAGTTGGCTGTGCCCACTCACACTAGAGGGTGGGGGTCTCCTTATCCACAGGCACCTCTGCCCCTGCCCCTGTTAGCCCTACTGCCCTCAGTAAGGACGCTATCGACCTCCTGAGGTCGATCTCTGTGGGTCAGTCGACCATCATGAATGCCATCCAGGGATTGGCAACTCAACAGAGTAATGCATTCCTGTTGGTCATTCACGGTGCACTGGCTGGCCTACAGAGATCCTTTCAGGCTCTGGCCTCCACACTGATGGCAGCCAGTCATCATTTGTCTTCCGTCCCCCCTCTACCTTCCTCTTCCCAATCCCAAACCCCTCTTCTCCGACCAAGCAAAAGATCACAGACAGACAAGCAGGCATTCACGTCAACATCCAAGGTAGCTCAGACAAACACAAGCACCACAAGACACACCACCGGCATGCACATAAGCAACATACACCTGCACACACATCAACAGTCACAATCTGCCCTGACACCCATACCACCCCTATCATCACAGACACAATACCTGATGTACCTGCAGACACAACACCAACATTCATAGATCCAGCCACTACGCCTATCTTACCCACAAACAGCACCACAGCAGACCCTCAGACATCCACCCCAATCACCACACCTGCAGACATCACAACCACTGACACTCCTGCATGCTGCACATCCACCATACCTGCAGTCACCACCCCAACAGACAGTCTCCTAACATCTCCACCCCCTCAGTCCCGTACACCGAAACGCCCTCACTCACCAACCCAACCGACAGCCACCACCCACAAGCATACCTCTCACACACAAGCACACACACAACCACACAGACATGTCAGACAACCACTCCCTCACCATCACCCTCCACTCCCAAACCCCCTTCTCATAACCATCCCTGTGTGTCTAAAAAAGTGTTCCTTTCATGTCCTGACCTTTTCCCTACTCCTCTTCCCCTGTGAGACCCTTAAATGCTCTGTTTCGCTCCCAAGGGCCGTCCCTTCCACCTCCAAGGCCCCCCTATCCTCCCTGCAAGTACCCATGCCTCTTCCTCCCGAAGACGTCGGTCCCGCCCAAGAGACCCCAACCCTCCCTTAAGCCTAGACCTAAAGCCGTCCACCCAAGCCCAATCCCAAGCACCCCCTCCCAAGCCTAAGCCCAAATTCACCCCTCCACCCCCCAATCCCTGAGGTGCCTGCCTGTCCCCTTGATACCCTACCTGTGCCCCTACCTGTGGAGGTTACATGGCAGTCAGGAGTCAAGTTCGGGCAACAAGATGTGCATCAAGTGCATGTTGCACTATTTATATTTGGACTGGCCTATGGCCTTGGACATATTGATATTTGTTCAAATATTTAATAGGCAGATTGCCCTGGATTTCTTTTATTATGGCATATTTGAAAATGGCTGACATTGTTTGTGTGTGTAAGTGGTGCTTGAGTTACCTGTTTTGTCTGGACAGCATGTGAGGTTGTGTGTAGTGCATTTGAACCCCAGTGATGGACGTGTGTTGTGTGATGGCCATGTCTGTGGAGGACATGTTGTTGTCATGCTATTGAGTGTTGTTTGTGTTGAAATGTGTTTGTTGCAGTACTGTATGGCTTTGTGTGATTTGACTGTGTCTGTGTGTGTGTGCATTTGGTCAAAGGTATGTCAGATAAGTTGTGATGTTTGCTGGGTATGTCGAATGCTGCGTTGTATTGTGGTGTCTTACTGTGTGTTCAGTCCCTGTTGGTTGTACCTTGTGTTGTATGTGTGATTT
Organism: Pleurodeles waltl; assembly: GCF_031143425.1. NCBI lineage: Eukaryota > Metazoa > Chordata > Amphibia > Caudata > Salamandridae > Pleurodeles > Pleurodeles waltl. The sequence goes on from NC_090443.1 coordinate 884,682,903, forward strand.
GCATTGGGTAGTGTCTATTGTGGGTGCTTGCCAATACATTAATAGTGTTGTGGTTGTGGTGTTGTAGTGTTGTTTTGTGGTGTTGTGTTTTGTTGTGTGTGACTGTGCCGGTGCTCTGTTTCTGGAAGTAGGTGTGTTTTTGATACCTGTGTGTGTGATGGATGTAGTATGTGTATTGTGTATGTGGCTTGTGTGTGTAAAATACCTCAACAGACGGCTTTCCTTCTATACCCCGACCCGACAGCTTCGCCCTGCCGACCTTGCCCTTGCCACCGTGCCACGCATCCGCAGAACAACCCCCGGTGGAAGATTGTTCTCCCACCTCGCTGCCAAGACGTGGAACACTCCTCCCACCCACCTGCATCAGACACAGGACCTACTTACCTTCAGGCGACATCTCAAGACATGGCTGTTCGAGCAGTAGCATCCCCCCCTCTCTTCGGCCTCCTAAGACCCTCACGGGTGAGTAGTGCGCTTTACAAATACTCTGATTGATTGATATGTGGCTGTCTGAGAGTCTGCGTGTCAGTGTCAGGTTACGTGTGTGTGTTGCTCTCGCCACCCGTTCATGATTGGTATGTTGTGTGTGCGTAGTAACTTTCACAATTTACAACAGTGACAGTTAAGGGTATGTACTTACAGTTGCTGTTGTTGTCTTCGCCATTGATTCTGGTGTCTCTGGTCGAGCAGGAGCAGCGGGAAGATGTGCAGGTTTGGTTCCATGGCAGCTCTGGATGAATATGGCTTCCTGAAGGTGAGTGTCTCCTTTTATATAGTGGGTTTCCTTCCGGATTTCCGTGGTGGTGCAACCGCGGCGGAAACCTTGGCGGTGTGCAACCTCATAATCTGTCCAGCAGAAACATGGTCTTTGCCGAACTATAGGTGTCTACCGCGGTCTGTAGCGGCTAGATCGCACTGGCAGTGCCGCCAGTGCTTTGGCTGTATTCTGTTGGGAATACCGCCATGTTCATAATATGGCAGTCTTCTCCACCAGCCTGTTGGCGGTGTGACCGCCCCCACCAACATGGCGGTCCTGGCGTAATGAACCCCAAAGACTAAAAGGAGTCAGGCTCAAAGAAGAGCCTTGAGGGGTGAGCTGAGAGGGAGTGGCCCTGAAGTCTCTGCAGCTCACAATGTTTGATCTTTCACACAGAAAGGACTGGAAGAGTTTCATTGCCACATCCCCCAACCCAGCCTACTTCAGCCTTTGCATCATTTGAGCTGGAGAGATGGTGTCAAAGGCTGCTGACAAGTCTAGCAGAACCAGGATCGCACCTCCCCATGGTCCACCTGTCTGCAGATACAGTCCGCAGTTGAAATGAGAGCAGATTCAGTGCTATGATCTTTCCAGAACCTGTTCTGTGAGTTGTTTAGGAGATCACAATCAAGGAGATATTTAGAGAAGACTGGATTGATATGCCTCTCCAAGATCTTAGCAGGAGAGAGTAACAGCAGTTTGAGTATTGACAAACAGATGTATTTAGGCAAAGTGACCACTGTGCTGGTGGTTGGAGTTAGAGAAACAGTACCTCCTGGGAGTTTTAGTCATGTCACTCTCTCTACCACACACACTTGACAAATGATATCCTCCCTGGTAAGTAAACTTAATTTGAGAGATCACATATAGATATATTTAGGCAACTGGACATTGAGCTGGTGGTTGGAGTTAGAGAAATCGGGCCTATTGAACTTTGCATTGAGGTCACTCCCTCTACTTCCCCCAACTATACACATGTAATCCTCTCTCTACTACACAGACTATACAAATGGTATCCTCCCAGGTGAGAATACTTCATTTGAGAGGTGGCATTTAGGCAAGTGACCACTGTGCTGGTGGTTGTAGTAGATAAACAGGGCCTCCTGGGAGTTGTGTCAAGTCACTCTCTCTATTACACACACTTGACAAATGGTATTCTCCCAGGTGAGTAAACTTCATTTGAGAGTTAGAAAACAGGGGTATTTGGACAAGTGAACCCTGTTCTGGTGTTTGGAGTTAGGGACACAAGGCCTCCAAGCCATAGCAGTTATGGCAGCCCCTTTACTACACCCACTATATAAATGTTATCCCTCCAGATGAGTACACTTCATTTGTAGGTTACCAATTTGGCATTTGGATAAAGAGAACACAGGGCTGGTGAGTGGAGTAACAGTAAAGCGCCTCCTGACCTTAGCAGTCATGTCAGTCCCATTACTACACACACTATACACATGGTATCTCCCCAGTTGAGTACACTTCCATTAAGAGTGAAGACACAGGAGTAAATGGGCAGTGACCACTGGTCTGTTGTTTGCAATTGCTGAAATAGTACCTCCTGGGAGTTGCAGTCAGGTAACTCTCTCTACTACACACACTATGCACATGGTATCCCCCTAGGTAAGTACACTTAAATTGGGAGTAACCAAACAGGGATTTTGGGCAAGTGCACACTGGGCTGGTCATTGGAATTACAGACCCAGAGCCTCCTCGCCTTAGCAGTCATGTCACTCTCTCTACTACACACTCTGTACAAATGGTATCCTTCCAGGTAAATACACTTCAATTGAGAGCTTGGGAACAGGGGAATGCGGACAAGTGAACACTAGTCTGGTGTTTGAGTTGGAGAAACAGTGTCTCCTAGAAGTTGCAGTCATGTAACTCTCTGTACTACAGACACTATTCAAATGTTAACTATTACTATCTGAATGCTGATTGCATTTAGGTTTGGGCATAAATTTACCTGTTCAGACATACCATGAGTCCTGTTAAGACTATTTTATACTGATTGAATTATATGCCTCATTTGGATCAATGAAATGTGATGGTCCTTAATAGTTGTGCTGTTTGGTCCAACAATACAGACTGACATTGTTTAGACTCAGATACTCTGGGTTTTGACTGTTGGTGGGGTACATGAACAGGACAATGGCAAAAGGTGATCTATGAGCATGCATGATATGGTAGGTAAAAGTTTATAGTTTAGTTACTGAAAACCATAACAAGATAGAACATGTTACACGGTACGTACAAAGCCTAAAAGACTAGCAATAGCAACCTTACTCATTCACACAAACTCCTATTGCAATTTTTTTATCTGCTCCCTCTTAGTACATTTAAAACCCAATTTAATAACTTGTTCTAGCTGTTCAATACCCCATAACAATTAATTCATTTCATAATGGCATAACTCATCCTATTCTTTCATTGGATATCTGTAACATAGGTAAAGTGCAAATAATTTAAAAAAGCTTTACATGTACGATTTTAAATACTTAAAGCCAGTCCTCTTCAAAGTTTTCATCTTCATCCTTCAATGATTACCAAATGTAGCAAATAGCTAAAAAGTTGGCCCTTTTTTGCATTCAACAGTTCAACTCTGACGATACCTAGGGCCTGATGTACGACCCTTTGGTATTGCGACTTGCAATTTGCGAATCTTTGCGCATCGCAAATTGCGAGTCGCAATACCAAATGCACAACAGTGCACTCACACTGTTTGTGATTCCGAGTGGGGTTGCAAATGACCCACCTCATTAATTATCATGAGGTAGGTCGCAATTTGCGACCCCATTGGGACTGGCCACACTCACGGGGATGGTGGCCTGCTGGGGACAGCAGACCACCATGTCTGTGACTGCTTTTAAATGAAGCAGTGATATTTTTAAACACAGCCCGTTTTCCTTAAAGGAAAACAGAATGCATTTAAAAAAAAAAATGAAAAGTTTTCTTTTCCTTTTTTCAGACCAGGCAGTGGTCCCTAGGACCTTGAGGAACAGGGTCAAGACTGATTTGCACATGGCTGCGTCCAAACTGTGGTGGCATGGTGAGCAAAGAACGATGGATTAAACCCAGATCTGTGACTGGGGGCGAGTGTTTGCTTTGTTCAGCACTCTGTCCATCATCCTTTTGTGTTGCTAAAGTCAACCAATAACCTCCCAAACACAGTCAACCCCTATTGATAAGGTGCAAACTTCTACAAAGTGCAGGGAGCATGAAAGTTAAAAATAACTATACATAAGATTTTAAATAACAACAGTTGAGCTCTAGAGTTTTATTGACCCTGGTGTGCAAACACAAGTAACCTCCCATGCACAAAGTGCCACAAGCATGAAAGTTAACTACTTTGACGAGGTATAATGAGACTGTGCAGAGCTTTGCTGCCTTCATTTTTTTTACAAATCTTACAAATAACTGGCAATAAACCCCACTTAAGAATGCAACAACTGTGCTCTGACACTTTCTAATCCCTAGCCTTCGGAACACAGGAACCATCCAGAAGACTCTCAATCCCCTCAATTCCTTACAGACACAGACTAAATGCAATAGCGATTTGAGTTTGTACTCACACAATCTGCAGTACAAATCTGCTGTGCCCTTCAGGCGGCCGTATTTGTAGGCTTTTAAGGGTATGATTCCACATCTAAATCTAATTAATTATTTTTCCAGCCCAGGTTCACAGGGCTAGATAGATATGGTGCCCTCCCAGAAGACTAATAAAAGGTGTTACATAAATCGGCATGCACCTTTGTGGCCAGCTCCAATCTATGTTCCTCTGTGGATCTCAACCTTGCATTTTTTGTTAATCATTTAGCTTGTTGCCTTAGGGGGACATTTAAATTACTAACCTATTTAACTCCCACAGCAGAAGTGTATTTGCTGGTATATTCCATCCAAACTGACTTCCTACTCTGTATGCTTAGCCAGATCAAATTTCTCAATGATCCAGGAGAGGCTGCCTTAAGCAATAATTAAAAAATTGTATTTGAGAGGACGGTGATGCATCCAGGAGCTGCAATAATCGTCTATAGCACCGACACTGCACCTTGTCTAGCCATGTTGCGAGCCTGCCTTTAAAGATCAACGAGCCATATGCTAATGTTGGGATTAGCTTTGCAACTATAGGTTGCAGTCAAATCTGGGCCTGACTTTTGATTCAAGAGTTCCTGAAAACTAATGGACATGGCTACAGCCATTCCTTTAATGAAATCAAGTTGAATATAGTGTGTACCTCGCAGGATGAAATAGACACCTAAGTATTTGAAGCTGGAAAACAGCTCAGTTTTGGTCTGGTCTAATACAAAGTTACATTTCTTAACCTTTTTTTATCCCCAAAACCATCATTTTAGTCTTGGAGGCATTTATGGAAATCATGTTATCCCTACAGTGATGTGACAAGGCATGCAACAATTGTTGCATGTCAACTGCAGTTTGATAAAAAAGAATAGTATTGTCAGCATACTGTAAACATTGCAGATGTACTCGGCGCTAACTTGGGTGAGAAAGTGTTGACTCCCACCAAAGCACTATTAAGGTCTGCCTAATATAGATTAAATAACAAGGGAGCCAATATACAGCCCTGCTTCAAACCCTGAGTGGTCCAGATCTTTTGCGTCACTCTGTTTTCTGAAACTTTCACTCTAACCCAGGTTTGAGCGTAGAAATTCCTTATTGCTCGCAGCAATGCAGAGGAAAATGCCAGTTAAAGAGCTGTTGCCACAGCCTTGCCCTATCCACCTTATCAAAAGCTGTTGTATAATCGATAAAAGCGGTGTACAAAGCAGGAACTCGCTTTTGGTTCACTGCCTCAATCAATGTGGAGAGGATCACCAAGTTATTCTCTGTGCTGCTCCCTTGTCTAAACCCTGTCTGAGTGTTCGGGATGAGTGTGTTGGAAGCAGCCCATTTCTCCAATTCAGCATTAAGTATTTTTTCGTAACATTTCCCGTCTATATCAAGAAGGGCTATTAATCAAAAAATTGCTGGCCGATCAGGAGAGCCCTTTTTGTGAATTGGACATAATATTGAACCTCACCAACTATCAGGAACATCACTTGTGGCAAAAAAAAAAGTGATTATATAATGGGCATAAAAGATATATCCATGCCTCCTGGGCGACTGGAATATGAGCATGCAAGACATGGCATTTTGGTGACATTTTTTGTGTTGTGTCTTACCAGACTGCACTCCCCTGGGTATTCCTGTCAAGCCCTCATGATGCAGGATGGCCAAGACCTTCTCGTCCCAGGGAAAGAGATGCAATGGGGCACTGGAGGGGCCACCACCAGTCTACTTGGCCTGCAGCTGGTGCCTAGAGACAAGGGAACGGATATTGCCCCTGAGGTTGTTTCTCATCTTCCTGATGTCCTCCTTTGTGCACAGGGTGGTGCCTACAGCATTGACTCTGTCAACTATCCTGTCCCACATTTCCATTTTCCTACTGAGAGGAGTGTGCTGGACTTGTGCTCCAAACAATTGTGGCTCTACTTTTATAATTTCATCCACCATGGCTTTTAACTCACCTTCTGAAAAACGGGGATTTATTAAATGTGACATGGTATAAAAAAAATACTAGGGGTGACATTGACTCAGTAAACAGGGGAAGTATAAAAGGGTGTGAATGGACAAAAGTGTGTGCAGGGTGTTCTAGGGGATGGCAAAAGATCCAGTATGTCTAATCTATGGAGTGTTTGTGAAATAAGTTGCTCTAGCTCAGTGTTTTGAGTTGAAAGTAAAAAGGATTGTGGTCTGTGAAGGGTGTGTTTTATAGTGTCCTTCGCAGGAGTGTCCACTTTGGCAATGTGTGTCAGCTATGTTGTTTTCAAATTCATCTAATGTGCAATTGGGTATTACTTTGCTGACTGAGAACCACCATTGGCTGACCACCATGGAGGACAGCTATGGTGACTGTGTACTTGTAATAACCTCAGTGGTAAGTCATGGTGCTGCTGGCGCCGCAGCTCGGACTGTTTATTCCCAGACTACCGCGCCGCTGTCGGTCTGCCTTTTGTGCTTGGTGGTCAGTGGTCCTAACAGTATAACTCATAATACAGCAGTCTGAAAGACCGCCAACATGGCAGTCTTTTTGGGACCACCAACATGGCTGTCTGGTGGTCTGACCTTCAAACTCGTAATGAGGCCCTTAATGTTTTTTAATTTAATACCATTATTACATATTTATGAAAATAGTAAATCAAAAATTATCCAAAACCTTAATGTAACAAAATAACATAACATTTGTGAAATATTAAATTGCATATCATTAAAATTATTACCATAGTGTTTACTTTAAAATATACACTTTTCATAAATCTCTTCACCCTTAAGAATAAAACCATTATTTATATACTTTAAGACAACTAAAAATTTAAATGTCAACAATTTCATAACTAATATATTCTCTTACTAAAAACACAATAAATATTAATAAACATATACAATCAAACACACTACAGCAAATTACTTACTAATTAACACTTACTAACGATTTTACATAACATAGTTTCTACATCTATATTTTTTACAATATAAAAAAACAACACTTAAAAATTATATTTTTATCTTCGATATTCCTGACTCTGATATTTCTGACATCCTGATATTCATGACACAATATTTTTGTAACACAATATTTTTCCAATATTTTTCCCAGACACCTGTCACTCCAAACCACTCTACTCCACTCCTTCCTACGCCACTCTCCTCCACTTTATGCCACTCCATACCACTCTGTACCACTGCACTCAATGCCACTGCACCACTCTACTCTGACCTGCACCATTCTATGCTACTTCACTTTGTGCCACTCTGCTCTACTCCTCTCTACTCTCTGCCACTTAATTCTACGTCACTGCACTCTGCTCTCCACTACTGTACAATCCCCCACTTCACTGTCAGCTGTTCTAATTTATGCAACTCTACTCTACACCACTTTAATCTATTGCACTTCCCTCTATCCCGCTTCACTGTACGCCACAGTACTGTAAGCCACAATATTCTACATCACTCTACCCCATATCATTCTTTCCTACTTACCTCTACTCTGCACAACTGCACTGTACGCCACTGTACTCTACTTTGCACAACTCTCCTCTATACCACTGCATTGTATGCTACTGTACTCTATACCACTGCACTCTACTCTGCACCGCTTCACACTACCACACTTCACTCTACGCCAACCATAAAGTAGGTGGATGTCTATACAAGCATAGGTATATGCTTGCAACTTTTAGAGGTATCTAGTTCCTACCTCTAAGTATGTCAAGAGAATTTACAACTGTCGTAGTGTCCCAGTGTTAGTGCTTAATTAGAGCTGGTGGTTTCTGGTGCTTGCACAGGCACTTAATTCTCAATACTGGCAGCAATGACAGTCCACCACAACGCAGCACTGCCTGTCTTATTTTGAGATGAGCACAACAACAGTGTTTAATAATTAGGCATTTACCGGCATACAACTGTGTTCTCAAAATTTGAGCACCTAGTTTTCAAAGCCATTTGTGGATGTAAACTACACACCGAAAGGGCTTGTTCACAAGTACAAATGCAGTCTTGGTGTTGCTGAAACTTAAATTTGCACTTGTACCTACCGAGTCATGGTGTACTATTACATATGTTATGCATGTGTAAATTCTTCTCCAGGGTCATGCAGTGGATGTTGCAGGACAGAGATGGTCTGAAAGGTTTGGGAGCAGAAGCAAAAAGAATTGTGTGCTTCTCACCCCTTCCTACAATGGGAATAGTTTACCATTGCAGAAGTCAAATGCAGGAGTAAATTCCTTTCGAGGGAGAGAGTGGAATGTGAATGGGAAATGAACACCACCAAAATTGATGGACGTGTTTGGATGGGGGTTTCTCCACAGGCCAATAAATGTTCCTGGAAAAGAAAAGAAAAGAAAAAGGGAATTGCTCAAATGTAAAGGCATTTTCACAAGCACAAAAAGGTATTCACAAACGTTTTCCAGATTTTCTAGGACCACTCTAGAAAACCCTGAATTTTGTAGGTTCCCAGGCATTTTTCCTGAAACCTGTAGAGTTCCCACGCAAAGTAGCACACCCGTAGGAACAAATTAGTGTATTTCTTCTATAAATCAGGGCCTATATAACTCGCAGCAAAATGGATTTTGAAAGTGGAGACGCTCCTTCTCATATACCCTCTTGAGAAATGGGGGTATATGATGTTTGCCCTTTTTGCCCCACTTACGTATTAGTTGTTGTATATTTATATTACCTTGTGTGTATTCAGCACTTTGCGCGGAACACTCCCCTGGGGACACCACTCCCCTCTTCCCCTCTCGTCTTGCTGTCACTTATGACAATGAAAATTTCTACCCACGTGGAGGAACTTGTGAAATCGTTACAAAAACATCTACTGATCTTGTTTGTTAATCAGGTTTTAGGGCGTAGTTTTTAGATATGTATGCACATAAATCAGACATGCAGAAACCGATTTAAAACTCATGCTGGTGAGTCTTAAGGATAGGTGGAAATGAGGAAGCAGATGTCACAACTAGTGAAAATGGCTCAGTGAGTTAGGTGCTGGCTGTAGACGTCTGTATGGGAAAGCAAATGTTATAACAAATGAAGATGAATCAGTAAGTTAAGTGCTCCCTGTACACGTCGGTGAATAACCTACAGCTCACAACTATAAATTCGGGCTGAGCAGCTCTGCCCTTCATTCTTCCATTATTTCCAAATTGAAGACCATGAAAGTGGGTAGCATCAACATATCATATTTACAGAATAATAAAACAGCAAAACAGAGGTAGCAAGTGGTATACGAAAACAGGTATTTTCTACTATTAATAAAAGCTGACATGTTATATGTCGTAGAAACACATAAAGCCACAAAGACCGTGTAGTGCATCTATTTTAGCCATAACTCAAGTACTTTGTATTTTTCATTTTTTTTCAAAATCGGCTCAACCCACCCTCCACCCCCTGAAAATGAAATTGGCATTTTAGATTCGAAGAACAGTGGCTGCTGCTAGTAGGACAATTTGAGCAGGCTATTTGTGCTCAGCTTTTTCTTTAAGGTGGGACCTTGAGACTTCACCTTGTGTTCAGCAAATGCCTTTCTTGATAAGAAGCAGTTTACAGGAAGAAAGAACGGCTAAACTATGGTCAAGGTAATCACAAACTGGTCGAAAATCCACAAATCGTAGCAGGCAAGCTACCAATGTCAGCTCGAAAATGAAGCTCAACGGAAGCAAGAAAGAATTACAGGAGCCTTTGTTAAACTTTGTTAAAAATAATAAGACAGGCTATGCAAATAAAGAGCAGGAACTGTGGTGGCAGGTGGTCTTTGAATGTGGGGGCATAAATACTCCACGCAAACTGGATTGACCAAGTAAGTGGTGCAAAAACAGGTCATTTTACACCTGGCAAATTCAGGGAGTTCCCCCTCAAAATAATTTTTAAATACAAATTGGTTTTAAACATTGTAATTCATGAACAATGTTGATGTCCGTTTGCTAAATAAATGATTTAGGGCCTGATTTAGATCTTGTTGATAACGGGTCCACTGCTGGTTTTCTGTCAGAAAACCCATCCGCTGCCTTAGGAGCCTGCCCGCCTCATTTAGATGCTGGCAGGACCATAGGCGAAAGACCAATCGAGTCCCGTAGACTTCGCCAAGAACCACCAGCCTCTTCAACAGCGGGATTGGGAATTCAGGTTGACGGCGGGACTCCAGTCGCCTTTACTGCCAAGCAGATTTGGATGTGCCTTACCGCCAAGCCAACTGTGGCAGTCTGACCTCCACACCTGCGTTGGAGAATTGGGAGGAAATGAGGTACTAACCTACCCTTTTCAACAATCCACTTTTGTTTTCGACTGGACACAACTAGACAATAACTTCCATTGCTGCTGCCACTGGAGCATGGAGAAAATATGAGCCGTGCCCCCCAATCGCCGAACTTAAAGGTAGGGAACCTGCATTGGCTGTGTACATTGTGTGTGGTCACCACATATGAGCTCTGGACCACTGCAGTCATATACATGTTACAACAATTGTTTTCAATTACTGTGGCATGTTTATGTCAGGAACACATTTATGTGGCAGAAATGGATAGGGACACACTGGTACATGACACATATTGTACACATACAAAACGGATACTGTATCAGTATTCATTGCCAAATGAATGCTGGCACCACGGTGACGTTACATTCACACCCATTGACTATGTCCATGTGTGCACATTACAAGCAGACCTGTACCTGTGATGTTGTACATACAGTTGTATATGTTTCAATACATCCATGTGTGTGTGTGCGATGTGATTGGCTGGATGAGGTGGAGGGAGGTGGAGTAGGTGATGTGGTTGTGTCTGTATGTGGGTCACTTGCATGTGGGTTCGATGCTGTTGTGAATGTTTGGTTGTGTGTTGTGTTGTTGTGTGTAAGATTCAGGTGAGTGTTGTTGTCTGGTGGTCATTGTTGTGATGTGTGTAGTAAAGCTTGTGCTAAGAAAAGAGGTGGCTATGCTTTCAGGTTCGCACTCCCTATATGTATGTATAATATATAGGGGAAGTAGTGTTTGGAGGTCGCAGATAATACTCAGAGGGTGCAGTTGTGCCGATTGAAGGATCAACACTGAGAAGTTTATTACTGAATTACCAAAGCACACCAAAATAGTTAATAGAGTCCATTTTTTTGTAGAGTGCATCCATCAAAGTTCCAAATCAGTATCTGTAAACAGCTTGAATTTTATTCATCCAAGGCACCGTGAATCCAAAGAACAGCTGACATGTGTTTCGTCATCAAGAATTTCTCAAGGCACAAGAATTCTAAGAGCAGTATCCCAAAAATAAGGCAAAAAACATGATAGCACGATGATATTAAATGGTAGGCTGTCTTGCCAAATGCTGAAGGATTAAGAGGTGTTCTAAGCAAACATGGTCATGATAAGCCACAGAACGTTGGTGCTGCATAGTGAGAAGAAATCTGATTGTAATCTTGTGGGATGCATTTTTTCAAAACATGTTAACAGAAAAATGTAAAAAAGGCCATAAGGAAAATAGGCAGCTCTGATTAGAGGCCAAGATTACAATTTGAGCTGGTACTGACACCCAGTTAATACTAAAACCTTGGTATTTTCCAAATGTGGCATTAGCTCATATGCTGAGCTTTCCTTAAAATTATGGGCAATTTCATGCAGAATCTATGATTCCAATACCAAATTTGACATGTGTTTGAACTGACCTTACAATGTTCTCTAGTAAATTTAATCTGTCAACATTTGCTACGGAAATTGCAGGAGCGTGCTAAATACCACATTACCTTGAATTTCGAACTCTGCACAACCTCTTAATTTGTGTGGGGCTAACAATTTACTCCCACTTCATAGACAGGGCATTTATCTATTATTTTTCATGGCATCAATCTTGACTGCTATATTTCACTTTTCTTCTTTTTGCATATTGTCACATTACACCAAGGGCCAGATGTAGGTACAAAAAAATTAGCGACTCGCAATTTGCGAACATGTGCGACTCGCAATTTGCGTGTCGCTAACAGGAATGCAGGTACAATTTGCAGGGACAAATTGCGACTCGCACCCGGAGTCGCACCGCAGATAGCGAGTCCCCTGTCTGCGAGGTCGCTTTTTGCGACCACGCAAAAAACGGACTCGCAATTTGCGAGTGGGTGTCGCAAATTGCGATTTTCATGAAAATTGATTGCAGGTGCTGCAGAACACTCCAGAAACCACTCCAGAACACTCTGGAAACACTTCCTGGCACAAGATGATGACATCACAGCCAGGAAGTTTACAAATACACCTGGGAGGAGGGAGGACCACACCCTTTTTAACTGCTGCACAGCTAACAGAGCAACAGCAACCATGGCTGACACTCCCAGAAAGAGGAAATTGAAATTTGCTGAGAAGGAGCTGGAGGTGCTCACAGAGGAATGCTGTCAGCACCATGATGAGCTATTTGGGAAGGCAGCCCTCAATGTGCCAGACTCTACCAAAAAAAGAATTTGGCAGGAAATATAGGAAAAGGTGAACTCCCTGGGGGGTCAGCCACAGGAGTGTCGATGAGATAAAGAAGAGGTGGTATGACCTCCGCTCCTGGATCAAGGAGAGGGTGGCAGAAAGGCTCCGGGAGATGAGAGGCACAGGAGGGGGACCATCTTCCATACCACCACCCACACCCCTGGAGGAAAGGGTGGAGGAGACCCTGGAGCAGGAGGCTGTAACAGGATTCGGAGACCTGGACACCTCTGAGCCCAGAACATCAACCGGTGAGTACAATGTGATATGCCTGTACCCCCATCAATGCCATACCCCCACCCACCATGTACACAGGGGCATGCACAACCAAGATAGCGCCATTTCAGAGTAGCAGATACCAGCATGATGCATTATGGGCAATGTAGTCAAGCAGGCAGTTAATAGGCAAATTTTTATTAGGAAGTGTGCAACAGATAGTAGACACTGACAGTCTTTTCCCCATGTCCCACAGGTCTCCCACAAGACCCCACCACCAGCCACAGCAGCCAGGTGCCAACGGTCAGCCAGCTCCATGAGGAAACTACAGGAGCAGCCACCACTCCCACCTGCACCACCAACACCATCCCCTCTATGACAACACCCGCTGCAACAGTGGTTTCGGAGGCTGCACCAGCAACAGCCAGGAGTGCCACAGCACATCTCACAGGGCATCCACCGCTGCACAGGCGACGCAGGATGAGGAGAGCAGGGCTGCAGGAAGAGTCAGGGCGTCCGTCCACCACACTGACAGAGGCACAACTGCTACGTGGTCAGCGCCTGCAAAATCAAATGTTAGGGCAGATTAGTGGGGTTCTGCACCGCTTTGTAAGGAGCAATGAAAACAGCATGCAGCAGCTCCATGCACAACTGGACGTAATAGGCAACAACACTGGTGACCTAGCCCTGTCTATGCGTGAACTGGTGGCTGGACTGCTTACACAGAGCGAGGGTGCGCGGCGCAGGGACCGCCAGCTGCTCCAAAGGCTGGACAGGATGGCCTCCTCATTTTGCAGACTGGCAGTGAACACTACTGGGCTGTCAAGAAGAACAGTCGGCCTCCAGGTAGAAATGGGCCACTTTGCAGGTGATGTGGCAAGGGGTCTGGGCCGGATCACCCATGTGATCGACCTCATGGAGGCACGGCATGTGTCCAGGGGTACAGGGGACACCCCACAAGACAACGAGGAGGGCTCCACTGTGAGCAGTGTCTCTGCTGGTGACACCAGGGTGCTCCGGAGTGGGAGTACGAGGCAGAGTACTGCTGAGCAACCTGGGACCAGCCAGGCTGGCAGAGGCCGCCGTAGGCAATAAACTAAACACTGTCCCTGATGTTGGGGCACATGATGGTAATGTGCCCCATGCCAGGTTGGCTTTCTGAAGTCCCTGAACAGTTTTTCATTGTAAATAGTTCAATCTCTGCACATATTAAATAATTTTTTTGTTCCACTTAACAAATGGAGTGTTTGGTCAATAGGTGAGTATGGTAGAAGTTGGCACGTACCTTCCAAAGTATTGTGTTGCGATGTGTTCCCGTCTCAGTCTGCCTTGATTTGCGATGCTCCTATCCCCATGATGGCGATGTGGTTGCTCTTGCTCTTCATCCTCCGAATCCGGGTCTGCAGGGATGAGAGGTAGCCCACGTCGGGTGGCAATGTTGTGCCGGATAGCGCATGCGACAACTATTTTGAATGCCGTTATGGGGGTATACTGGCGGGCACCTCCACTTCGGTGGAGGCATCTGAACCGTGCTTTCAGCAATCCAAAGGTGCGTTCAATCAGGTTCCTGGTCCTCTTACGTGCACTGTTGTATCGCCTCTTACATTCATTGCTGGATGTTAAGTACAGAGTCATTATCCATGGCCGTGGTGCATATGCACTGTCACCTGTTGGGCACAAACAGTACACTGTTAGAAAGTCACGGTTGGTGTGCACATTGATCTGTGTGCATGTCTAAAAGGTGTATGCAGCTCTACCTGGGAGGTATCCGTCTCCAAATTCCCCACGTTCCAGGCGTTGGTGTATCCCACTGTGCCTAAAAATGTAGGAGTCATGAGTACTGCCTGGAAATTTCGCTACAATGTCAATGATGACATAATGGGCGTCACAAACAACCTGAATATTGAGTGAGTGGGTACACTTTCTGTTGCGGAAAAGATGTTCCAGGTTTGCAGGGGGGCATATTTGAATATGTGTCCCATCTACACACCCTATGACATGGGGAAAGTTGGCAATCCGGTAAAAGTCCAGCTTGGTACTGTTAATTTCTGTCTCATTCCTGGGTAGGTATATGTAGTGGGACATGTGTGTGAGTAAGGCATCTAGGAATGCCCTGAGGAACCTTGATAGTGCACTTTGGGATACCCCACCTGCCACAGCAATGACCCCCTGATAGCTCCCCGGGGCCAAGAGGTGCAGTGAGCATAGCACTTGCACATGCGTAGGGATGGCGCAGCGTCTGGCGTTCTAGCTGTGGTTTGAGTAATTCAATTAATTCTAGTATTGCTGCGCTGCTAAGTCTGTATTTATCATAGATTTCTTCCTCAGTTTGCTGGAAAAGAGTCTGCCTTGTTCTGTAAATCTTCTCCTGTCTCTGGCTCCTCCTCCTCCTCTGCTGGGCTGCGTGGGCTCTCCTCCTCACTGCTATCAGGTATATCTCCGCCATCTTGAGTAACCCAGATGCCTTCTGGGTCTCCTTTTATAGTTTGGTAATGATTCCCACCTGCTCTGAGTTAGTGGTAAATGGGACATGCAAAATGGGCTTTTTGCGACTAGTCGCAATTTGCGAGTTGCAATTGCATATGGTTTGCGACTTTCAAATTGCGACTTCCTATTTGTGGGTTACAAAATTGGGTCGCCCATTTTGCAAGCCGGTAACGGCTCGCATCGCTTTTTGCGAGTCGGAAATGGGATTTTTGCATCCCATTTCCGATTTTGCGGAGTCGCAAATAGCGATTCGGGCCATTTGCGACTCGCAAACATTTGCTACATCTGGCCCCAAGAGTGAACACCATCATGCCATGAGCGCCTACAATATCTAAAGAATTAGCACTATGATTTCGGTTCCACCACGATCGTAAGGTGGGTAACATCGTTCATGGATGCCCATAATTTGCATGAATTAATACCTTCATAACAGGGACGGTAGTTTACAGTGGCGGGCACTATCAAGCCATTAATGACCATAGTATAATCATATTATGATAAAATGGGTCATTATATCATGACTAACATTAAAACTGGTGTCATTTCTACTAGAACTGCATCTTGTGCCATGCTACTTGCATGAAATCATTCAGAGGTGTGTCTAACATCTAAGTCATCTTATTGAGGTTGCCGCGTGTGATCTGCAAGTGACATGACACATTCATAGCCTCACTCATGCACACTCCTGCACACATGCAGTCCCACGTGTTTGCACACACTCGCACACGCAGACATGCATGCACACAGTCACACACAACAGCAGCATTTACACACATTTGTTTACTTACTCTCCACCGGGACTGGCATTTAAGTCCTGCTAGCTCCTTCACTTCTCCTTTGCAAACCTCGATTCCCAGTTCAACAAACATGGCAGGCAACGTGTCACACGTACAGTGACAGCAGCACCCCTCGGCAATCACTGCAAGTCTGACATCGGGTCTGACATTCGTTCTAGAGCTCTGACAAACAATGCCATCCTGCAGAGCTGGAGCGCCGAGGGACGTGTTTCTTGCCCCTCCAGCCAGCAGCGCACCACATCTCGGAGCCATGCAACGACTGGTCGGCTAGTGATCGACCACCAGACTTGCAGACATGAGCATAGTGCCAAGGGTATGACAATGCGAGGACATGGATCTGTGCAGCCGATGCAACTTTGCACATCTTTAAACCCTTCCGGTGGTGGGGAGGAAATAGGTGGGGGCGGTGCCCAAATGCCCTTTTCCCGCTACCTAGGCTGAGAATGCAGTAGCATACTGTTGACATAACACAGGATTGTTCCACGGTTGCACTAGAAATAGGGTGGGGCTAGATATGAGCGGGAAATATGGGCAGGGGGCTAGGTAAAGGGGGCACAGATAAATCCATGACATCACTACAGGCAGTGTAAGAGCACACCGGGTAGTCTATCTTAACTAAGCATCCATGTTGACAGGCAAACACAACCAGGAAGTGACTCACTAAAACAAGCATTTTAAATCTGTAGAAAGTGCTCTCTACTTATATTGTTCAATGGGGAAGCACAGCAGAATGTGTGTGGCTAATGGCGGATATGTTCAAACAAAAGGGCTCTGAAATAGAGTAGGACTGGCTATCTAGTATAGTATTTTTAATTGTGCGTTCATTCACCTGAAACTTCTATGGACAGCAAAGAAAGAGCAAGATTTATCAACTAAGCGCTAGGTCTTCAGTGCGTTGTAAACGCAAAGATAGTTATTGTAGTTTGAGGTACATTTACAGCTGCTTCCAGGACTTTGTGGCAATTATTTACAGCACAAATTGTTGGTATGGCCAATGACCGCCTTGCACACACGCGTCCCGCTGCGACCCTCATGCCAAAATTAGTGCCTACAATACAGGAGCACTTTCTTCAAAACTCCAGTGCAGGTCAGATGCAATGTCATGGCGGACTACTCAGCATGTCGTTTTTTTTTGTTTTTCAGATACAATGTTAGACGTTGTTGGAAATTGAAATTGTTTTATTGATTTACGAAAGAATCTGGTTCGGCCACCACATAGTTCTAATTGACTCTTTCCTGAGCCCTAGGTAGCAATGCCAAATGCAATTGGAAATGTCCCAGAGACACGTGTGCTACATTCAAGCGATGCTATATTAGAAATAAAAGACAACACGATAAAATTCACAAGCCAAGTTAGAAAAATAAAGAAAAATTTAATAAGCAAAAAACACAAAATGATTAAAATCAGAAAAGGAGGAACAGAGGATATGAATTTCTAAATTATAAGACAAGTTCCAAAAAAACAGAAAGAATTATTGATTGTCAATGTTTGATGCAGACCGGGACCGATGTGGAAAATCGGACTAACCCCAATGGGGATGGCTTGCGGATCACTTTGGTCAAAGTTTATCACCTTGCTACTTTTTTAGTATTTCTGGTTCTCAAACTTTTCAGCAATGCAAGGCAGGATGCTGACGCTGTTGAGGGTCTCTCAAACCCAGATACAACATTACCAAGCTACCCCTTAAGGCTTTAGTTTTGGCACGTCAAACACTGAGTGCCACAAAGTAGGATTTGGCAGCCTCCATCGCTTGGTTCTCAAAATCCTTCAGCATGGCAAGGCTGGATCTTGTAGCTTTGCAACAAAAAGTTCCAAACAGGATGAACCTGGAATACTAGCTAATTGATGGTGCACCATCTTCGGGGACAGTGCCAGAGCCTTGTTTCAGCCCTCCAGAGTTAAAAAAGATTTGTACAAACAAAAAATTTAATGATGATGGGAAAGTCACTCAATTTCACATACAGCTCCCAGGTTCTCAGGGCTCTAGATACCAAGAAACGTTCCAACTGGTCAGCTATATCTTCCATAGAACTAAGAGCCCTTCTACCTTCCCTGTCCCTGTATCAGAAAAAGTCATACCAAAGTGGAAATATAAGAGCTGTTCCTACCTCTCTGTGCTAGCAGGAGTTAGTTTCTTTCAGTTGCATTTCTTTCCCAGTCAGGTGGAATCCTATTTTCTAGGTGTTCTTCCATGGCCAGCAATGTCCTGAAGAAATGGTGCTATGATGCCAGTCCTTTACTGTACACAAGCCAGTTATTGAAGCATTACCTACAATCAATGTTGGCAACTTTCTTGCCAAAATTCAGCCTGCCTATGCTGAACTTGGGGGCATATTTACAAACCCCTTGGACCACATAGCGCTGCCATAACATAGTTCATTTTTACGCTATAGTGGCGCTAAACAGGCCCTCACCCTGCGTCATATTTACACAGTGGTGCAATGCTAGCAGTGCACCACTTTGTAAACCCCTGCACCACATTATACCTGTGCAGGTATAAAGTATGCAAGGGGGGCATTCCCCCACAGGGAGGCCCAAAAAATGGTGCAGTGAAATTTACAAGATTTCACTGCACCATTCTAGCATCATTTGTTAATGCCTGCCCAGGGCAGGTGTTAAAGTGATGCTAGGCTATTTCCTATAAGCCTCCCCGAGCGTTGCTGGACTCGCATAAACATTTTTGCAAAGCGTTACAATAGCAGCAAAAAGTTTGGCGCTATTGTGCCAACGTGCGCCATGGTGCGCTGTATTGTAAATACAGCGCTACCACGATGACATTAAGGGGGTGCAGGGTGATGACTGGAAACTGGCTCATTGGAGCCGATGGGCCAGTTCCTTGTAAATATGCCCCTTGTTTTCTTAAAAACTTCAAATTTTCCCAGAGGCCCTGGCTCAAGATAACCATATAATTCCCTTTGGAAAAGCCTGCTGTTCTCTTTCAATCACAGACTATAGTGAAGTAACCTCTCCCTGTATCAGACCATGTCTCTCGACTGCTGGGCCTGCAGACATTGTCTGAGGAGGTTTTTGGGGTGAGTGGTTTTAGTTCATGGGACCCCATTTGGAATGTACACTTCGAAGGAAGATCTGTTTTGGCAGCCCTATTTGTTGCTTCCACCCATTCAGATGATTCATTTGTACTAAGTGGTCACAGTTTACACTTCTTCGGCCTTCTTCTGGGTCCCAGGCAAAATGTATTTTAATTGTGTTT
The DNA here is from genome assembly GCF_031143425.1 of Pleurodeles waltl. NCBI lineage: Eukaryota > Metazoa > Chordata > Amphibia > Caudata > Salamandridae > Pleurodeles > Pleurodeles waltl. The sequence goes on from NC_090443.1 coordinate 884,702,367, forward strand.
GCCTTTCAGCATAAAATTCAGTTTTTAAGAATTGTTTTCCCTCTGCATGCATCACTAGTCTGTTCATGCCATTGAATTGTAGTTTTCATGACAATTGAAACCGTTTTGTCAATCTATTTAAAAAATCAATATTTATTCACAATCAAACATGTTCACAGAGCATGTAGTTTTATGTACACAGTGACAAACTGTCTTTTGCATCTGTTTACTGTCGGGGCAAATCAGTGGCGTAACGAAACTTGAAGTGTCCCGCTGCAAAGTAGTGGAGGGCCCCCGGACCCACTCAGGAGCTCTCTGGCCGGGGGCCCGCTTCTCGTGCACAGTGTACTGTGTTGAGGAGGCCGCCTGAAACTCGCACCCCCCCTCCCCCTCCCGCACCGCAGGGGCTAGCAGAGCTAATGCAACGCCATTGGGGCACATTTTCATTACTATCCACGATACCCCATTTATATATATTAAGCGCACAACAACACTGAAGTATTTTTCCACCAACTTACTATGGCTTTAATGGAAAGTTAAATAGGCAAATAGGGTAGAACCAGCATTATATTACATATTTTGAGGTAAAGGACATAGGCTATGACACTATTTAGCAATGTCGTAGCTTACAGAATCCTCATGCCAGCACAATGAAGCAGGAACAATTTGATGGATCACTAAAAAATGATGCCTTGTGCTACTGCTGGAAGCAGGTGGAGAGCATGAATGCAGCAGATTATCATATTTCTTGGTACCATCGTCAAGTGAGCAACAAACATCTGTCCTAGTTGGTGTTGTTACTTTAAGTTTTTCAGTATTGTCAGGTAAAGTGATTTGTGAATAGTCTAAATTAGAAATCACAGTATCAAATGAACTGATTGTACATGCTCTAAAAATTAAAGTTGAAAATGGCTCAATGCTTCACTATGATTGAAGATGGTCCAATAAAAGAGTTATCCAACTGGAATTCCAGGTTATGCACTTAATTCATCAAGGCAGGGAAATGTCTAAGTTATGGGACCGTGATCGAATATCTCTTTTGTCCCCTATGATCATCACTTTCACCTTGCAGTTTCCTCCAATGAATGTCAATGAAGTCAGAGACAGACAATTTGCATGCCTGAGATTGATGTATTGATTTACCCACAACCACATCTAAATTAGGAGAAACCCTGTTTCATCTGCATGGGAGTCAGAGCATACCTATGATGAATACCTGCTGTACTAATTGTTGCCCTGATGCCTGCTGCTCCCTGACTCTGCTGGAAGAACACTGCCTTCCCACCACAAGTGATCTCCAAGGGCTTGTTGGTTTGACTCTTGCTCCCAAGTGCCAGGGACACCAAAGACTTGAACCATCTGCATCTGGACTCTACAAACTGTCAATATTTCCTGCCCTGGAAGTTGGCCTAATGTGCTCTACCTTCTGTGGTGTTCACTGGAACTGCTGCGAAGCAACACAAAGACTTGCTATGCCTCTCAGCTGCCAGCCTCAGCAGATTCAATACCCGACAGCGCAAAGCTCTGCAAAGCCTTGCCGTGCAGTTGCCTGTCCATGGGAACTGACGCACAGCGACATTAAGCCCTGCAAGGCCTCACCGCACAGCTCCCCAGGATCAATGCAAAGCGATGCCAAGTCCCACAAAGCCTCGCCGAGCCGATCCCCGGGATCACCGTAAAGTGATGCCAAGCCTCGCAAAGCCTTACCACACAGCTTCTCGGCACCAACGCAGGACATCGCAAAGCCTGGCAAAGCAACGCCATGCAGACCGCGCACCAGGATATAACATACTGTGTTCAGCGGCCCCAAGTGAGACCCTATAGATTGTCCAAGATCCATCACAATTGGCCTCAACTTATGACTTTGTTCCGGTCCAGCGCAACAAGATACCCACAGTTGGCACTTTCGCACTTCTATGCGCTATTTTCACCTACATCTTCCAAATTGCAGATATCAGGATCTACGTACTGGATTTTTGTCATCTTGGTCTTGTTTTATTTATAAAATCATAATCTATTTTTCTAACCTGGTGTGGAGTTTTTTTGTGGTGTTTTCACTGTGTTTCTGTATGCGTTATTACACAAATACTTTACACATGCCTTCTAAGTTAAGCCTGCCTGCACTGTGCCAAGCTACCAGACAGTGAGCACAGGATAATTTAGGTTGTGTTGTGACTTACCCTGACTACAATGGTGGTCCCCACTGGGGCAGAGTGCATACCTTTGCCAACTAGAGACCCAATTTCTATCAGACGTGTTATGGTGGTGTCACGTAGGCTCTCATTATTCTAATGAGACTACTGGATTTCTGAGCGGCAGAATCGCCTGCGGTGTGGGAGACTGAGTCTAACCCACTACAGGTGACACCTGTCGCCCCAATCCGAGTTTTGCTCCAGCTATCAGTGCCTCATCTCTACCCAAGGGCAAGGATGATTGGGCAGCCGAGCGCATGACATAATTGATTTCTCAGAGAAACCGTGGTCACTCAGGTCTCATCCGTTTCTCTCAGTTACGTTCGTCTCACATACACAATGACAAACAGAGGCAGTATGTGTTTCAATAAGATTTTAATGAAGCGACTGCATCTTAGATAGCAATGCATGGGCTGCAATAACCAGGATGATACAGCATGACAAGATTAAAATTGTGACAAGGAGAGTAAAGCATAGAAATAACGCTACCATATTGTCACTAGAGTTAATAGACTAATTCCTACCTAGGCTATAATAGAGCATAGCGTGTTAAGCTCTAATTCTGCCCTTCAGGTTCCCCTGGGAAGACATCATCACCCATAGCTGAGCAAAGGCCTGAAGTCTGCATAAGCAGTTGTAGCAAAGAGTTCCGCAATCAGCATACAGTGGTGGTTGTCTGGTTGGATTCTCCCTCTAACGTGTAAGGGACAGGAAAGTGTTTTTATAGTAAAACAGCTGATGTTCTGAGAAAATGTCCCTACGTAAGGATGTGTGTGTTTTCTATAAATGTCAGAAACTAAACTTGTACCTTGTTCACTGGCAACCTATCTTACTGCAGCCTTGAAAGAAGCACAGAGTGAGAAAGAATGTCTTGTTTGAGAACGTAGTGCTGGCCTAAGCAAAAACAGCTAGATAAAAAGAAAAAAAACAATACCACAAAAGTGGCTCTGGTAAGAATAATAAAACAAATATGAATGAAATATATCTAGGTTAAAGTGCACACTGGCAGGCCTAGTATGCTAAAATAACGTGCATGGAGCTATAACTAAAATGGCTAAACAACAGTGGCACTGCCATGATGTTTGATCTCCTTCCTTAAAGTGGCTCCCTCCAGACCTGCCTGCCCATTTCTGGGGAAAAATAGCCACCACAATGACAGCATCTTTAATTTTGGAAAAAACACTACCCTGGATGTGGCAGGGGCACAGTCTAAACCATAATGACGGTTATGAAACATTTTTGGCAGCTTAGAAAAGGGTTTCTGCTATGGGCCCTATTGCTAAGGATAATTGCTTTCAGCTCTAGGAGAGCTTGGGGTTAGGTTCTGTCTTTTCTCAACCACAGGATAGGATTGTTTGTCATTGTTTTAATTAACAGGGAATAACTGAAGCCTGGCTAGATGTAAACTATCTGCAGTACATACCATATGCAAAGTCAAGGTCTATTTCCCTAAGCAAAGTCCTCAGTATTGGAATCTTGACTTTAGGACATATAGGTTATACTTCCTCCAGCCTTTTGCATCTTTGTAGTATCTGTTAATTAGCCTTCAAGGTTAATTTGATCAATCAAGAATAAGCTAATCTCTGTGTGATCATATCTTTTAAGGATTATTAACTGAGGAATAGTCATTGCATTGTGTGGGCTGACAGTGTACATAGGGCTTACACCAACTGGCTGAGTTAAATGTTTGTAGATTAAAAATAAAGGTGTTTGGACAAAATATCATGAGGACAAAATATTGTGTCAAGAATATTGAGGACAAGAATATCGTGAATGTATGTTCTATGGGAAAGAAAGATTTACTGTACTTAACTCCACATATGTGTACTTTAGTGATCTATATATTCACAGTACACAGATGTGGAGTTAAGAATAGTAAATCTTTACTTATCTATTTGCACATACCTTCTCTTGAACCTCAATATTTTTGACTCAATGTTCTATCCACACAATGTTTTTGTCCTCGTTATACTGTCAGTGATCCAGAAATTATGTGGTATATGGGGTCTATGCCTATCAAGGCTTGTCAAAGTACTTTTATTATCCTGATCTTATCAAGAGTTACCAGTGTAGACAGATGGTGACATGGCTGATGGTCTCTGGACAAAGTGGCCCCATAAGGCAATGGAATGATCAGCGGAGGTAGTAAACAAAAGTGGAACAACCTTTCAAAGGAGAAGTAAGTGATTTGTTTGTAGTGATTAGCACAGAGATGTTAAGGTTTAATGAGCATGTAGAAGATGCCAAATAGGATTACTTTTTAGTGATTGTGTTCCTGCTGATATATCCTCTTTGCCTTTAGACCATGCCATTAGATATGTTCTGTTAAAAGAGTGGCCCATTAAAGTTTCAGGTGTTCCAGGGTACTTCACAGAGTGCTACTCTATGAAGGATTCAAATCAATATTCCTATCTCTGCCAAAGGTGACATTTTGATGTCTATGATAGCAGGGCTGTCAACAATAGTGTCCAAAGATACCTCTACACCATATCTAGCTGATAAAAAAACCTCAAAGGGCATGTCATTGTTCATTTGCATTCATAGGTCTGTATTTTAAACACATCTTAAAGGAAATACACAACTGAACCTTTGCAAAGAAACTAAACAGAAACAATCTGTGCTGGTTTTATGGGTACACCTGCCATAAAGGTGTCAAAATAAGATGAACTCCCACAGTAGTTAACTCCATAAGAGGCACAAGATCTAGACATTAATGAGGGACTATATATTTAAGATTTTATAAAGGCTACCCTTTGAAAAGTCGTGGGGATCAGAAGAGATAGGTTGCACATCATTTTTAGAGGTGAACAAAGATTTAACCTTAGCCTGTGGGTTGCGTGGAATTGAGAAAATGTGCCTACTTTCATGGCTGGTATAGTTTCCAAACTCACCTAATTTTATCCAAGACGAAGTTGAACCTTTCCAGCCTACCTAAAGTGCATGGACTGTCCATTACTGCTTTGTTAAGTATGTCCCATCAATGTGTGTTAAGGCATTGCACTCCCTGTGGAATGTGATGAAGTAGTATAGACTGTGGGGAGAAGGCTTGTCAAAAAGATGCTGTGCAGCAGTTGATGAGAGTGGATGGAATCTTCTGTATCCAATAAACTTACTTCTACATTCAGCCTCCCGGTCCTGTATTAATTGAAGTAACACCGTGTTACAGTGCACTTGAGTGGGGCTATAGCTGCACACCAGTGACTTCCTGCATCTGGATGTCCCGTTCATTAATGGTGGTTCTTCTACAGGCGCACAATGCCCTTTTGGCTGAAAAGACTTTAGCCCTATTGTTTTGATGGATAAACATGATACCATCCTAAGCGATGTTTAGTCCAGTCATTATTAAGTTGCTCAAGGGAAACACGAGAATACAGAAGCTCCCTCGCCAGCCTCCAGCTCTCCCTCCAACCTCCGAGTAACTGCCTATAGAATCTTTCACTGGGCATTCCAATCATTGGAATTCTCGGTATGTGTCTCATACCGAGAATTCCTCAAGTACAACACCTATCCCCTGTCGTCTGCTGTAGCCCGGGCTGTGGAGCACACAGACAGTTTGTGGGCTGGGCAGGGGCTGACATCTCAGACTTGCCTCATCCAAAGAATTTTGCAGTCCTTCAAAAGCCCATTTATAAATTCAAAGGTCTTTGTGTATTTTAATCGCCGCGGCCCCCCTGTTGTCTCCGTTCTGGTTAAAAAGGGTGCTGCCACAGTGAGAGAATGGATTTCAGGAACAATACCAAGGTGGGCAAGCAGCACATTAGTAAGGAATGCAAGCCAATGGTGTGGCTTGCCTAAAAGCTCCAAAACAGGAACTGGGCAATCTGCAGGGCATGTCATTTGTCATGTATAAATGTGCTAAATTTCAAATGTCAAGTACAATTCTTGAACTTGGAAGCGTTTTACTTCAGTATACTAGAATGAATTTCTGCAATGATTGGCATTAATCAGAAGTCATAGTTTGAAACCTAAACTTTGAAACATTCATGCTAGCAATGGCGCTGCTACAGTATTAGCATTGCCACTGGAACTATGCATTCCTATAGCTGTGTTTTTTTTAGCATAGTTATGGATTTGCTGCATTTGCCACATGGCCCATCGTCTGCTGCACCAAAGACAGATTTTAATTAAAAAATATATATATTTCTAACTCAAACAGACTTGAAGTCCTATTGCAAAGATTGACTGGTCATCTTTCAGTTACTTATTGCTGCATTCAGGTGTTAAACTGGTACTAGTCAGGTGAAATCTCTTCAGAGATACTGTTAACATGCAAATAAAATGGCAAAATAATGAAGTAATACTTTTACAAAATGGTCTATTTATAGTCTATTTAAAAATTAAAATTAAGTTTTTGTAGGCAGCACATCCTAAATTGAGTTTTTGTTTAACATACTCTTAAAAGTGACGATTAAAGAAAAGGAGAAACAGTGAAATTAGATAACTGCCTAGAGTAAATCAGAGTTTCTCAAGCTGGTTGTCAGTCTTTGAAACCAGGCTTCCTGGTTTCACACTGCCCAATTAGATGAAGCAGGAGGGGCTTGGTGACTGAAATGAGGGAATGGGTGGCAAAAGCCACATGAAGACTTGACTTGAAGTCCCAAGAGGATGACCTCCAGAGCCAGAGCTCAACTTCTGGCTGCGGCCTTCAATGGCTTTCTTGCCGCTAGAAAAGTAACTTTTGGCATGTCCAAAAGTCTGACTTTTTGTTGCAGAATCAGCTTTGATAATTACACTTTAAATTATACCTGCCCCCCACTTGCCAACCTTCGATGACATTGTGAATTACTTAGAATGTCTAGGGATACATCATTCCCGCATTCACACAGCTCATACTACACTCTCACAGGTTCACAAGCCACTGTACACTCACATGGGCACTCAACTCACCTATTACTAACACAGCTCACCTTTCACTCTGCCTGTCCACACACAAGAGCACACTAGTCACCTAGTTCTCATATGGGCATACCACTCACACCTCTCACCCTACACTTACACAAGCATTTGTTCCGCTGTGCCCTCACACTGCTCACTTTGCACTTACACAACTTATTGTCACTCAGCACTTACACAGCACACATGAAATTGCCCAACACTTGTGAACATTCACACATGTCTACAAATGCACTTGCAGAATGTCAGCTCATCCCACAGTACTATATGACTATACAGTTCCATCCATAACTACAGGACCAATGCAAGCGGAGAGATTGTATTGAGCCTTAGATGGTACAGGAAAGGAGATTGAGCTGATGCTGTGGGGGCTGGTGTGGGAGGCGTTATCAACATTAGGCTGTTAGGATCAGCCAAGAAGGAGTGGTGAAAGCAGGTGATGGCTGAAGAGGAAGAAGCACAACTGACTAAGGATGAAGCACTGTAACTGGAGCTGTAAGCTGATGTGGTAACTGAGTGGAGACTGCAGGCAAAGGGTGTGGTGCAGGTGGGAGAAGAAAACATACGCTCAAGAGGAACTTAGTTGGCCCAGCACTGAGCTTCGCTGAAGAAAGAAGGGTGTTGCCTGTGACCAGACCTACCGTTTTTGCTGCTTCTGAAGCCATGATGTAGACCAAAATCTGGGCGCTGTTAGCCTGCATAGCAATAGTGCGCTGCAGAGGCTGTTAGCAGAGGATAAAGCATGCTGAGGCTACAGCTGGTGTGTAGGATGGAAACAGTCCATGGAGGAGTGAGTGAAGTTGGGGAAAGTGAACCGAGGATAGATGTTGGTGTGAGAGGAGGTGCTGGCATGAGGCTGTTGTGATGCGGCTAAGGCTGAAGTGAGCATCACTTCTGGAGTGCCAAGAAGGTTGAGAAGAACAATCTTTTGCAAATGCAAATGAGGAAGAATAGCAAACAGGGTCAAACACCACTGTGTCATCATGCTGGGCATAGCAACCATTTTGGATGATGATAAAACCCTTTTTGGGAAGCTCCATTCATCAACCCTCCTGCTGGTTAAGCTGCTGGCGCACAGAGCAATACTTTTAGCCAGTAGTATCCCAACATTGTGCAGGTTCTTCCTTTTGCGCACTGCCATAGCGTTGCATTATAAAGGGGCAGCCATATTATGCGAGGGAACACCACCCAGGAGCCAACAGGAGTGCAGCAGGTGCTCTTTCTCAACAGCACCACACAATTTCTGCCCAGTCAAATGCTGTGCTCAAGGTAAATCTGGTGGTTGAGCCAAAACACCCTCACAGATGTGCTTCTTAAAGCTCTTTTTCTGTTGATCACACAAGGTATGGTGTCAGCTGTGCTGTCAAATCGAGACTTAAATGTAAATCTCAGAAGAAATTAAACACATCCAGTAAGATACTTAAAAAAACCTTCATAGCACTGTACATTAACATATGTACATTAACACTTCAAGAATAACACATGGTGTTATGTCATCTGCTGTTAAGTAGTTGTAATTATCCAAAAGTAAAATAGTGTCTTTTATAACAGCAGAATTTTGTATTGAAAATCACCTTATTTCCATTTTTTCCTTAAATGCCTTTAGTGCCAAGAGCTTTACACCATTCCTACCTGCACCAACTGTGTCTTTGATTCCCATTGAAAACTTAGTATTAAGTGAATGACAGTGACTATACAGTTGTAGGTGTCACACAGTGTATAGTTAGTCACTCTGAATACATATACTTTCTGGCAGAAGGCATGTGTCAGATCTAGGGTTATCTACTAAGACTTTCCACTGTGCTTGTGTCACAAAAGTGACACAAATTGATGCAAAATCTTTTTTTTTACCAATTTACTTGCCGGAGCAAAACTGGTTTTCTGCTGGAAAGTCACTTGAAAGTAACAAAAAGCAGAGCATAGCACTGCTTTGCATTACTTAGCACCAAGGCAACACTTCATGCATGGTGCATAGGCATTCCCATGCAACCACCCAAGGCTTTTGACACAAAACCCTATTTACTAAAGAACATTAGACGGGTTGTTGCATCAGAAATTAGCACTCATTTCAAATCGGCACTATCATGGAGAAATGCTTTATTTTTCTCCCTTCTTTTCTGACTTTGCATGTCTGCTGTACTGTATAGCACACACACAAAGTGTTGAAAATGTTAAAGTTTGTCTAAGCATAGTAGTTTGTAGTAGAAGGGTATCCTTTCAGTACAAAAACTATGTTGAACTCATGCACACACCCTTGCACTATGGTGCAAAGGTGTGTGCATGGGCCACGACAGCAAATTTCTGCATCAGTGATAGGGAAAAGGGGGAGATGCCATATCACTGTAAATATTGCGCGCTCATGCTCTGTCCTTCTCATGCAGCACATCATAGCAGTTTTGGCTGCTGTGATGCGCTGCATGAGAATGTAGTAAATCTGAGCCCCAGTTCAGAGGCTTGAGGCAAGCAGGAGTTGATGGAGTGGTTTGCTTCAGATGTCCCTAAGGCAGAACTAACATGGCTTCACAAACTGAGCCAACTACAACTCATTCAGCTCTTGACTCTCACTGGTAGCGCTGATGAGTAGCCACAGGCTACTCAGAGAGGTTGTGTAGGAGTATGCAAACTTGGAACTCAGATCACCCAGCAGCACACTATGGCCCTCATTACCGCCCTGGCGGTGGGTGATAAAGTGGCGATAATACCACAGATAGACAGCCAATGTATCACACCAACCGTCAGGGCGGAAACAACATCCACCACGGCTGTAGCCGCCAACAGCCAGGCGGAAGTCAAAGTTCCTCCCACCATATGAAGATCCTGAAAACCACCACTTTTTCTGGGGCGATACCAACGCCAATAAAAGCCTGGTGGAAACAGAGCACAGAAGTGAAAGAACTGGCCATTGGAGACACAGGGAAGAACCACGCCACCATGGAACCCGAACTGCAAGTTTTCCTGATGATCTTCTACGTTATGCTCTACCTGGAACACCAACACCGATGAAGATGATGAGGGTGAGTACAGCCGCCTAGCACACAAGGGAAGGAGGGAGGAAAATGACAGTGACACACACACGCACCACACACACCTGACACACACACACCATACGCACAACCAGCTGCACAAGAAAAACAATTTGACCCTGAAAATTGGCAGAGTAATGAAAGGACAACAGGAATTGGCGAAAGTGTATGTAATCAGTTCAACATCAAAATGAATAATCCGATTTGGCTATGAAACAGATATGTACACTTGTATAAAAAAGGGACACTGCCCAGTCCAAAGTTCAAAGGGTCCACATGGCCACAGGGCACAGTCAAAGGCCCAACTAGAGTCCTGAGCACATCCGGATAGTACACTGCAGGGGCATCAGTTTGCAAATAGGCAGGCACCTTGGGGGGCACCTCAGCCGGATGTGGGAACAAGCCCACTGGTTCTGGAGGGGGCAGCATGCCCATTGGATTTGTCCTGGGGAGTGCAAGGCCACAGTCTCTAGAGTGGGTGTCTTTCCCACTGATTCTGGAGGGGGCAACATGCCCATTGTTCTGTGTCCTGGGAAGTGCAAGGCCACAGTCTCTCAAGTGGGAGTCTTGCCTACTGGTTCTGGAGGGGCAACATGCTCATTGCTCTTTTTCCTGGGGAGTGCAAGGCCACAATCTCTCAAGTGGGTGTCTTTCCCACTGGTTCTGGAGGGGACAACATGCCCATTGCTCTTTGTCCTGGGGTGTGCAAGGCCACAGTCTCTCAAGTGGGTGTCTTGCCCACTGGTTCTGGAGGGGGCAGCCCACACATTAGCCCCTGGAAGGTGGACTACATGGCGTCCGCTGGCAGTGATGGTGGCATGCTGGTGGTGGTTGAGGGAGGCTCATTGGCAGCCCCTGCACTCAGTGATGGCTGCATGCTGGTGGTGGTTGGGGAAGGCTCATGGGCAGCCCCTGTACTCAGTGATGGCAGCAGATCCACGGCTGGCAGTGGGGGCACCGTGACAGCTGGTGGTGGTGGCGGTGGGTGCCTGACTACTTCCACTGGCGTAGAGTGCCTCTTGTCCTCCTGGTCATGAGTTGGGAATCCCTTACCATTCCTAGTTGGTGTGGATGGGCTCTTCCCCTCTGTGCCTGGTGGTGCAGGCTCCTTCCCCTTCCTCACAGCTGGTGCAGGCTCCTTCTCCTTCTTCACAGCTGGTGCAGGCTCCTTCCCCTTCCTCACAGCTGGTGCAGGCTCCTTCCCCTTCTTCACAGCTGGTGCAGGCTTCTTCCCCTTTTTCACAGCTGGTGCCAGACTCTTCCCTTTCATCCCAAGTGGTGCTGCCTCCTTCCCCTTCAGTGTTGTTGGTCTGGCATCCCTACCACCATGATTAGGTGGTGCGCTACCACTGTCCCTGTGGAATGTTTGGCTGAGGTGCTGGGCAGTGTCCTTGGTACCCTGCCCATGCAGGCAGGATGGGGGAAGAGGGGTGGGGAAGAGGTCAAGTTGGGAAAGGAAAAGCTTTTTAGGGACGTTTGGGCGGGACGAGTAATGGGAGTGGAGGAAGAGGGAGTGGTTGTTGGAGGTGTATGTCGGCTGGATTTGGTTGCAGGTGCATGGGCTATATGCTGTCATGAGGTGGATGGCTGTTGGATGTCTGAGTGCTTGCGTTTGTGTCCTTTAGGAGGGTGGACAGACAGGGTGGAAGAGGACACAGGGGACGCGTGCATGGATGTAGTGGAGGTGTCTGCCAGTGAGGTGAGCATTCTGCTTGGTGTGGTGATGATGCTGGTAGTGGATATTGATGTAGTGCATACAGGTGTGAGTGTAGACATAACTGGGTGGAAGGTGGAGGAGGGGGAGGATAGGGATGCTGTGGATGTTGTCGTATCTGCAACTGTATGGTGTTTGTGTCAGTGCCTGTGGGATGAAGTGTGGTGGTTGTATTTGCCTGTGCCACTCTTGTGTGTTGTCTTGTATGCATGCTTGTTTGCCTGTGTGCTTGGGATGGGTTGGGGTTGAGGACCATGGGACTGGTAAGTGAAAGTTGGAGGAGGGACAGTAGAAACAGGGACAATGGCTGCCATCAGAGAGGAGGCCAGAGCCTGAATCGATCTCTGTTGGGCCACAAATCACTGTGACTGCCCTCAAGGATTGCATTGCATTGCTGCATCTGGGATGCCAGCCCCTGGATGGCATTTACAATGGTTGATTTCCCTACAGAGATGGATCTCAGGAGGTCAATAGCCTCCTCACTCAGGGCAGCAGGGCTCACTGGGGCAGGGCCTGAGGTGCCTGGGGTGAAGAAGATTCCCACCCTCCTGGGTGAGCGGGCACGGGCAACTCGCTACTGGGAGGGAGGTGCTGATACAGGGGGTGGTGGCTGTACCTGTAGCTGGGGTGGCCACAGAGTTGTCCGCCATCACCAGGGAGCTCCCATCGGAGGGGGTATCAGAGTCTGTGTTGTCCCCTCCAGTCACCGCCGTGGTGCTCCCCTTGCCCTCCGTCCCACTGGTTCCCTCTGCATTGGTGGACTCTGCCCCCAGGGTCCTGTGGGATGCAGCTCCCTCTGTCGCCGGTGCCTCTGCTCCTCGACCAGATGATGCTAATGCACATAAGGACAGGATGACAAAACAAGAAAGGGAGGAAGAGAGTCAAAGGATACACTGGGTCAATGACTGCACCAACACCACTGTTGGCGTACACAGCACCCTCACACATAGGGAACAGGCCTAAGCACTATGCATTGCACTACCAGTGAAATGGCTAGTCACCAAGGCATGAGGAAGGGCACACACCTCCAACTGCCGCACACCTGGGACCCACGTAGCCCTGCCTAGAAGTGAATACTAACAAGCTAGGAAACCAGTATTTTCCATTCAACCCTTAGCCTCCAGAGGACCTAAGCTGATATGTCTGGCCTGGCCTAGGGGCACCCACTAATACACAACCACCACCCGGATACCACCCCACCATCCGTAAGTTATAATGACAGCCACTGTACTCACCCTCTTGTGGCTGCTGTGATACCCTCAAGCACCCATCCAGCTCAGGGTAGGCCACCACCAGTATACAGGCCATCAGGGGGATCAGGGTCCGACGGGTACCCCTTCCTCATTGGGAGGCCATCCCCAGCTGGGCCTCCGCGGTCTTCCATGCCCAGGGTCTCAGGTCCTCCCACTGTTTCCGACAGTGGGTGCTCCACCTGCCATAGACCCCCAGGGTCTGCACTTCCTTGGTGATGGCACACCATATTCTCTTCTTTTGATGGGCACTGACCTGCAGAGGCAATACAGACAGGAGAACACCATTATACAAACAGTCCAGCCTGTCACACAAATGGCCCACAATACCATTTGCATCACCATTGGCACACACATAGCCCAGCGCACAACATGTACACCACCAAGAGGACATTTACCCCCCCACACAAAGCCTTCACACACAACTCCATGCATTCATGCCACATGCATCGTGCCCACAGTGTACTCACCTGTTGGTCTGGAGGCCCATACAGCAGTCCGTACTGGGGTAGGACCCCATCCACCAGCAGCTCCAGCTCCTCAGTGGTGAAGGCTGGAGGATTTGGCCACTGTAAAGGTGGGGTTTTATGCAATGGGACATATCCCTAATATAATTGGGGCCATTGACGGAACACATATTGTGTTTGTCCCCCTCTGACCAAATGAACAGGTGCTCAGGAATCAATAGAGTTTCCACTCCATGAATGTGCAGATGGTGTGCCTGGCAGACTAGTACATCTACCACGTCAATGCTAAGTATCCTGGGACAGTGCATGATGCCTTTGTCCTGAGGAATAGCAGCATCCCAAATGTGATGTCCCACTTACAGAGGCACAGGACATGTCCTTGGTCCCCACCCAGTATATGTTGGTATATGCCTATGCTGTTGGCCATATAGGACAGTGTTGTCTCTCAATATTTGCAGGTGACTCTGGTTACCAAAACCTATCTTGGCTGCTGACCCGTGAGGAATGTCAGGACAAGGGCAGAAGAATGTTATAATGAGGCACATGGGCGAACCAGAAGGATTATTGAGAGGACCTTCGGCCTCCTGAAGGCCAGGTTCAGGTGCCTCCATCTGACAGGTGGATCACTGTGCTACTCACCCAAGAAGGTCTGCCAGATTGTAGTGGCAAGCTGCATGTTGCACAACTTGGCCCTCAGACGACATGTACCTTTTCTGAAGGAGGAGGAGACTGGAGATGCCCCTGTGGCTGCAGTAGACCCTGAGGACAGTGAGGATGAGGAGACAGAGGTTGAGGATGTGGACAACAGAACATTGGTGATCAGTCAGTACTTCCAATGACACACAGGTGAGACAGTGAAACTTCACATTTCTATGACTATTACTGTATTCTGTGTGGCACTGGCATCCTGGTGAGAGAGCGTAATCTAAATATTACGTACATTAGACGTGAACTGCTTATATTTAACAACGCTGCATTAATAATATTATTCATTGAAACGTATTCTAAACGTGGAGAATTGTCACATGCATATACTAATGTCAACCATAAAATGATTACTTGTATTTTGATTAATTGAATATGTTAACACGTACGAAGTTTGCACTTATTGGAATCCATAAGTCTTAAGTTAGCGTGAGCTGAAGAATTAGCTGTGCAACTCTCATATTAAAGCATATTTTTCTGTTTCTCCAGTGTGCTGACTTGCAAAAGTCCATGACCCGGCATTTGTTCTTTTCTACGTTTTTGCAACATTTATAGTTTTTCCCATTCGCATGCTAGCTGCTTTAGTATAGAGTTATATGTTTTGCAACAAAATATGGACACTTTCAAGGACGTTCGACCATGGAAAAGAGAACTTTTGACCTGAAGAGTGTGCCAAAGAATGAAGTAACCCCGGATGTGCCACCTACGAAAAACGTCAAGTATGAAGACCAATCAAAATATTATAAATTATCCTAAGATGACAAATGCATTACTTAATGTATAATTTGATAGGTTACAGATAATGGGGAAAGTGACTGTCCAATAGAATTTTGGGGAAAGGTATTGCAAAAAGTGGATAAATACCCATGACACAGAGGGTTCGAGAGACCTAGGTAGGGAATGATATCGATTGCATCCAGAAACTCTGTCACTCTGTTTGGTGATTTGAGACTTAATAAACCATCCTCACCCTTAGTTGCCCCATCTCACTTTTCCTCCTTATGAGGGAAGTGCCCCCTGCCTTAGACTAGATAGACTGACGGCGATCTAACTGATGTCCTGAAGACGAAGTCTGAACCTGTATGCTGACCTATTCCGAGGAGGGTAAATATGACTGATGCTATTGAAATTCATCTATTTGCTTTTTCTTTCTAGGTACCAACTGCTGTAATTTTGATTAGTGGCCTTAGTTAGATGTTTTCTAAAGTGATGTTTTAAATTGTTTTTGCATGAAGTCCAACATGCTGATGCTAATTAGTGGTTAGGCTAGGATTCACCTTGACTGACGCGACGAACGTGACTGATATGGTGAAATGCTGAACTGCGTCGTATATGCTATTCTACATATTTGATTTGTGGCTTAATGTTTGTCATCTTCACAATTGTCTAAGTCCAATTATAATTGCCATATCGTGACTATGCTCTTTTGCTTCTTGGTTTTGAGATTAATACATCTGCTATTAGATTGTAATCAATAGGGAAATAAAATTCACAAAACTTCAATAAGGTGTGGTTATTCATGGCTGAAAGGTCATGGTTGCGCCGACAGTTTTAACAAATGTCTAAACTGAAATATATTGTGGTGATATATGTTGATGACATTATTGATATATTGCTTGACATATTGATCAGTTATCTCGTCTTACGGTGTCTCACCACTGGGTCAAAAGATTCATCGGCCTAAAACGAGTCCTAATGTGTATAAATTAACATAGAAGGCTGCATTACCAGTTCTGGTAGCAGAGCGACGGTTTGGCCCTTGGGGGCCCTAAGACGGAGATTCATTGTTTAATTTGTTTTGCTGTGATAATGCAATTTGGAGGTATGATGGGTTGCTAAGCCCGCTGTGGTTTTCCCGGGATCTCGGAGCCTGCCTAAATGAAGTTGGGAATGTTCTCGGCGCCATAGTATGAGTGGATAGGGTCATTGCTCTTGCCTAAAGCTTATGCATTTTGCAGGTGCTTGTGGAAAATTGTGTATTTAGGTCAAATTAAGTGTTGTATAGCAGGAGTAGGCGTACTCGACAGTATGAGAGTAGGGAAGTCGGCGTACTTCATGTGAATGTAGCGCTTATTGCTCAAAATTATCCACATGGTTGGTTATTGTGTACGTACCTGTTGAGGTCTAAGACTCCGGAGTATGATGATAAATGTGGTTCATGTTGTAATCTGTGCGGTTTAGTAGGTCAATCGGGCGTGGTTGACAAGTCGAGTCTGAGTCATAACGCATGAATGAAACCTTCGATGGAGATTTGACAAATTCTAAAGTGCACTAGAAGGAGTCATTGACAAGTCGAGAGTAGAATTTGTGGGTCGAATTCTGCCTGCGTATGCGCGAACTGAGAAGGAGAGAGTAGCGGCCGAGGCTTCAAGTGAAATCTCTGTAAAGTTCTGAAGCGAATGTGTTACCTTCCTGTAGTAAACCAGCAGATTTGCGTTGTCTTTTAATGTGCTCTCAATAATTTTGCATTAGTCTGTGTGAATTGTAAGGGTCAGTGAGGAGCGGACAAGCCGCAAGACTTTGTCAGCTGCTGTGTGTGTGAGTGTGACGTCAGTGGTGCCGCGCTGAGATAGGTCAGATGTTGAGAGGGGTCGCGCACGGATTGGCTGCCGTCCGTGAGAGGCAAATAGGTTGAGAAACGGCGGGTGAAGGGTGTCCTGGGAATTAAGCCATTTTTGATTAAATACAAATCAAGAAAATTGCAAAAATGAATTTTGTCAAAGCATTCAAGAGCGCTCTAAAGGGAGATGTATATATTGTAGCAACTGATGGGGAACCTACACCACCTGAGGGTACTCCAGCTTATACGGTTATGGAAGAGAAAGGTGTTGCGCCTTGTTTGTGGATGAAACAGTGGTGCAAATTAACAGAGAAAGAAGGGTTTTTAGTGTTTCCAAAACATGGGACGTTCAATCCAAAGGTACTAGAAAATCGGAGGTGGATGTTAAGTACACAGCAGCCACCTCCAAGACCGGCACAATATGAGGCTTTAGCGATTTGGGACTTAATGGCTCTTAAACATAGACAAGAAAGGTTTCAGAGAAGGCTGAAAAGGGCAGAAAAATCTTATGCAGAAGCTAGGTGGGACAACGAGAGCAAAATGTGGAGAAGGGGAATTGTAGATGGGTTGAAGTTATTTCCAGCAATAACTCAGGAAGAGGGAAAACAAGGAAAGAAAGCCTCCTGTAAAACTGATAAAGACTCAGGCAATTGTAAAGAAAATAAAAGATCCTGGGAAGAGGACGATGATTCAGACGATGAGGAATTTATGGATATGTTGTTACATGATCGTCCGCCACCGTATGCGGTGAGCGACAGCGCTCCAAGCACTAGCTTGGATCCTGGGAACCAGACGCAGGAAAAGGGAGTTACTGATACAGCACAGACTAGCGATACAGCTTTGATACAGAATAGTGTCAGTGTACCTACTGCACCCGACATGCCGATACAGTTGCAACCGCCACCACAGATAAAGAGAATCTACCCTGATGGAACAGGTTGAGCTTGAGGCTACCACGAATTTAATAGTGCCGCCAGACCCGATATGCACAAAGCCAAAGTTAATACAGATTGAATCAACCCCGAAGTTAATGTCCCAACCCCCACAGTTGATACCAGGACATAACCCAGTAGCGGGACAGCCATTAGTACCTGTTCCGGGGACATTGGAACAGACTTATGGTGTTGCTGCTCCAAGGAATCTGGGTCCAGGTCAGACACCTGCCGCTATATCGCTACCTATTACTGTTGGTCCCCTAGTGCCGTTATATGCACAAGGTGAAACAGGGGTGTGTGAACAGGGAGTGATGACACAGGAAGCGACAAGAGGAGGGCCTATGGGAACTCCACAGATAATGGTCCCAGGAGAGCAAGTAAGTGAGCTTAATAAGGGACCTTAATCCAATGGGGGCACCTCTCGAAGCGATGCGTCAAGCAGGATTAGGAGTTTTAACTCCCCAGACCATGAGCACAAATACCTCGCATTCTCCAATGATACATGCAGGGAACATTTCACTGCAGGGATTTACAGTACAACATTTAAACGAATGGTTAGAGAAAACCTATACTTCGCAAAAGACTGCAGTGGCCACCACAGTCGAACCTGAGAAAGAGAAACAAGATGAATACTTGAACTTTGTACGACTAGGGGCAGAAGCTGCAGAGTTAGTAGAAGGGACAATGGGAGTAAATAGATTGGAATCATACACAGAGGCAGAATTGAGATATTTGTGTCCCAAAATTACTAGGGAGGTAGGCAAAGTACATCAGAGATTGGCAAACTTAGCAGACAAATACAATGTCGATATCGGAAATACTAAACATTTGAAAAGGAGTTACAGATTAGATTTCGATTCAAAAGATTTTGAACACATGAGATCTGCAGGCATGAAAGCACATTTGAGAGAATTGTTGCAGAGTGCACAAATTTGGGGTGCCTTAGAGAAATGGGAAGGCAGATGGGCAAAGAAAAGAGATAAGGGGAAGAGTGATAGTCCAGGGTTTAATCAAGCTAGGACCTCACCTAATCTAGATTCAGTAAAAATACTGCCTATGAGAGAGACGGCTGGTGGTGTTTTAGTACATGTGCCATGGACTAGAGGAGACATTCTATCTTTTACTAATGATTATCCTAGGTTAAGAGAGAAGCCGATCGAATGGTATCAACAAACGGATAGGTTTGTGAAGCTTGCAAAGTGTCTCTGGGAAGATTTGAATACTTTGTTTGAGATCATTGTTCCGCCGGATTTGTGGCTCGAGTGCAAAAGAGGGGTAGATTGGCCGACAAAGGAGCCGGCGAGAGATAGGTGACCGGAGCACCTTCAGAAGAGGTAATGAAATATTATCATAAAGTGATTGAGTTTCTGAAGCAGAAAGTGTCACCGAAGGTGACTGATTGGCAGAAAATCGACCGGACCTCTCAAGAGGTTAAAGAGTCAATACATGCTTATTATGAGAGATTGTTGAAAGCGTTCAAGCATTATAGTGGTACTGAGACAATTGAACCGAAGGACATGAATCACCTTGTGTTCAGATTCGTTGAAGGGCTGAGACCGGAAGTTAGCCAGATGATTAAGAATCATTTGATTTGTTGGCCAGCAAAGCCGATTGATGAGGTGCTGCAGTATGCGAAATACTGTAGTGACGAAATTGAGTTGAAGCAGAAAAAGTTGAAAGAGAAAGTGATGGTGATGCAGATAAGGGCTGCACAGGCAGGAATACAGGGAAATGGATTTCAGCAGATGATACAACAGCAACCGCAAATTAATGGTGTGTTTCAGGCACAGCCGAGAGGCAGAGGTCGAGGGTCTGTGAACCGCGGTTTGGACATGAATAATGTTGTTATTCAAAAAGACGTACAAGGAATGAAAAAGATGTCGCCATGCCACACGTGCGGGGGCGTGGGGCATTGGAAACGGGAGTGTCCGAATGTGGTGCAGGATGGTGCAGTTCAGCAGAGCACTAATGTTGGTACCTTACAAAATTCACGAGGTCCAAAGATGAGACATCAAAATCTGAATTATCAGAATAATTTGGTACAAATGCAAGGGGTACAGCCCATGCAGCAGATGCAAATGCCATGTTTTCAGTCAATACCAATGCAACCAGTGCAGCAGCAGATTCCCATGGTACCTAGACAGCAAATGCAATTACCAATGGTCCCGATGGGACAGCAACAGGTGATGCTTCCTCAGCAGGTCACAAGTCAGGTAGCAAGTCAAAATAACACTGTACAACAGTTCCCATTACGAGGTGAAAATGGCATGAATGAGGATTGGTCAGATGACAGCTCAGACAGTGAAGAGTGCAGGCTTGCAGCATCCCTAGAGGTGGATCAGAGAGCCCCATACGTGGAGGGATAATTAATGGGCTATAGGGTTTCGTTTTTGGTTGACACAGGAGCTACACGCTCTACAGTTCGAAGTGCAGAAGTCCCAAGATTACCTCTTTCAGGGCGAACTATACGAGTGGTTGGAGTAGCAAATCAGTATCTGACTAACCCGATTACTGATCCGGTGCAAGTTGAAATTGGCAACTTCCAAGGGCTGCATAGATTTGTTGTATGCGATTCAAGTCCAGTATACTTACTAGGAAGGGACTTACTGTGTAAGACAAAATGTTCGATTACCTGTTCCAATGATGGAATTGAGGTACAGACAAACAGTGACGATGAGGGAGATGAGAGTCATTTCATAGAGGAAGAAACAGGGACAAATGAAGATTATCCTTTGATTACTTTGTTTCCAATGCATACATTGATTGACTTACCTGTTGAATTACAAGGGACAGTGACAGAGAAAGTGTGGGATTTGACTGGGAAGGAAGTCAGATTAATAAAAGGGGTAGAACCAGTCAAGGTCCAGATCAAACCAAATTCAGTGTTCCCACAAGTGTCACAGTATCACATGACCCAAGATGTCCTCATTGAGGTATCACAAATAATTGCAGATTTTCTCAGACAAGGAGTTCTGAAAGAAGTCTTGAACAGTCCATGTAACTCACCCATCATGGGTTTAAAAAAGCGCTGTGGAAAAGTTCGAATTGTGCAAGACTTGCGAAAAATAAATGAAATTGTGGTAAAATGTTGCCCTGTGGTACCTAACCCAGCGGTAATAATGTTCCATGTCCCCTGTGATGCTGAATGGTTTACTGTAATAGACCTGTCACAAGCTTTCTTTTCGATACCTCTCCATGAAGATAGCCAATTTTTGTTCAGTTTTAAATTCCTGGATAAGGTGTACAGTTGGTGCAGAATTCCACAAGGGTTCTCAGAGTCACCATCCATTTTCAATCAGATACTGAAGAAGGATTTGGAACCTCTTGTACTGCCTTTTAATTCAACTCTTGTGCAGTACATTGCTGATCTGTTAATTGCGTCCAAAACCAGAGACAGTTGTAAATATGATACTATTGCATTACTGAATCATTTGGGAAAGAAAGGGCACAAGGTGTCGCCCAGAAAGGTCCAATATTGTCAGAAAGAAGTGAAATACTTGGGACATTTGATCGAGAAAGGGTTCAGAAGAATATCAAAGGAAAGAATAACAGCAGTTTTGCAAATGAATCCTCCAACAACAAAAAGAGATGTTAGGATGTTTTTGGGAATGGTGGGCTACTGTCGCCAGTGGATACCCAACTTCTCAATCATCTCAAAGCCATTGATAAAATTGACAGGAAAGGAAGTCAAAGATGAGCCATACACAATAACTTTGTCAAAAGAGGAGCTTGAGTCATTCGTAGAATTAAAAGAATGCATGTGCAGGGCACCAGCATTGGGAATGCCAGACTACGAAAAGCCTTTTCTGTTGTTTTGTCATGAACGTGATGCTTGTTCTTTGTCTATCTTAACACAGGTCCACGGAGATGCAAATCGCCCTGTAGCATATTTTTCAGCTACTTTGGACCTTGTCGCAGCAGCCTTACCGGGTTGTTTGCGGGCAGTTGCAGCAGTTGGTCAAAGCCTTTTACAATGTGAAGGCATAGTCATGGGATACCCACTGACAGTAATGGTTCCACATTCAGTTGAAATTCTCTTGACACGAACTAAGACTCAACACATGACAAATGCACGTCTAACCAGATATGAAACGATCATATTGGGGTCGCCAAATGTTACCCTTAAAAGATGCACTGTGCTGAACCCGGCAACCTTGCTTCCTAATGAAAACACTGAAGTCAAAGACGGGGAAGAATTTGAGCATGATTGTCTTGAGGTGACAGAGTTATGCACCAAACCTCGTCCAGATATTCAGGACACTCAATTGAAAGAAAATGACTGCATTATGTTCGTTGATGGGTCCTGTCTTAGAGACTCTGCTGGAACACTAAGAGCGGGTTACGCAGTATGTACCATAACTGGCATTGTCGAAGCCTCCTGGCTCGAGAGAGTGTTCTCTGCACAAGTGGCAGAATTAATTGTCCTTACCAAGGCATGCCACGCAGCTATAAATTTGAAAGTTACTATCTATACTGACAGCAGATACGGATTCGGAATTGTGCATGACTTTGGCCAACTTTGGTCACAGAGGGGTTTCATGACCTCTTCTGGTTCCCCTGTGAAAAACGGTGAACAAATAAGAGATTTGTTGCATGCAATTCAGTTACCTCAAGAAATTGCCGTGGTGAAGTGCAGTGCTCACATCAGGTCACAAGATTTTGTGTCTATGGGAAACGGATATGCAGATTAAGTTGCAAGATTTTGTGCATTGAACTGTATATCGTTTAAAGAACAATGGGAATTGTTACCACAATCTGAGAATGATACACAGTTGAATATGGCATTACGAGTAGTTGACACCTTAGATGAACTGAAAACATTACAAGGTCGTGCGAGCAAAGAGGAGAAACGCTCTTGGCAGAGAATGCAATGTGTACAAAGAGCTGATGACTTATGGGTTTCAGAAGAGCCAGAATAGCCTTTTGTCACAGTTTGCCCGGCTATACCATGGACAGGCACATCTAGGAAGGGATGCCATGATCAGGTCCTTTAAGATTGATTGGTTCAATCCAAAATTCAGACATGCCGCAGAAATCATTTGCCACAGGTGCGTCATCTGTCAACAGATGAACGCTGGAAAAGGAACGGTGGTAACTTTGAGCCACAGTGGGAGAGCTGGAGGTCCATTCAACAAAATGCAAATGGATTTTATCGAAATGCCTGTTTGTGGAGGATTGAAGTACGTGTTGGTGATTGTGTGTGTTTTCAGTCATTGGACTGAGGCATATCCCACACGTAGGAATGACAGTCTTACAGTTGCAAAACTACTACTTAGGGAACTGATACCAAGGTTCGGGTTCCCGGTTTCTATAGAATCAGATAGGGGAAGACACTTTGACAATGAGGTGATCAAACTTCTGTGTGCCGCACTCAACATTGAACAAAAACTGCATTGTAGCTATCGCCCTGAAGCATCAGGACTAGTTGAGCAGATGAATGGTACTCTGAAATCAAGAATGGCAAAAATGTGTGCAGCAACAAACATGGAGTGGCCAGATGCCTTACCTCTAGTACTGATGTCTATGAGAAATACCCCAGACAAGAGAACGGGACTATCCCCCCATGAAATCCTCATGGGCAGAGCAATGAGATTACCAACAGTACCTGCAAATGCACTAGTGAATATTACAGATAATATGGTGTTGGATTACTGCAAAGGTTTGGCTGACGTGATTCGCTCTTTTTCTCACCAGGTGGAAGCTAACACGTTGCCACAAATTGGCGATCCGGGTCACTCTCTGCAAGCTGGAGATTGGGTGGTTGTCAAGAAGCACGTAAGGAAATCGTGTCTAGAGCCACGCTGGAAAGGGCTGTATCAAGTAATATTGACGACCACCACTGCTGTGAAAAGTGCCGGGGTTCCCAACTGGATACATGCCAGTCACATGAAAAGGGTAACGTGTCCTGTTGAAGAGGAACTTGAAGTTTCCGGTACAGCAACTTCAGGAAGAGAAGTCTCAGGGTCAGAGATCAGTCAAGAAAGAACTGAGACTGCGGAAGAGCCCACTGAGAACAGCCTTGTCCCTCAATCTATCAATGAGTTCGAGAGAGGTGACAGAGCGCCTATCTCAGTAGAGGCAGCAGGAGAACTAAGCCAAGGAGAAGTTCTCCCAGAAGTAGGCGAATACGGGTTAAAATCTGAACCCAACACAGAACCAGAAGAGGAAAGAGAAGGAGAATCTGTAGATACAAATCAAAACGTGTCAGAATCTCCTGAACCAGTTGCAGGTCCGTCAAGAGAAAACACCACATCACAAGAGGAGGGTGCTGTCCAACGTCCTGAAGGAAAGCGTCGAGAAAAGACACATAGAGGCGATAATTGGCCAGACAAATCGCATCTTAAAATAAAAGAGGTATCAAATGACACCATAATAGAAGAAAGTGATGCCACACAAGCTGATGATCTGAGTGAAGGAGAACAACAAGGAGAACGACGAGTAAAGAGGAAAGGAATCGCGAACAGAAGATATACAGGTCCTGAATGGGTGTATGCTACAACATCTGAATGGCAACAAGAATTCCTAGCATTCTGTTTTGATCGAGAAGTACCAGGCCAGTATTACGGTACCTGAACAAAACTCAAGGAAGACTTGGCCAAGTTTGAAAATTTTTGTAAACTAAAGAAAAAGTCGCTACAAACTTACTGGAAGTAACATTATAACCGGATTTGACTTAAAAGAAACCTGATTGTGACAAGCTGCTAACCTGAATTGACGAAAAGGGTCCTGGAGTGAGTGAAGACGCTGTAATTATACAAAGAAGAAAAAAAAAAACTTTTTTCCCTCAAGTTGATTGTTGATCTGATATTCAGATTCTATACAAACATGGCTTACAGTAGCAAAGGAAGTAAAGTGTGTGGTTGGTTAGGTCTTATAATGGGTGTTCTGTGTGCAATAATGGTTGTAGGAGTGATTGTGGGAATGCCATGGAGAGAGAAAGAAACGATTAACGCAACTTCAAAACCTGAAACTACCACTAAACTAACACCTTGGGAGAAATTTGAGCAGGATGCAAGACATATGCATGAGGGAACTAATGCAAAAGGGGAGCTTTCTACTAATGTCTTCTACCGCTTATTAAACGAATATGTGGAAACAATGGATGCAAAAGACTGTTATGTATGTACTAAAATTCCTTCATCTATACAGGAGGGAGTTACTTATCATAGCCTCCCACTTACTTATGGAATTAGTTGCAGCTTGCTACTAACAAGATTCTATAATCAAGAGCAAGTGCAATACTTTTATTCGAATTTAGATGTTGTGTTTTCTTTTGTGCCTGTGATTGAATTTTTTAATAAATTAGCTAAAGAGCATGATATAAAGATAGTTAGAGGATTCTTTGAGCCAACACTTACATTTGGAACTGCTTATGCACATCGCAACAATTTGACTTGCTTATTGTCGCCTGTAGAAAAGAGCTTTCTAGATCACACAGATGATAGACGCAAAATACTAAAAGAAAGGTTAGAAAAAGGATTAGAAAAACACACCTATGCAAATGATTATGCTTACACTGCAATCAAAACACAAGGTAAATTAGCTATAGATGCATTACACGTAGGTAGGCTCTGTGTATATAGACCAAAATCTGATCAAGACAATTTGTTTGTAGGTACGAGTGACTGTAGGCATGTGTTTTTGTTTCAGAGCAAATGGACCTTTATGTTGAATGGACAAGACCCAGCGATTCCTGGAATCTATTACATTTGTGGGCTAAATGCTTATTACCGTCTCCCTAAGGGATGGTATGGGACATGTTATTTGGGGATAGTGTTCCCAAAGATATACCAGATTGATGACTTAAAACAAATACCTAAGACGTCTGAATTACAACATTCTAGACAAAAATGAGAATCAGTGGCGGCTGTCATTGGTGATATATTTGGAGCTATAATCCTATCAGTAGGGGTTATCTTGAATTCTATGAAAATTCAAAAGTTGTCTACTATTGTGGATAACATGCTGACAAACTTTACAGGAGCCATACTCCTGATGGATACTGAACTTGCTGCAGAAAGAGCTATGACTCTTCAAAATCGGCTTGCTTTAGACATTCTTTTAGCAAAGAGTGGTGGTGTCTGCAAAATGCTTAATGAGCGTCATTGTTGCTCATTTATTCCAGATAACAGTAAGAAAATTAGAAGCATGCTTACTAACCTTACTAGAGATAGTACAGATTTGAAGGATTTAAAAGAACTTGGTGTTTGGGAGAAATTTGGAAAGGGAATTGCCCGAGTGGGAAGCTGGTTTACCAACATTTAGAATGGGGTACTTGCAAAAATTATGATGGGTCTATTAATTGTTTTGGTTTGTCTATTAGGATTATGGGGGATATGTAAAATAATTGACAAAATAAAAAGAAATTGGACCAAAAGAACCAAAAGAAAGGAAGAAAGTGAAAGAGAGAAAATGTTCAATGAAATATGGGAAAGTTCTCATAAAGGGCAAGATGTTCAAATGCGGATCATGCGCAAGGTGAAAAACTAGATCAAAGAAAGATTTGTGATGACGAGCGTCATCATAGGAGGGACTGAGAGAGCGTAATCTAAATATGACGTATATTAGACGTGAACTGCTTATATTTAACAATGCTGCATTAATAATATTATTCATTGAAACGTATTCTAAACGTGGAGAATTATCACATGCATATACTAATGCCAACCATAAAATGATTACTTGTATTTTGATTAATTGAATATGTTAACACGTACGAAGTTTGCATGTATTAGAATCCATAAGTCTTAAGTTAGCGTGAGCTGAAGAATTAGCTGTGCAACTCTCATATTAAAGCATATTTTTCTGTTTCTCAAGTGTGCTGACTTGCAAAAGGCCATGACCCGGCATTTGTTCTTTTCTACGTTTTTGCAACATTGATAGTTTTTCCCATTCGCATGCTAGCTGCTTTAGTATAGAGTTATATGCTTTGCAACAAAATATGGACACTTTCAAGGACGTTCGACCATGGAAAAGAGAACTTTTGACCCGAAGAGTGTGCCAAAGAATGAAGTGACCCCGGATGTGCCACCTACGAAAAACGTCAATTATGAAGACCAATCAAAATATTATAAATTATCTTAAGATGACAAATGCATTACTTAATGTATAATTTGATAGGTTACAGATAATGGGGAAAGTGACTGTCCAATAGAATTTTGGGGGAAGGTATTGCAAAAAGTGGATAAAAACCCATGACACAAAGGGTTCGAGAGACCTAGGTAGGGAATGATATCGATTGCATCCAGAAACTCTGTCACTCTGTTTGGTGATTTGAGACTTAATAAACCATCCTCACCCTTAGTTGCCCCATCTCACTTTTCCTCCTTATGAGGGAAGTGCCCCCTGCCTTAGACTAGATAGACTGACGGCGATCTAACTGATGTCCTGAAGACGAAGTCTGAACCTGTATGCTGACCTATTCCGAGGAGGGTAAATATGACTGATGCTATTGAAATTCATCTATTTGCTTTTTCTTTCTAGGTACCAACTGCTGTAATTTTGATTAGTGGCCTTAGTTAGATGTTTTCTAAATTGATGTTTTAAATTGTTTTTACATGAAGTCCAACATGCTGATGCTAATTAGTGGTTAGGCTAGGATTCACCTTGACTGACGCGAGGAACGTGACTGATAAGGTGAAATGCTGAACTGCGTCGTATATGCTATTCTACATATTTGATTTGTGGCTTAATGTTTGTCATCTTCACAATTGTCTAAGTCCAATTATAATTGCCATATCGTGACTATGCTCTTTTGCTTCTTGGTTTTGAGATTAATACATCTGCTATTAGATTGTAATCAATAGGGAAATAAAATTCACAAAACTTCAATAAGGTATGGTTATTCATGGCTGAAAGGTCATGGTTGCGCCAACAGTTTTAACAAATGTCTAAACTGAAATATATTGTGGTGATATATGTTGATGACATTATTGATATATTGCTTGACATATTGATCAGTTATCTCGTCTTACGGTGTCTCACCACTGGGTCAAAAGATTCATCGGCCTAAAACCAGTCCTAATGTGTATAAATTAACATAGAAGGATGTGTTACCACTGGCATTACCCACTTCTTTCCCCTACTTGCTGTTACCTATGGATATTCAGTTTACAGAATGTTGGTGATATGACAACAGTGTCCTGATGTGATCACAACAGCCAGCAACAGGTCATTCATTCTATGCTCATACTATGTACAGTTCATTCGCAATGGTTGTAGCTGTTTCAATCAATACAGATTTGTAATACATGAAATACTAGTAGTCGTGTTTTATCCAAGGGTGTTTATTGTACTACTAAAATAATGAGTGGAAAGTGCAATGGAATGGGGTGATGATGGAGGAAAGTCCAATGTATTGTTCCAGTCTGTTTGTAGCACAGGTGTAGTGTCCATGGGGCCATGGGAATGGGAGCAATAGCAGTTCAAGTTGGACAAGGTGACAGTGTGGGAAACAAGGGGGATAATCAGGAGAGTCTCATTTCCTGGCGGTGGTCTTGGCTAGTGTCTCCGGCTTCTGTCTGGTTTGCAGGGAACATTTGTGGGGTGGTTCACCTTCTGCAGGTGGAGGGATGCTGGTGGCCTGTGGGTCCTGTGGTGGGGCCTCCTAGCCGTTAGTGGCAGTGAAAGTGGAGAGCTGTTCAAATGTCTGGCTAGTGGTAGGGGCCCGCTGGTGTGCTGTTGCCTCCCTCAGGATGTTGGCCATGTCTGCCAGCACCTCTGCTATGGAAATCAGGGTGGTGTTGATGGCCTGCAAGTCCTCCCTGATCCCCTGATACTGTCCCTCCTGCAGCTACCTGTTCTCCTGCATGTTGTCTAGGATCTGGCCCATCATGTCCTAGGAATGTTGGTAGGCTCCCAGGATCTCAATGAGTGCCTCCTGGAGAGTTGGTTCCCTGGTCCTGTCCTCCGCCTGGCACACAGCAGTCCTCCCAGTGTCCCTCCTGGCTTTTGCCTCTGTCCCCTCAACGGTGTGCCCACTGCCACTGACCCCAGGTCCCTGATTGTCTTGTGTGTGAGTTGTGGCCTGTGGTCCCTGTACAGCTGGGCACACTGCTGATTGATGTGTCCTGGGGACAGAGGCATGGATACGCTGCATGGGTATTGTGGTGTTGGTCCCTGATGGTGGTCTGTGAGTGGGCTTGGGTGACTGGCTGTCCAGTGGTCCTAATGGGCCAGGTAGGTCATCCGGGTCCAGAAGTCCAGAGTTACTGTCATCAATGGGGGCCTCTTCTGTCGGGGAATGGATAATGGTGGCACCTTCTCTCCAGTGACATTGGCTGGGGTACCTGTGGGGATGTAAATAAAGTATTATGCTTCAAGTGTATGACATTTGTACTTCTGTAGCTTCCCCTCTATGGTTGTTGTTACCCTGCCAGCTTTTGCTTGTGTATGTTGGTGTATTGTGGAATTGTTAGTTTCCCTATGCTGTGCATGCTTTTCCAAAGGGAGAGGGTGTAACACCCTCTCTCTGAGGAAGTCCTTTGTTCTGCCTTCCTGGACCAAGCCTGGCTGGACCCCAGGAGGGCAGAAACCTGTCTGAGGGGTTGGCAGCAGCAGCAGCTGCAGTGAAACCCCGGGAAAGGCAGTTTGGCAGTACCCAGGTCTGTGCTAGAGACTCGGGGGATCATGAAATTGTCTCCCCAAGGCCAGAATGGCATTGGGGTGACAATTCCATGATCTTAGACATGTTAGAGGGCCATGTTCGGAGTTACCATTGTGACGCTATACATAGGTAGTGACCTATGTATAGTGCACGCGTGAAATGGTGTCCCCGCACTCACAAAGCCCGGGGAATTTGCCCTGGACAATGTGGGGGCACATTGGCTAGTGCCAGGGTGCCCACACACTAAGTAACTTAGCACCCAACCTTCACCAGGTGGAGGTTAGACATTTAGGTGACTTATAAGTTACTTAAGTGCAGTGGTAAATGGCTGTGAAATAACGTGGACGTTATTTCACTCAGGCTGCAGTGGCAGGCCTGTGTAATAATTGTCAGAGCTCCCTATGGGTGGCAAAAGAAATGCTGCAGCCCATAGGGGGGATCTCCTGGAACCCCAATACCCTGGGTACCTCAGTACCATATACTAGGGAATTATAAGGGTGTTTCAGTATGCCAATGTGAATTGGTGAAATTGGTCACTAGCCTGTTAGTGACAATTTAGAAAGCAGAGAGAGCATAACCACTGAGGTTCTGGTTAGCAGAGCCTCAGTGAGACAGTTAGTCATCACACAGGGAACACATACAGGGCACACTTATGAGCACTGGGGCCCTGGCAGGCAGGGTCCCAGTCACACATACACTAAAACAACATATACACAGTGAAATATGGGGGAAACATGCCAGGCACCTATGCTGTGCATGCTTTAGTGATGAGTGTCCATGCAGGGCTCGGAGGGGTGTCCATGCTTTGGTACAGCATGCAGGGCCTGGCATTGGGATTAGTGAGATGTGTTGGTGGAGTGTGTGGGTTATGGTGGAGTGATGGGAGTGAGGTTGAGAGTGTGTGATGGCATGAAGGTATGGGGGGTGATAGTTGTTAAAAGTTGACTTACCAGTGTCCAGTCCTCCACCAACTCCACAGAATCCCTCAGGATGCAGTATTGCCAGTACCTGCTCCTCCCATGCTGTGAGCTGTGGGGCAGGAGGTGGGAGTCCATCGCCAGTCTTCTGTATGGTGGGCTGATGCCTTGCTGGTATGGAACAAACCTTCCCCCGTAGGTCGTTCCACCTCTTTCTGATGGTGTCCCTTGTTCTTGGGTGCTACCCCATGGAGTTGATCCTGTCCACGATTCTCCGTCATAGCTCCATCTTCCTTGCTATGGCTATTTGCTGTACCTGTGCTCCAAAGAGCTGTAGCTCTACTCAGACAATTTCCTCCACCATGACCCTTAACTCCTCCACAGTGAAACGGGGGTGCCTTTGTTGTGTCATGGGTGTTGTGTGATTTGTGTTGGTGAGAGTGTGTTGAGTAATGTGGTGGGGTGTGTAATGTGGAGATTGTGAGGGGTGTATGGGTGTGAGTGGTGTGTGTGTCTAGTTGCCTCTGTGCTCTTCTTCTCAGTCTCCTGGTGGCAATTGTTGTACGTGAGGGCTTGTGGGTAATGTGGGTGTGTGTTTTATAGTGGTGTGGGTGTGTGAGAGTGGTGTGTGTATGTGTGTCAGGTGTGTGTATTTGGTATTGTCCAATGTAGTGTTGTTTTGTGTATGGGTGTCCATTCTGAGCGCGGTGGTCTGTACCGCCAATGGTTTACTCCCTTTGAATGTCCGCCGTGGTGTTACGACTCTGTCGTCCCATTTCCAGGGGGCGCTGTAAGGGGACTGTCAGAAGCCTGGGAATCACCTTGAACACCTATCTAGAGTCCCTTGCTAACTCCTGTTTGTTTCTCTTTTCTCCATTGTACACTTGTGTAGGACTACATTTGCTTCTTGGGACTGCAAATCCCATAATGCACAGCTTGGTAGTCAGGAAAACCCGGATTCTGTTTCCCATTGTTTTCAATGGGAGAAGTCCAGTTGCTCCTTTTCACTGGATCCTCTCCTCCAGGACTTGCAAGTGTCCGAAACCACACACACCTGAAACCTCTCCTGTGCAGCCCAGCTTGGAACTGCTTATAAGCAGCCATTTCCTCAAGCTCCCCGTCGTGCATCGGACTTCGATTCCTTTGTGTTACAGACCCTTTGTCGGATGGTGTTCCAGTTTTGTTCCTGTTCCTGTTCTGTTCCAGCTTGATCCTGTTTCCTGTTTCTCTGCCCTGCTCCTGATTGTTCCAGCCAGAGTCTGCTCCCTATCTCTTAGCCTTGTACCTGTTAGTTTCTTCCAGAGCCTGCTCCCTGTTTCTCTGCCCTGCTCCTGCCTTGTTTCAGCCTGAACCTTCTCTCTGTTTCCCAGTCCTGTTTACTGCTAATTTCCTACTCCCTGTATTCCAGCCCTGTCCTTGCCTGTTCCAGCCAGAGCCTGCTCTCAGTTTCCCAGTCCTGTCTCTGTTTGTCCCAGCCAGAAGTTTGCGCCCTGTTTTCAAGTCCTAGTCCCGCCTTTGCTTCAGCCTGAGCCTGTTCCTAGTTCTTGCCTCTGCCTCTTTGTTTGTTCCCTTCTGTTTCTGTTTCTTCTTGGTTCTTTGTGTCTGGTAAGTGTTCTATCAGTCTTCACCAGTGCATACGTGTCCTCCTGTGTACTGGGGTTGGCTCCTGGTTTCCAGGAGGCAATTCCAGCCCCCATCCTTATCCAGTGTTATACGTTGTATTTCGTGCCTAACAGTGACAGTGTGCTATTGCTGTTTTCTCAGGAATCGCCACTGTGTTTCCAGCTGGACCCACAAGAGCGTGTCCTGTGTATGTAAGTACTATCCTTGTTTGTGCTCTAGGGTCCAGAGACAGAATCACTTCTGCTGCCTCCTTTCTATGGGGCTGGCAGGGTGACTATCTGTAAGAGTAAACTGCACAGAGGCATTGAGATTCCCTGTCACTGTGGGAGGTTCTGCGCCTTACTCTGTGTACAACCCCAGCGTGTTTGTCCAATGGTAATCTGTTTCCTGTTTGTTCACACAAGGGTTGCTCTGCTTTTACTTTCCTGTTTCCTGTGCCTGTCCATAGCTGTCCTTTCCGTGTATGCCTTTAGCTGCTCTTCTGCCCCAGCACACTACCTCTCTAGGATATTCGGTGACCTCAATGGGTGTCCCAACCAGAGTCCTAATCAGACCCGCCCGATACCGTGACACGTGGTGATTTGTGGGTCATAAGGTGATGGGCTTTGTTCTGTTGGCGTAACGGTATGGGTTTTGGGACCGCCAGTTTGTCACTGACTTTTGGTGTGGTGGATTTTTGTGTGTGGCTGTATTCTGTTGGATTAGTGTGTGTGTGTCATAATATGGTGAATGGATATTCACCAGCGCAGTGCTAAGTTGGCTGCCGCCAGGGTGGCAGTAAGCGGGATTTACCGCCAATGTCATAATGAGGGCCTATATGTTTGTCCAACCCACTGCTTTAATTGGATAAGAAAAGTAGTTGAATAGACACACTGAAAATGTTATCCAACAGCAGGTACAATAATATGCACCGTCACTTGGATTGCTGCACTTTGGGATACTGTCCTCTTCTTCTCTCTTTACCAGGAGTCCCTGACTTTGTGAATCTAGGCAGTTTTGTGAGACATGAATCAAAGGCCAGTTCCATTATGTTTGTGCTCAGTTCAGCACGGTCTCCTAGATACAGTCTCATCACAATGCAGTGTTGTATAGCCATTTTAGTGGTGTCTCTGGGCACGTTATTTTAGCAACTAGGCCTGCTGCTTGTGCCCTTTAGCCTAGTAACATTTTATTCTGCTTGATTTTATTATTGTAGAATCAGCCACATTCATGGTGGTGTTTTATTTTCCATATCTAGTTGTTCTTTCACCTAGGAAAGCAATACATTTCTCAGCACAATGTACTTTCACTCTATGCTTCCCTCAAGGCTGCAGCAAGCTGGGATTGTTGGCACAAGTGGTACACTGCATCGCTAACGTTCACAGAAACACACATATCCTTACGTAGGGAAATTTCTCAGAGCATCAGCTGTTTTATTATAAAATATTTGCCCTGTCCCATACACAGTAAGGGGAGGTTCCAGCCAGTTGACCACAACCACATGCTGATTGACTTTGTTAAAGCTGCTTGCTGAGACTATTGATTCCCTCACCAACCTGGGGATGGTGTCTCAATGGACAACAGGATTCCTTGCTACTGTCATATTCAGGTCTGGGGGATGATGTCTTCCCAGAGGGGAATCTTGAAGGGTGGATTAGGGCTTATCCTGCTGTGCTGTAACATAGCTTAGGCTTCCTGCGTTTCACTTTCATTGTCACCATTTTGCTTCTAATATGTTTTATCATTTTCGTTATTGCATTTCATGCCATTTTATCTAAGGTGCAGGTGATTCAATAAATCTTATTGAACAATTTTCCGCCTTTGTTTGTCTTTGCATGTGTGAGACTAACATAACTGAGAGAAAAGGATGAGATCTGATCCACCATGATTTCCCTGAGAAGTCATTATGTCATGCGCCCGGTTGCCACACATCATCCCTGCTCTTGGGTGGAGATGAGACGCTGCTAGAAGCCGAAAACAGATTAGGCCGACAGCCGTCACATGGTGTGGGATTGGACTCAGTTCTCCACGATTCAGGTGATGCTGCCGCCTGAATCTAGCAGCCTCATTAGGATAATGGGAGACCACACGAAATCAGGTCTTAGGGGGTCATTACGACCTCGGCGGTCTTTTTGCAAGACTGCCGAGGGACTGCCGTGCGGAACACCGCCTGTGCAGGCGGTTTGCCGCTCGCCGTATTATGAGTGTTGGCTGCTCTCCGTCGTTATTCCGATGGAGAGCCGCCAACAGCCATACTTGCGGGTGGCGGGGAAGTGGAGGTTGCTCCACCTCCACTGCCACGCCAACAGAACACCGCCCAGCGAATCACGTCCTGTGATTCGCCGTGCCGGTGTTCTGTTGGCGGTGTGGTGTCGGCGGAGCTGGCCCCATGGCTCCCGTCCCCTCCCGGAGGATCGACGGACCAGGTAAGTCGATCGTCCGTTAGGGGAGGGGGTCAAGGGGTGTTGTGTGTTGTGTGCGTGCATGGGGGTGTGCGTGTGTGTATGTAGAGGGGGTGTGTGAGTGCGTGTATGCTTGCGGGGGTGTTGTGAATATGGGAATGAGTGTGTGTATGGCTGTGGGTATGTCTGTATGGATGTGTGCGTGTATGTTTGAATGTGGGTGTGCGTGTCTGACTGGGTGTGTGGATGTAGGCATGTATGTCATGGTGTGTGCATGTGTGTGTTGGTGGTGCCTGCATGCGTGTTGGTGTGTGTGAGTAATGTTATGTTGGGGGTCGGGTGGGGAGGGGGACCCTGCCACCTTTGGGGGGTGGCAGGGGTTGTGGGGGGTGTAGGGGACGGAGTCAGGGTCGGGTTGGGGGGTGGGGGAGACCCCTATCAGTGCCAGGGAAGGAATTCCCTGGCACTGATAGTGCTTACCGCCATGGATTTCATGGCGGTTGAAACCGCTGGAAATCCACGGCGGTAAGCCGGGTCCAAATACCGCCGGCGGTATACTGACGGCCGCCGGCCAGCCCGGCGGTCATCTCCAGCCCGGCGGTCATCTCCAGCTCAGCGGTCGTCTCCGCCCTGGCGGGCGGGACGGAGAACCGGTGGTTGACCATGGCGGTAACCGCCATGGTCATAATACACCAAAGTAAGACCGCCAGCCTGTTGGCGGTCTTACCGCCGGTTCTCCGCCATCCGGCAGGGTCGTAAGGACCCCCTTAGTGTCTTTTAGAATCACACTTCTCTGATCTTATCTGCTTCTTGGATGATAAGTTGTGGTTAAAAGAGTGGCCCTCAATCTCTGTAGGCTGCTGCAGGATATGGTAGCTAGAGCTGCAGCATGAGACTATGGGTGAATGCAGGTCATGGGTGTCAGTGAAGACTCATGGCAGGCATTGGAATAGCTTCTGGGTCACACAGTATTGAGCTGCAGATGTCCTGCGACTAACAGCAGCATGCTGGCAGTCACTGGATGTACTTTGTAAATGCAGCAGTGGTAACCGCCATGAGCACAGGTCTTATCTTCAGTAGAAATGTCCACCAAAGGCACAGTTCTTGACTTCTGTGGCACAGGAACAGCGCTGTGTTTTGGTAGGTATTTTCACCATGGGGACAGCTCTTGATTTAGGCTGCGAGGTCAACTGTGATTGTTCCTATTGTATAGGAAGATCAGCTGCAAGCCCCAATTTTCTTTTTGACCCAAACATCTGGAGAGACTGCACCCATACTCCTCCAACTTGTAGATCACTTTCTTCAGTCTTCTTACTCCTAGTAAACCCCCCCCACACACGACAATTTGGCTTGTTCTGGCATTCATTGGACAACCTCATCTTCTGCAGGCTTGACATGCTCTCAGCAGGCAGGCTGGCTTCCATGTGCTTAAGGTCAGGGGAACAGCTCTTACAGCAAGTAGAGACACCATGTGATGTACCCTTTCCTCTGGG
Source organism: Pleurodeles waltl (assembly GCF_031143425.1). NCBI lineage: Eukaryota > Metazoa > Chordata > Amphibia > Caudata > Salamandridae > Pleurodeles > Pleurodeles waltl. The sequence goes on from NC_090443.1 coordinate 884,738,104, forward strand.
AAGCTGGCTGTCACACAGACACCAACTGTGGTTGTACAGAAGTCATCAGAGTATGCTGCAGAATACTCAATTCCTTGGTGAAAGGACTTGGAACTGGAGCAACAAGGATGTAAGTAGCTTCCACTTTTATACAGTTAAAGAGATAGGGGATGTGAATACTCTGTCTGCAATCTCAGAACAGGATTGGAACAGTTAACCTGTCAAGTGTCTTCTCTAGGCTGTTCTGCAGACACAGCCTTTGTGTAGATTGATGGTTCTCTCAGCAGAGTATTCTTAAGCCTGGAGTACCCACAAAAAAGGCATAAAGAGGCATGAACCTTCCGCAGTCGGCTATTCACCAGCCACATTGAACAGTGATCAGGAGAAAGATAAAAGGTTTACCTCACCTACAATCTATCATGTCCTAAACAATAGAGACAAGAGTCCCACTCGCACTCCCTACCAAATAACAGTACTATAGGAAAACCAAGCAGCAGCTCCTCTCAGCAGGGGCGCTTCTGTGAATTTCTAAAGGATCCTTGTCTCTTGCCTCCAGCTTCAGCAATGAAACTAATATACTGTCTGGGAAACCATCTCACCTCTATCTTGTGCACAGGAGAAGGCTAGGAGCCTCTAAAATGGAACCTGCAGACCTCCATCACTGTGGTTCACTCATGGACATACTGAATGTATTGCACAAGCCACAAACACACAAAATTCACTTAGGATGTTAGCACTAGGATCTGAGTTACACACTGAAACTTAATTTTACACAAGTGAGGCCAGCAACACAGACAGAAGGTCTGGTCACTACTGTGAATTCTCAAAACACTGTGGGGGTGATTCTGATTCTGGCGGGCGGCGGAGGCCGCCCGCCAGAATTCCGCCCCCATTATACCGCTCCGCGGTCAGAAGACCGCGGAGGGTATTATGAGTTTTTCCCTGGGCTGGCGGGCAGTCTCCAAAAGACCGCCCACCAGCCCAGGGAAAAACTCCCTTCCCACGAGGATGCCGGCTCGTAATCGAGCCGGCGGAGTGGGAAGGTGCGACGGGTGCAGTGGCACCCGTCGCGTATTTCAGTGTCTGCAAGGCAGACACTGAAATACTTTGCGGGGCCCCCAGGGGCCCCGCGACCCCCCCCTACCGCCATCCTGTTCATGGCGGCTTTCCCGCCATGAACAGGATGGCGGTAGGGGGGGTCAGAATCCTCATGGCGGCGGAGCGCGCTCCGCCGCCATGAAGGATTCCCCCGAGCAGCGGTAAGTCGGCGGGAGCCCGCCGACTTGCCGCTTCTGACCGCGGCTGAACCGCCGCGGTCAGAATGCTCGTGGGAGCACCGCCAGCCTGTTGGCGGTGCTCCCGTGGTCGGTGGCCCTGGCGGCCACCGGCCGCCAGGGTCAGAATGACCTCCTGTATGTTGTCACCAATCAAAATGCTAAACCCATGACAGGGTTGGAAGTTCACTATCAGAAAATGTCAGGCATTCAGAACATGGCGACATGACGGCACACTTCTCAGGGAACATTTACAGGCCAACAGCATGTTCAGGTAATATTATTTTTTTGCTGCATTAATATGACCTATCTTATAGTCTTTTCACTATACATATGTTTAGTTGACTCCTGTAAATCTGCTATTTTGTGGATACTAAACAAGTGCAAATTCATGTCTCAATATATAATTGTGGTTTTAAATGTACATTATTTTCATTGCCTGGATCTAAATGTCATATACCTGCAGAAACAGTCACTCCTCACCCTGTAAATGGTGAGCAGCTTGGATGCCTCATTTTCTTTTCTTCTGAAGAAATACATAGTGGTAGTAAGGAAAGCTGACTAGCACCAGTAAAGTTAACAATCTTGCAAGCTGGTGTCTGCCTTGCTCAAAGAAGAACCTCCCTATGTCCTGGAGAGCTTACCTACAGTCTGGAGAGCCACGAGTAGCCAAATGGACTTAACATTGGAAATAGGATTTGAATGGGGAGTGTTGTTGATGGACCTGCAGACCTAATGAGAGGCCTTCAGATCACAAATGACAGCCATGCTTTGAGGAAAAATAGTCTGGCAGTCATAATACCCCAAGTGGTAGTACCCTTTGAAATCCTGGTTTCTTGGCAGAACAAGTCCTCCTCTCCACTGCCACTTGCTGTTTGAGGGGCATACCTGCTTTAGTTTCCACCAAACAATTTGACTCTTCCTGCATCCCTTCCCAATGCTCAACCACAAATGCAGGAGCACACTACAGTTAATCAGATACCAAAACACAAAAATATCTGTAGACACTCACCCTTAATCACATTAAGTCTTCATCAATGTTGCAAACTCTTGTTGGCCAGCAGAATCACTAGCAAGCCCATGTCCTCGAGAATAGCTCTGTATCCAATCCAGTCACAACAGTCAACAGTTCAATAAATCTGGGTTTATAAAGTGCAGAAAATCACACATGAGGGTCTAAAGGCACTTCAGCTGCTAGCTGCCCTGTGCTGCTCTGTTAATTTAAATAACCATGTCTTGAGTCCTGAATTCCTAGAGTAGTGTAGTATTCCTGAGGTGCAGGGGAAGGTTGTTCCGAACTTTGGCCACCAGGTGAGAGAAGGAGCATCCTCCACTGTTGGATCTGGGGAACTGGGAGGTGTCTGCAAGGAAGAGGGAGGCTGATTGCAGGTGTCTGGTTGGTTGGTGGAAGGTCATTCATTGTGCAGGGCTTTGTATGTGTGAGTCAGCACCTTGAACCGGCATCTCTTCTGGATTGGGAGGCAGTGTAGCTTCTTGAACATTCAGGGTGATGTGAGTCTGTCTGGGAAGGTCAAGGATGAATCTTGCTGCTGGGTTTTGTATTGTCTGTAGTCTCTTCAGGAGACATTCAGTGATTCCTACATATTGAGTGTTACCGTAGTCCAGCCTGCTGGTGACGAGGACTAGATTTGATTTGGCATTTATGAAGCGCACAACTGCTGAATGGTATCTCCGGGCTGCTGCCAAAGGAGGTGAAATACAACCAGCAAGGAAAATTACAGCGGTAATGAGAAAAGTTAAGTTTTCAGCTGTTACTGGAAAATCAGGAAGGTGGACTGATTTCTGAGGTGACAAGGCATCTGGTCCCAAAGACTGCAGGTCATGTAGGAGAAACTCCGACCACCCCAAGAGGCTTTCTGAATTTTAGTGATGAAGAGTTTCTTGGCAGTAGCGGAGCGAAGTTTTGTATGAGGGGTATACCATAACATTTGGTCTTTTAATGGGCAAAGGCCCGAAAGGAAGAGAGTTTTATGAGCAATACTAAGGCCCGTATTTATACTCCGTTTGCGCCGAATTAGCGTAGTTTTTTTCGACGCAAATTCGGCGCAAAACTAACGCCATATTTATACTTTGGCGTTAGACGCGTCTAGCGCCAAAGTATGGGCAAAGAGCGTCATTTTTTAGCGTGAACGCCTTCCTTGTTTTAATGAGATGCAAGGAAGGCGTTCCCGTCTAAAAAAATGACGGCGATGCAAATGCGTCGTATTTATACTCCCGGGCAAAAATCACGCCCGGGAGGTGGCGGGTCAAAAAACCCCGCATTTGCGCCACTTTTTAACGCCTGGGTCAGGGTAGGCGTTAAGGGGCCTGTGGGCTCAAAATGAGCCCACAGGTGCCCTCCCCTGCCCCCAGGGACCCCCCCTGCCACCCCTGCCCACCCCAGGAGGACACCCAAGGATGGAGGGACCCACCCCAGGGACATTCAGGTAAGTTCACGTAAGTATAATTTTTTATATTTTTCAATTTTTTTTGGGTGGCATAGGGGGGCCTTATTTGTGCCCCCCTACATGCCACTATGCCCAATGACCATGCCCAGGGGACATAAGTCCCCTGGGCATGGCCATTGGGCAAGGGGGCATGACTCCTGTCTTTACTAAGACAGGAGTCATTTAAATGGCGTCTGGGCGTCGAAAATAATGGCGCAAATCGGGTTGAGGCGATTTTTTTGCCTCAACCTGACTTGCCCCATTATAAGACGCCCTAACGTCATTTTTTCCCAACGCCGGCGCTGCCTGGTCTACGTGGTTTTTTTCCACGCACACCAGGCAGCGCCGGTCTGCTTGCGCCGGCTAACGCCATTCCATAAATACGGCGCCCGCATGGCGCTTCAGAATGGCGTTAGACGGCGCTAAATTTTTTGACGCTAAACTGCGTTAGCGCAGTTTAGCGTCAAAAAGTATAAATATGGGCCTAAGTGATTTGAAAACTGATTTTGTGTTAATAGAGAGCCAGTGAAGATCTGCTATTGCTCTGGAGAACGAGTCAAATTTTCCGAAGTTCAGTAAGATGCGGACAGCTGCATTTTGAAGTCTCTGAAGTTTGTTTAGGACCCCTACCTGGGCCCCAGTGAATTGAGGATTGCAGTAGTCTTACTTTGAATGCACCAGGGAGGTGACTATTGTTTTCTGAATATCTTGAGGTATGAATGGGAGGATTTTTAAAATCATTTTAATGATAAAGAAGAAGGAGGATGTCACATGATTCGTCTGTTCCAAGAAGGACAGATAAGGGTCAATGAAATCCCCACATTCCGTACCTTAGGTACAGGAATAGGGAGACCCCCAGGAAATAGTGGCCACCAAGTGGAGTTCAAAGAAGACATGTTCTGCCTGAAAAGGAGCACCTTGGTTTTCTCTGAGTTAAGCTTCAGACAGCATAAGCTCATCCAGGCCACTATAGCAGACATACAAATCTTGTAGCAGAGAGCCACCTCTTCAGCATCATTGAAAACGGGTACCGCAATTTGGGTATCATCCGCATAAGAAATTGTGTTGAACTTAAAAGATCTTATCAGGTTCAGCAGAGATGTCAGGTGAACATTAAACAGAGTAGGACTCAGGGAGGATCCCCGAGGAACACTGCAGGGAAGTGAAAAATGCTTGGATGTGAAATCATCCATCAAGACTGTTTGCACCCTATCCTCCAAGAATGTGCTAAGCAAATCCAAGGCAACAAACCGGATGCCAATCTTCTCTAGCTGGCATTTTAAGGTTGGATGGCTCACTGTATCGAAAGTTGTTGACAGGTCCAAAAGGACCACCGCAGCCTTCCTGCCTCTATTGAGAATATCTTGCACTTCCTCAGTGTCAGCCAGCAGGGCTGTGGGCTTTTTGAAAACCAAATTACGCAGCATCTATGATCACATTTTGATCCAAATATTCTGGGTGGGAAATACTTAAATGCTGCCCCAGAGCTTTGGCTAGCAGAGGAAGCCGAGAGATAGGTCAGCAGTTTTTAACTTCCTGAGGATCAAGGTTGGGTTTCTTGAGTAGAGGGAGGATGGAAGCTCTCTTCCACTCCGTAAGAAAAATGCCATTTTTAGGGTCGAGCCTGCGGCGCATGCGCTTGCGCATGCGTTTCGCTCGCGAGACGCTTTAGTAGTTAGAAAAGGGCTCAGAGCCCCGTCCATGTCACATCAGTGTTTTTCATTGGTTCATGGGCTTGCCTTTTAAAATCTACTTGCTTTCATTAGTGGACGGCATGCATACGTCATGCCTTTTCCGGTGGTTAGCCCTCCTCGAGCGCCGCGTCCAAGTACTCAAAACATGCGAAGCTCGCTGTTTTCCGTCCGGTTTGTGGACTACTTTTTATCTTTTTTCGCAGCACGATCTCACTTGGCAGAAGTCGAGACCTTTTCATGACATCGACCCTGTTACATAGTTAATTGCATTTTTGACAGTTATGTAGATAATTGCACTTCCAGTGAACTGTAGCAGCGCAATCGCGCTCTTCTTTTTTTGTGATAGTTTCATTCTCTTTAAGCAGAGAGGTTTGTGTGCATATCTGTGCCACAGAGCAGCATGAGCAAGGAGAGAACGGAGTCCGATCATAATGCGGTGCATCCGAATGCCACCAGCCTCTATCAGCATGTTGCTGGGCTTGTGTTTCAGATTTTGTATTTTATGTGAAAAAATTTGTGTATGGGGGCAGAGAAAAACAAACAATAATTTTGAACGTTAAAGATTTGTGTGTGTGTGCATTGGTAATAGCTTTTTTTGGCTTTGTGTCTTCTAAACTGTTTTTATAGGTTCTTGGTTAAGAATAGGATTAATCTCCACATATTATTTCTCATATAAACATAAGCGGTTAGGCAGCAGCTACAAAGACTCATTTCAATTCTATCGGCATCACCTTGGCGCAGTTGCTCATTAAGACGCACTGATCAGCATGTCAACCACACAATGTTTACTTTTTATTGAGTAAGCTAAATTGGGTTTTCCCCAAAAATTTATTTCATGCCTGGAAGACCAATAGGGGATAAGAAACTTTCGTTTCCATCGTCATAAATGCCTTTGTAAGCTTGGGAAAGCGCTGTGGTTTTTTCTGTTTCAAATGGAGAAACGCAATGTACTTGAAGCAAGCCTTCCAACAAATATACCAATAGTATTTCAAATCACATACATGCTCCGTTACCAATATAAAACACTACATACTTCAGCTTTGCCAATTGTATTTTTTAGAATCTGTTAACACTCAATTATTATTATTTTTTTTGCTTTGTGTCCTCCGAAGTGCTTTTATACATACTTTGTTAAGAATAGGGTTAACCTCCCGTTGTTATTTGTGTGACACATACGCAGTTGGGCCGCAGCAATAAAGACTCATTTCAATTCTAGTGGCAATGACTTGCTGCAGTTGCACATTAAATCGGACTCATTAGCATGCCAAACATATAATTTTTAGTTCGAGCATAGCAACCCTCAAGGGCAGCCTTTCCGATTTGTTGGCATGTTTCTGGGCTTTTAACCACACCCACCTCACGCCCATCACTTTCTCTCATTCACGGGCCTTTGAAAACGCTTGTTTTCGTTGGTAACTCCTTTACGTTTGTCCCTCCTTGGGATGGTTTTGATACCGCCTTGAACACCGACCCTGTTACATGGATAATTGCACTTTTGCCGATAACTTTGACAGCGAGCGAACTTCTTTTTCCTTTTGTCTCTTTCTTGGTGCTCACTGCGGCGCTTCGAATTGTATTGCTTACGTCAATTGCTTTACTTTTTATTTTCGGTTTTTGTGGCTTGTTAAAAATGTTAAGAAAGATCATTAGTGAAGGAGTGATGGTATGAGCCATCTTGTGAAACAACCCTGCAGGGCAGGGGTCACTTGGGAACCCAGATTTAGTTAGAGAAAAAAGCTCCAACAGGCGATCTGGAGTTAATAGAGGACACCCAGAAAGATGGTAAGGGGGGTCCGGTAGCACATCCGGAACCCGAGGAATGTGATCGCCCTCGCAATTGTTGAGCTCAGAAAAAACTGCCTTACCTTTATTTTTTAAGAAATCCGCAAGGCTGTGACAACGATGCTGAGTAAGGGAAGAAGTTAGGTCCAGTGTAAGAGAAAAGAGCAACTGGACTGTCTGAAACAATTCTCGAGGGGAATTTTAAGCAGACTGAATCTTTTCTGAAAAGTATCTAGATTTTTCCCTGATTATCTGTTTTTTATATTACTGGATAAGATGTTTATATTTGTTTTTTTGCTCTAAAGCATAATTAATTCTGCAGATTTTTCCTGACGTCGACATTTAATTTTTGTTTCTTTAAGCATAGGAGTAAAGCAAGGGGCTTCAGAGCATTTATTATTAGGCTTAATCTTTTTATCTGGAGTCTTCTTGTTAATTGCTTCTGTTAATCAACTGGTAAAATTAGCTACCACTTGATTTATGTCACCGGGCAAAATTGGCTTAGAACCCTCAAGGATGTCCACCAGGTCTGTTGAGTTGAATTTGTTCCACAGTCTGACCCGAGTTTCCCGGGTGTCCCTAGGTCTGTAAATTAAGACTAAAATAAATTGCACTGTGATCTGACCAGCCTAATTAACAATAGCATCTTGCTGGAGAAATACATGAATTGAAAAAATACCATAAAGCGTATGACCGGCTCGATAGGCAGGTACATTTACAAGTTGCTTCAAGCTGAACGCTATTTAACTTTTGGTTAAAGTAGTCGGCTCTTTATTGTCTTGGGAGTCCAAATTAAAACTGAAATCTCCCAGGACTGTAAAATTACCGAGTTTCATACTACATTCAAGGAAATCTGCAAGGGAGTCTGTAAACCTATTTCTAGAGGACCAGGGTATCTGTAAAGTAGCAGTCCATAGAGTGAATTGTTGTCATCAAGGTTGCAGCCAAATTGAAGAGCTTTGGCGACCTCTGACCCTGCTTCCTTGCAGGCAGGTTGCTTCCTCCTCACCACTGCTCCAGTAAGTGCTGCCATTGTTTTGGGCTTGTTTGGGCTTGTCTGGGCTTGTTTGGGCTTCTTGGCTTCTCCTCTCCCGGAAGGCCCGCCCCCCTCCCTCCTCCTCGGAGCTTATCACGCTCCTGACCCCTGCTGCCCCCACCCCCTGCACTCCCATTGGAGGTTTCCCTCCCTCCTCCCAGCTGCCACTCCCTCCGACCTTCCCTCTTATGCCGGCCGCAGCGCGAGGTTAGAAGCGACCTCTGACCTTGCATCCTTGCAGGCAGGTCGCTTCCTCCTCGCCACTGCTCCAGTAAGTGCTGCCATTGTTTTGGGCTTGTTTGGGCTTGTCTGGGCTTGTTTGGGCTTCTTGGCTTCTCCTCTCCCGGAAGGCCCCCCCCACCCTCCTCCTCAGAGTTCATCCCGCTCCTGAGTCCTGCTGCCCCCACCCCCTGCACTCCCATTGGAGGTTTCCCTCCCTCCTCCCAGCTGCCACTTCCTCCTACCTCCCCTCTTATGCCGGCCGCAGCGCGAGGTTAGAAGCAACCTCTGACCCTGCATCCTTGCAGGCAGGTCGCTTCCTCCTCATCACTGCTCCGGTAAGTGCTACCATTGTTTAGGGCTTGTTTGGGCTTGTCTGGGCTTGTCTGGGCTTGTTTGGGCTTTTGGCTTCTCCTCTCCCGGAAGGCCCCGCCCCCCTCCCTCCTCCTCGGAGCTTATCCTGCTCCTGACTCCTGCTGCCCCCACCCCCTGCACTCCCATTGGAGGTTTCCCTCCCTCCTCCCAGCTGCCACTCCCTTCCACCTCCCCTCTTATGCCGGCTGCAGCGCAGATGCACCGCTGGCGCACCGAAGGTGCGCCAAAAGCAAGCCTGTCTGCACCCGTCCGTGCCAAGACCGCGCCCAGCACCAGACCCCCTGGCCAACACGCCTCCAATGCCACCAAACGCCTTTACACTGCCAACGCCCTTAATCCAGGACGCTCCTCCATCTGCTTCCAGTCCACACCAACACGCACTAAAGGACCCTTCTCCTGCAAAGCCTGCAATTTCACCTGCAACCTAACCTCCAAACTCTAAATCAAAACAGACAACCGCCTAAGATGCATCCTACTTAACACCCACTCCATCCACAAACATGCAATTGAACTCTGGGACCTCCTGACCACATACTCGCCCGACGTCGCATTCCTCACCGAAACCTGGATGAATTTGGCCTCAGAACCAGACGTAGCCATAGCCATACCAGAAAACTACAAGATCACCAGAAGAGACCGAATCAACAGACCAGGAGAAGGAATAGCCTTAGTCCACAAAACCACCATAAGAGTCTCCACCAACTCCCACGTCACCATCAACACTGCCGAGCACCTCCACTTCAAAATCCACATCAATGCCAACAACACACTCAGAGGAACACTGGTCTACAGACCCCCTGGACCCAGACTGCAGTTCTGTGATGACATCGCCGACACCATCAGCTCCCAAGCCCTTGCCTTAACAGACTTCATCCTCCTTGGTGACCTAAACTTCTACCTAGAAAATAACAACAATATCAACACCACCAACCTAATCGACAACCTCGACAACTTCGGCCTCAAGCAACTCGTCACTATACCCACCCACTCCGCAGGCCACACACTCGACCCCATCTTCTCAGCCAGCAACCACGTCTCTTTCAGCCACACCACCGATCTCAGTTGGATAGACCACTGCTGCATCCACTTCTCCTACCAAAAACCAGTCACTCACCACCACCGCACACAACCCCCCTGATGCAACTGGAGCAAAATATCAACGGATCAACTGATATCCACTCTCGCCCGGGCCCCACCCCCTGGGACCCTGGATCCCAACATAGCCACCACCAACCTGCATCGCTGGATAGAAGATTGCGCAAACACCCTCGCACCACTCAAAAAAAAAAACACCTCCCACAGAATCAAGGCCAGCTGGTTCACCCCAGAACTACAGGAATCCAAACGGCTATGTCGCAGACCTGGCACCTTGACTCTACCAACTCCAACCACATTGCTTTCAAGGCTGGCCTACACAAACATCACCAACTGATCCGCACCACCAAAAGGACCCACTTCAAAAAACGCATCAATGCCAACGCTCACAACAGTAAAGAGCTCTTCGGCATCGTCAATGACCTCTCCACCCCCAGGACCTGCTCCAACGAACCCCTGCCATCACAGGAGTTCTGCAACTCACTGGCAACCCACTTCCATCAAAAGATAGAAGAAATCCACAATAGCTTCAAACCCCAGACCCACCAGCTGACTACAAACACCCAATAACCCAACGTTCCAAGCAACACCCACCTCATCCACACCTGGACCCCCGTCAACATAGAGGACACCGCCACCACCATGGTCTCCATCCACTCCGGATCACCATCATATCCCTGCCCACACCATATCTTCAATAAGGAAAACATCATCATCGCCCCCCACCTCTGCAAAACCATCAACAGCTCCTTCGAGTCAGCCACCTTCCCAGAAAGATGGAAGCACGCAGAAATCAACGCCCTGCTAAAGAAACCAAAGGCAGACCCAAACGACCCCAAGAACTACCGGCCGATCTCCCTCCTCCCCTTCCCAGCCAAGGTCATAGAAAAAATTGTAAACAGTCAACTATCCCGGTTCCTGGAAGACAGCAAGGTACTCGACACCTCCCAATCCGGATTCCGCAGAAACCACAGCTCTGAGACTGCACTCATTGCTGCCACAGACGACATTAGGACCATGCTCAACTAAGGAGAAACAGCAGCACTCATCCTCCTGGACCTCTCCGCAGCTTTCGACACATATGTCATCACACTCTCCGCACACGCCTAGACAACGCTGGAATCCGCGACAAGGCACTCGACTGGATCTCGTCATTTCTCTTAGGCAGAACCCAGAGAGTCCGCCTCCCACCGTTCCTGTCAGAAGCTTCCAGAATCATCTGTGGCGTTCCCCAAGGATCTTCGCTCAGCCCCACGCTCTTCAACGTTTACATGGCCCCCCTCGCCAACATCGCACAAACCCACCACATCAATATAGTTTCCTACGCAGATGACACTCAGCTCATCCTCTCCCTCACAAAAGACCCTACAACTGCAAATAACAACCTCCACAATGGACTTCACGCCATCGCCAGCTGGATGGAATCAAGCCACCTCAAGTTAAACACAGACAAGACAGAAATCCTCATCTTTGGCACCAACCCCTCAACTTGGAATGATTCCTGGTGGCCCACCTCCCAGGGAACCGCGCCCTCACCCACCACCCACGCACACAACCTAGGCTTCATCTTGGACTCCACACTCAGCATGACTCAGCAGGTCAATGCCATCTCCTCTTCCGCTACAACACTCTCCTCATGCTCCGCAAAACCTTCAAGTGGATTCCCGTAGAAACCAGGAAAACTGTCACCCACGCCCTGGTCAGCAGCCAATTGGACTACGGAAACGCCCTATATGCAGGAATAACAACCAAACTCTTAACAAAACTGCAAAGAATCCAGAACGCATCCTCCCGCCTCATTCTGGACATCCCACGCCGTGACCACATTTCCCCCCACCTCAGAGACCTTCACTGGCTACCAGTGTCAAAGAGGATCGCCTTCAAACTCTTCATCCACGCACACAAGGCCCTCCACAACACAGGCCCAGCCTACCTCAACGACAGACTCACCTTCCACACCCCCACCCGCAATCTTCGCTCCGCCAGTCTCTCCCTCGCCGCCATTCCCCGCATCCGCCGCACCACTGCCGGAGGAAGATCCTTCTCTCACCTAGCCGCCAAGACCTGGAACTTCCTACCGCTCCACCTTCGCCAGACCCAAGACCTCTTGACATTTAAGAATCGCCTCAAGACATGGCTCTATGACCAGTAGCTCCCCCCCAGCGCCTTGAGACCCTAACGGGTGATTAGTGCTCTCTATAAATCCTTGATTGATTGATTGATTGGGATTGATGGTAACTCTGAGAGGGTATTTATAAAGAATAGCCAACCCGCCTCCACGTTTCCCTTCCCTATCTAATTTGTGTATGAAATAGCCGGGGGTAGTGAGTATTTTAGGGCAGGAGCCAAGGCTCGGTCTGCCCACATTTCAGTCAAAAATGCAAGATTGAGTCTATACAAATCAAGGTATTCGGGCATCTCATATGTGTGTTTGATGAGCCAACGAATGTTTAACAGAAGACAATTTACCTTATAGGGCTGATTTATGGGAAGATCCTTAGAGGAAGAGGCCTTTTAAAATTCGAGTCATATATGGGCAAGAGCTGACATGTGAGTTTGCAGTTAGTACATGTGAAAGTAGACTGAGACAAATTAAAACTGAAATGATTGCACACAGGAGACTTACAGGCTTTATTGAAGGATAAGAGAACATCTCAAGAGTAAGTGCAAGTCGGAACAGGGTTTTTTAGCGCATGGCGCAGTCTGGACAGAGATGAGCGCCGATGGGCTTGTTTTGGCGTGCCAGTCGTGCACCTGTGGCATGCCTGCTGCACATGTCCGCTGCATGGATGCGCTGTCATGGCAACAGTAAAACAATACCACGCTAAAATAAAAGTAAAAAAGCAGCAAATCTTAAAATCATTAAAAACGGGTCGAAGACCCACTCTAATATAGCGCTCGATTGTACAGGAGCTAGGCAAATCCTGAAATGGCCGAGCAGTATAGTATCTCCTGAAGGCAGCGCAGGTGCGCTGACTTGGCAACAGAAATAGCCCGCCGAATCTGAGGGGAGTGGCCGAGCGGGCGTGGTCAGCGAATCCACTGCTGCCGCTATGCTCAGCCATATGCAAGGCAAAAAGAGGGGGGGGAGTAAAACCACAAACCGAGCTTGAGTAACAGCCCTTCTGGTGTTGATTGGGAGCCACCTGAAAATTTTACAGAGCATGCATAGGGTGTGAAAGCAGGCAGACAAAACTGTGTTTACCTGTTTCTAGATAGATAACTTGCTGTCTAAGATGATGCCGAGGTTGCAGGCATAGTCTGTCGGGGTGGGAAAAGGGCTGAGTTCAGCAGGCCACCAAGTGATGTCGCATGGCGAGATGTCGTTCCCAAAGATGAAGACTTCCATCTTGTCTCTGTTGAGCTTGAGACAGTTGTCCCCCACCCAGATGGGGATGTTCATCATATTTCTGTGGAAGTTGGCTCTGGTAGTGAAGCGGTCTTCTGACAGGGAGGATGAGCTGGATGTCATCTGCATAGGAGATGATGTTGAGTCCATGCATTCTGATGGTGTTGGCTAGGGGGGGTCATGTACGTGTTGAAGAGGATGGGGCTGAGGGCCGATCTTTGTGGAACGCCACAGATGATCTTCTTGGGTTCAAGGTGAATGGTAGGAGATGGATTCTTCAGGTTTTTCTGGTGAGGTAGGAGGTGATCTATTTGAGGGCATCTCCCTGGATTGAAATTTGGTGGAGTCAGTTGATCAAGATGTGGGGGGAGACGGTGTCGAAGGGGGCTGAACGGTTCAGGAGAATGTGGGCCGATGTTTCACCATGGTTTAGGAGGACCCTAATGTTTTTAGCAGCTGTGATCCGGGCTGTTTCGGTGCTGTGGTTGGCTCGGAATCCGGATTGAAAGGTGTCCAGGAGGTTGTAGTGTTCCAGTTGTTTGGTGAGTTGCTGGTTGATTGCCTTTTTGACAATCTTCCCAGGAAAGGGGGGAAGAGAGAGGGGCCAGTAGTTCTTCAGATCTGCTGGTCAGCAGATAGTTTCTTCAGGAGGGGCCTCAATTCAACATGCTTACAGTCCTCAAGGAAGGAGGTCATGGTGATGGAGGCCTCATTGACTATAGGTGGAGGGCATAGAATATAGAAAATTGAAAATAGATGGAGGATCTCATTGAATATAGGTATTTTCCCAAAGAAACTCAACCTCCCTAAACCAAATAGGCCTTTAGGTAAGAGATCCTTCTAACTTCAGCCAATAACAGACTGAATTTAGTCAAAGACATATATTGACTGAAAGATCCATCGCAAAACATATAGCTACATTTATCAAAGAAAATAAACTGCTTTAAGATTACCAAGACAGATTGTGGTATGGCTGTAGAACAGAAGCAGCAGTGATTTCTACATGGGTTGGTTTTACAACTAAAGTAGGTTGAAATGGAGTACCAGCACCCCTATTACTTGAACTCTTCCTTGACCTTGACACTGTTCATCATCCCAAACTTCCCCAGAGACTTGACAACATCAGAGTGCAGGGAGCATAACTGAAGCAGATTGCACCTTTTCTATCAGATGAATAATCATCTCACTCCTCCCTTGGGTTTAGCTCCATTCAAATCACAACTAATGTACCAAACAGCTTTACTCCCTCTTTAACGTTTACTTAGCTCTCTAATGGGCCTAATGTCATTCAGTCTTCTCAAGTGTTAATGTTAAGCAGATGATAAACAAATCATACTTAAGTATGAAAAGTCATCAGACTTTGACTCATACTTAATTGGAGAATGTTTCAAGCAAACAAATAATGGATGATATGAAGCACATCAAAATAAACATGTCACAATAGAAACATTTATGTGCAGTAAATGGATCAAACACCACCAAATTGCAAATGGCCTCAGCAGTAAGCCCTACACCAAACAACTCATCCCAAGTGTGGAATCTAGGAATAAATATGGACTCAATTCTGTCAATCATAATAGTGTTGTGTTTGTTCAATATGTTTAAACTGCATTTTGTCACTTCTTTCCCTCATTTTGGCTCTAAAGATGTGTGTGCCTACGTTGCTTGAATTGCTTGTCTCGCACCACTGATTGGAAGTGCTAAGTCCCCCCCACACCCCAGAAGGTCGGGTCATGCTGCACCCCTGGACTTCTACCTACAGGAAATTTGTCTGTCCATGGCTCTAGGAACGTTCCAGGGGTACAATGTAGACTACTGAGTGGGAACAATTAATTCGCTACGAATCAGTGTTGCTCTTAGCCCTTAATGGTAGTAAGTAAACAGCTGCTGCTTGTTAGCTGTGGGCTGGCAATTCTTAGCCACTGGAGGTCCTGCCCTTTAGTGGGTTGAAGCAAGATGCACTGTGAAGCTGCCTAGTGGCAGTAGTTTGCCCTCTTCCACCTGTAGAGCTGAGCATCAGCAGTGACATTTTTCAACTACCATTAATTCACAAGCCTTTCTCTTAATTTTAGACTCTATCTACCTTTCAATACCCCGACTCATTATTCACTAATGTACTGGGTATCGAAGTGAGGCACACATGACAGTTCGCAAATGTACCACATCTTTTATATTCCTGTCTACAAGGATGTGCTTTGTTTCTTTGTGTTACCTTTGTTAGTGTTATGTGAACTAATAAAATAAAAAAGCGACATTATTATACATAGTAGAGCTGATTGAATCCATAGCTTGTAATTGACTTCATTTCACGTGCAACTCCTTGAACAGACCAGGCTCTTCAGTCAACATCACCTTTCATTTGTTATGTGTAATTTTGCTCTTAACAGTATAGGTGGGAGATTAAAACTGTGCCTATTGTATATACAAAATCAGAATATAAAAAATAGAACCTACATATTCATGGTAAATATGATTGAATATGGAGAAAACAAAGATGTACAGCTAATAATGCTTTGAGAATTGGACAAAGACTTTGCACGCCCTCCTTCACCCGAACACTAAAAAATTTCCCCTCACATGTTTTTCCCATTTTATGTGAGCATAACCAGAAACGTCACCCATCCCACCATTCTCCCACACCTACTTTCACACCATTGCTCACACTTTCCATTATTGGAACCCTAAACCATACCTTAATGTTAATCCTAAACCTGATCTATTCTTAACTAAATCCCTTAGCCCAACCCTAACCCCAGTTCTAATACAACCCCATTTTCCAACCATAATACTTTCCTTCACACCTTCCTGTACCTCAATGGTTACACTATCCCTTATTCCAATCCTAACCATACATCATTCTTTATACCTTCCTTTACACCATCATTTACTCTTGTCGCATTGGCTCTCATAATCTTAAATGAGACTACTGGATTTCTAGGTAGCAGGATCGTTTCTGGTGTGGGGGACTGAGTCTGACCCACTTGGAAGGACCTCTGTCACCCTCAATCCGGTTTTGCTCCAGCTAGCTAGCAGTGCCTCATCTCTCCCAAGGGGAAGGGATGATTGGGCAGCCGAGCGCATGACATCTATAGAACTTCTCAGGGAAGTCGTGGTCACTCAGGTCCCAACCAGCTCTCTCATTTACAGTATGATCTCATATACAAATGACAAAGGCAGTTTAAGTTTTATATCTTGTTTTTAATAAAACAACAGCATTTTAGATAATAAGGCGTGAGCCACAATAACCAGAACCATACAACACAGTAGGATTGCAATAGTCACGATGAGAGTGAAACATAAAAACAATGCTATCATGGTGTTAATAGATTCTATTCCCTCTCAGTAAGTTATGTTTCGAGCACAGCATGTTAAGCTATTATCTTGCCTTTCAGATTCCCCAGGGAGACATCAACCCTCATTCCTGAGCAAAGGCCTGTGATCTGGTTCAGCATCTGCAACAAAGCAGTCAGCATCTAGTTGTGGCTCCCTGGTCGGAATCTCCGTCTCCCTTGTATTAAGACAAGGAAGTGTTTTTATAACTAACATGTCAGTGTGATCACAAAACGTCCCTACACAAGAATGTATCCAGAGACTAAACTCCTACCACGTCTATCGACAATGTACCAGACTGTATCCTTGACTGAAGCACAGAGTGAGCACGAATGTGTTATTGAGAACTCCAGTGCTGAAGTAGGCTAAACAGTGTGATATCAAAAATAAAACAAGACCATAGAACTGGCTATTTGAAAAATAACAGTATGAAGCTGAATAAAATGCATTTAGAGCAAAGTGCACAGAGGCTCTATGCTGCAAGCAAGGAATAAAATACATCCAGGGCAAAGTGCGCAAAGGCCTAACGCCAGAAGCAAACGCGCAAAGGATACATAAAAATGACCACACTACACCCTCCCCTTGTCGGTAGTAAGTGGTTCTAACCAAAAACGAAAAACAAAAATAATATGCCCCAGATATAAAAATATACAAAACATATTTCGACAAGTCCAGAGGACAGCAAAGCACAGAACCATATTTAATTTTGTAAGCATGTGACGGTAAAGCTGAATCAATACAACGTCAATTTAGAAGAAAACCCAATTTCAAATGGAAGCCACGGAAAGCAGGATATCCTCCACCTCGGCAGATGTCAACACCGGAAAATCCACGCCAACTACTATCATGGAGCAGGTGTGTTCCAAAGCCCCAGAACCATCCAAGGCGGCATCCCGTGCAGGGCCTATGAACGAGACAATACCATCTTCCTCCAGGAAGGGAATCTCGTAAACTGCCTCACGAAGCAAACGCAACCGCAGTGCACATGTCTGGGAATGAGCCCTAATCGGGAACATCAACAGATTAGCATCAACCACTGGGGGGCGCTGCAGTGAGAGACAGAGAGCCATTGCATGTTCAAACGAGCACCAGAGGCACCGAAACACGGGTTGCACACAATCCAAAACTGGTCGGAATGACAGAAACCAGTCCCAGGAATGTTGCTCCAAGATGCTGCATCATGCACTCACGACACAGCTGCGCTGATGGGAGCGCCCATATTGGATCTGGTTGCGGCGGGACAGCCATTGCGGAAGAACAACAGCAACAGCAAAACACCAGCCAATAAAGCCAAAGTGATCGGAAATCCTCCAAAGATGCTTCAGAAAATTGAATGAATAGCCGAAGGTATCAAACCGAATATGGAAGAGAAGGCATGAGCAAACCCAACACCAACGGCTTTAAATTTTTTTGCAATTCCAGCAGTGCTGGACGCATTAAATATACGTCCCACGAGTTCACCAAAGTGGCTCGGAAAGTTAGTATTTAAAAGGGACTGTATTTCTGCTGATGACCTCGCCACCTGAAGTGCGTAGGTCTCGCGTGCAGATGTAAGGGACACATGCTTTTGAAACAATAGAGCCTTTAGTCGACTCAACTTGTCGAAATTCACCTTGGAAGTAGCAATTGAGGCCAGATGTCTGCTACCTCCCTAAATTGAGTGGGGGGAAACAACACATTTCCGCAGCACGTAACTGCCTTGGTGACAACGACCGCGTAAACTATTCCGGCACGCATGCCACAACAGGCTTCACTGTTAAGAAGAACTTAGCTGCCATTTGAAAGCACCTGGAATGTGTTTTTAATCACGGGACTGGAACTCCCTTTAGATAGCAAGCTAAATTCGCAACCGAGGCATTACACGCCCCATGCAAGGACAGCTGCTTACAAACCATCGAATGGCTGACAGAAGTTTCACATTCGCTACCGCTAAGAAAAACCTCCCTCATACCATTAAGACATCTGTATAAAAAGGGAAGCTCCCACACCTCATGTATGTAACTGTCTCCCAATTTCTCATATCTGCCCACCGGAATATGCTTCAAACAAGAAGTGAATTGCAGAGTGGAAATAGGCAAATTTATAACCCCGTGTATCAACCATTCAGCTGACGGAATCTCAGCCACAGTAAAATGCAACTTCTCCAACTTTTCAATATTCAACATAACATATGTTGCCTCCTTTTTAGCCATCAGCTGCTGCTGACGCGTCAAATTAAAGGAAAACAAAATCTCCCTGGCGCTGATGTGCTGCCACAGAACGCGACCCGCCTTCAATGTCTGTAGAGTCCAACCCAACTGCATAATGGACCGCGTTTGACTCTGCCCATGATATAAAGAAGACATATCTGATCTAATAATGTCTATAGCAGAGGAAACAATGTTGTCAATCGTATATACACGGTCTGACAGGGTATGCATTCCATTATCCACAACAGACAAAGCTTGTTTCAAATTCTCCTGATCTATCTGCCTCAACCGGGCCGCTGCCTCCTGTTGTGAAAGTTTCCATATCTCATTGTACACTTCATACCAAAAACTTTTTTTCCGGGGCACTCTTGGACCTGACAAAAAATCTAGCAAGTCAGTATAATTAGACAGTAACGTGAGATGTGTCTTAACTGCATCTAGTGTGGATGACTTTAACCATTGTTGACAAAGTTTCCCCACGCTATATGTAGTAATGATATCAGCATGTTCTGGTGATATGTAGCGAGGGTCTGCCCTACTAGTCCTGAAACCCCCCGAAGAGGTGACAAAACGTTGATGACACCCATTAGTGTCTATGGGCCACAATAACCACCCGGCTGGACGTGTCAATGAAGTGTTAAGCGTACCATTCTGGACCCAGTCTGTAAGCTCACTAAACGTGGCATTAATATATTGTTGCCAATCTTTCAGTTTGGAAGGGACAGGTATGCCAGGCATAGTTAATTCTCTAATCGTTGCTAAGCCTAAAAAGCTAGGGGGTCATTCTGACCCCGGCGGGCGGCGGGAGCCGCCCGCCTGGAGGGAACCGCCAGAATACCGCTGCGCGGTCAAAAGACCGCCGCGGGTATTCTGGGTTTCCCACTGGGCTGGCGGGCGACCGCCAAAAGGCCGCCCGCCAGCCCAGTGGGAAACACCCCTCCATGAGGATGCCGGCTCCGAATGGGTCGGAATCCCCATGGTGGATTCCCATGGGCAGCGGAAAGTCGGCGGTACACCGCCGACTTTCCGTTTCTGGCCGCGGCTGTACCGCCGCGGTCAGAATGCCCGGCGGAGCACCGCCAGCCTGTTGGCGGTGCTACCGCCGATGGACCGCCGGGGTCAGAATGACCCCCCTAGTCTGTTATACAGTGTCATTTAAGAAAATCACCTGGACAGGAATAATACATGCCCTAAACAATGTCTCCCTACCCCGCATTTGCCAATTTTTCGTTCCCCAAACACTTTTCAAATCAACAGTTTTGGACCAGCATTCATACCCCTCAACAGATAGTTTGGATACAAACAAATTGGAATACAGTAATTTAGTATCAGTCAACAACATTTGCTTATTAGCATGCGAAGTAACCATAATTATCTCTAAACTGGTAAGCATCTTCATTTTCATAGACAGTATAATACTGCAATTCTGTCAACATAGAATCAACTGTCTTCACATCCCAATCATCAGATACAATGCCTGGTATAACTACACCATTCATTGATAACTTTAGAACATACGGTCTCTGAATTATTTCAGTGGGGCCATATATATCAAACATTACTCTATCCCACACAATCCCATCTGGAATAGGTACAGCAGAAATGTTCACAAAGGACAAGTCTCTTTGAACCATATGCGATGAAAAATGTGGTTTCAACACCGTCTCCACCTGCTCAATCTCTGATCGTTCAGAAAGAAAATGACCACGTATCATCAGAAAAAAGGTGACTACAAACCCCAGCCACAGGAAAAAAGCCATCACAGTCATAAAAAGCCATAGATAGTTCCAAGGAAAAACAAAATACTTATGTTTGAGCCAATACAACAGCTTACATGTACCCAGGGCTGGTGTCAAAGAGGACGAAGAGTCTGACACGGCATCATCATTGTTATTAAAGCAGCCGGAGGCAGTTCTCGCAAAAGGTGCAACCGTAAACAAAGGGGCAGATTGTGTCTCTCGGCGTGGTACACTGTAGATAACAGCTTCAATACCATCAGTACTCACAGCAACTTGATCAAAAGAATACAAATTATTCGCCATCAGTGGAACAATCGCAAGATCAGCGTCCACCCTCCCCATGCTCAGAGAGGAAACAGCATCGGTGCAAATCACCTGCAGCAGAACATCATCCCCAGTAGTGAGAGGGATTCCGGAACTACTGGTCTGCTGTGCAGAATCAGTCACATGTTGTAACTTGACATTGTCGATGGATACAAAGCGATTTCCTTTGGCCCCTTGCAACAGCGGCAAAATCACAGTTCTTGTGCCGTGGATCCCTAGTACAGGGACTGGCGCTCAATACGAAGGGCCAAATTCTTTTTTCACTGCGACCTTTTCACGCACAAGATCCTCAACCCTGGGAATCCAACCAGTAGGCGTTACTGGTTCATCCTTAATTCCTGTGGAGGCAGCACTGGCAGAAGAGTTATCTTCATGGAATTGTTGTAAATCCTGCAAAACAGTGACACGATCATTTATGTCAAAGGGCGTATCTGCCGCCTCCATACCAGGACCATCTAGATCTGGAACAAACATTCCTGTTCCAAACAGGCACTCATATGAAGTACGACCCCCCAGGGACCTTCTAGGCAAGTTATTCAGTGCTCTCTGTACTCCATACAGGTGGGCTAGCCAGCTACGACCCGTACCTATAACTCTGCCTGTTAAGGATTGCTTTAAATCGCGATTTAAACAATCCACGACAGAATTTCCCTCGGGATGAAATGGAGACGAGAACTGGAGTTGGACCCCCAACGAAGCCATTGTGTCCCTGAATGCCTTAGAGGCAAAAGCAGGGCCCTGGTCCGAATGAAAAGCCGCAACTGCGTATATATCGTCAAAGATGCGCAACTCTTTAATAACGGTCCGAGCGTCAGGCGAGCGCTGTGGCCAGACCCACACAAATCTGGAGCACAAATCTACAGCTACCAATATATATTTGTATGCACTATCTGGGGTCAACGGACCACAATGATCCAAGTACACACACTGTAATGGTTTATTCGATATTAGAAGGGGCGTCTGCTGTGGGCGTCTAGCCGTGGAAACTTTAATTTGTTGACAAATTTCACAACAAAGGACATACTGCTTCATCTCCTTATAGAGACCAGGCCACCAGTAACGGGCCTGTTAGAGCTAAATTGTGGCAGCCACGCCAGCATGTGCAGATGCTGCCCCCTCATGAGCTGCAGTGATCAATTGAGGTCGCACAATTTTATTTGGCACATCGCGCACACCAACGCCCAGGATTTTAACCTCAGCGTTCAGAATACCACCCATGGAAAAATGATATTTTGAAGGGAATCCTTTAGGATATGGCGTGCCATCAGCCGTAGCCCTTATGGCAGCTATAATCTCTGTGTCTGGTTTGGAACTCGAACGAGTTACTGCGGCTACAGTGGCAACTGCCACTGCCGATTTTGCGGCTTCATCAGCCAAAGTATTTCCAACAACGTGTATTCCAACGTGCTGGTGTCCAAGTTTATGTACAACATGGACTTTAGGAAGCGGTTCCTTCAGATCCGCAACCTTCCCCTACAGTAACCTGTGTTTGATGGTGTTGCCCTTGGAATCTCTGAACCCATTTAACCTCCAGTAATGCAAATATTCATTGAAAGACTGAACACAGTAATAGGAATCACAAACAAGCAGTGTAAACTGTGCTGGATCGGCATGTTCCAAGGCTAATAACAGAGCTTTCAGCTCAGCCAACTGTGCCGGACAGTCTCCCAAGGTCTGTGTATAAGTATGTTGGGGGCAGAACTTCTCCCCCTCCACATGACCGCTCACCACCGCCCATGCAGCAGAATACTGTTGTTTAGTTCCCACCGCAGGCTGCGCAGAGCCATCAGTGTACATCACCACTTGATATTGATCAATAGGCAGCGTGCCAGCGGGAACTGGGTACTCCATTTCATATTGAAGAAATTCTTGAGTCTGCAGTTTTGGGTCAAAAATGTAATCTACATCAGTGGCTGTCAAAGACGTAGCCCATTGTATCCAGCGCGGGTGTAGTACTTTCGCATTAGGAACACTCGCTTTCGTAACAGCCTCTAAGGCTGGAATCGGGGAAACGACAATGATGTGGTGGCCCTGGGCAAGAGGTCTTTCTTTAATCACAGCCATCTGTACAGCAGTGAGAATTTTCTCAGTTTGTGCAAAACGTTGTTCTGCAGCAGAATACAAGTGAGACTTGTATCCTATCGGGACTGTCTCCCCCTCATTAAAGGTGACATACGTAAACCCAACGGCCCCAGCTATTACCCTGATGACCAGATGTGTCTTATTGTCCCGTGTGTGTAAATGTTTTACAGCTAAGAGATCAGTTTGCAAGTCTCGAAGAATATGTGTATGTTCAATCGTCCAAAATCTACTCAAAAAATTTGGGCGAATCAAATCGTATAAAGGCTTTATACGTGTAGCATAATCAGGAATGTAAGTTCTGCCAAAATTTCGAAATCCCAACAACGACTGGAGTTTCTTAATCGTATTAGGAGGTTGCAATCGTGCACATTTTTCCAAAAAGTGTCGCGCTAGGCTCTTGCCCTCATTCAACAGCTCATATCCCAGGAAAATGACACTGAGGAAGGCAATTTTTGACTTTTTGAAGTTAAACTTGTAGCCAATTTTGGCAAATCCCACAACAATGCGGGCTACCCGCCTTAAATGTTGTAGTAACTCGTCATCTGTCAGATATATATCATCGACATATGACAAAGCTTCAGGGTCCAACTCGTGCAAAATTTCAGTGACACGAGACGAAAACAGTCCTGGGCTATTCTTATATCCCCGAGGCAAACGACAAAAAAGTTTCTGAGAGCCAAACGCGCTAAAGCTAGTGAAATCACTACTTTCGGGCGCTATATTCTGGCAGAAGAAACCATTCGAGATATCTAAAGTCGTTTTGTATTTTTTACGCACTATATTATTTATAAGCGCAGCGCTGTGTGAATTTTGTATTGCATATGTGCGTGTATGTCCATTTAAATGTCTGTAATCCACCACTATCCTATAAGAATGGTCCGGTTTAGCTACAGGGAATAAGGGACTATTCATCGGCGAGACACAGGGCTCAATTACTCCCTGGTACTCCAATTGTGTTAGTATGTTCCTAATCGATGCCCTTGCTTCAAATTTTATAGGATATTGCGGTTGTGGCTGAGGTTCTCCTTTAATTGGAATTACATGATGAGGTGAATCCCTAACCCACCCCACATGATTTCTATATAAGGCAGGTGCTTGTGCCAGAGCCCATTTAATGCTATAGGACTCTGCGATTTCTCCCGGAACAAGTGGTGAGAACGAAGGTGTTATAACCTCCTCCCCAACTGGACAGTCGCGAACAAAGTCAGGGGGCCAATCCTGTTCAGCTAGCAGAATGTCATACAGTTTGACTACACAATCCCAAAAGATGGCGTTTATTGTGCGCTCAATGTCCCCTTCCAACTGTAAAGTTACTGTATAAACTCTATCGGGATCAGAGACACGCATATCTGCCGTCTCGACTTGTATGAAGTCATCAGTTGCTTTCACCTCCAGATGCTCTAGAAGATTCCGGCGAACTATTGTGACCTCTGCCGCGCTGTCTAACAGTGCTATTGCCCATGTCTTGTTCTTCAAGAGAACTCTCTTCTTGTGTGGCATGTCTAACTGAGACCGCCGCCACCTTTTTCTTTTTAAACTGCTGTTTTTGTTGGATCGGTTTCTCTTCCTTCTTGACAGAAACCTCAGAAGAGCGTTGTGATTCCTGTCTCGGTTTCACGTACTCAGTTCTCCGCTCTGACCGCCCACCTCTCTCATTTCTCTTTTCCGATGAGTCCTGAAAGGAACGAGATTAGTGTGTATCAGTATATTGATATCTATCACGCATCTTCAAATTATCCCTATTTCTGAGATTATATTTAGCCTGCGGGGTCTCCAGTCGCAGAGATTCTCCCCTTTCTTTTTTAGGTGTTTGCTGTTTTTTCTCCCAGCACTTTTTAGTACCCTCAGGTTGCTGTTGTTTAGTTGTATCCTTACTACTCTTACCCTGAAACTGTGGTTTTTGCGGTCTAGCCCCTAGGCTATCACGACCGATACTCGAATATGTTTCCACTATTATTCTCGGCAGCTCCCGCTCCTGATTAAGCTGTGGGACATCTCGAAGACGCATACGCACCGCTAGTGCCACTGCCTCCCCTTTTAGATTACTCAATATAATAGAAGAAACCGTGGCAAAATTGCCCATCAGTTGCATCCCTAAATCTAAGGCTGGGGCAGCCCCATATTCATCTTGAATTTGTTTTAGCACTTCCGGTAAATTAGCCAATGTCGGTGTACCGTGTGCTGTAGTGTAGAGCGCGGCAAACACCGTGCCCCATGTATTACAATGGTCCACAGTAGGAACCATACCAAACGGCAAACATATCGTCAATATTCTATGTTTATCCTGAGTTCCCGTATGGGGAAATACTGCTTCCAGCGTATTAATTTTTTGCGCCAGCCAAAATGGAGTCTCCTCTCGTTTAGCCGGTACTTTGCCCATAACTGAGTGCACAGTGGTCGGATTAATCCCCAGAACCACTGCATGTGGTTGCGCCGGAGCAGCACGCGCTGCGTTTGTATTTAGTGTCTGCATTTCAAATTGAACTAATCGTCTATATGTAGCCGTTAAGTCTGTATATAAACGACGAACTTCAGCCACTGCCAATTGAGCACCTGCAGGATGTGGTGTATATGTAGCCAATAAAGGCCAGGTAAGGTAGGACCATCATTACTTAGTGGACCTAACCTAACTTATGCTATGGTATGTGTGAGGGCGCCATCAAGCCAATTATGGTGTTCTTGATAAGATAAAGGTATCTCTAAGTATGCATATGCCCTGTATTGTCCAGGGACATTCGCAACAGTGTAATCAGGAAAACTGTGTGAAGCCCCATCAACTGCCAGAAATACGACCCAAGAATAAAAAAGCTCTGTTCTATAGGCTGCCTGGGCATCCACCACAAACGTGACCGGACCCCCCTGGTTCGTCAGACCATGTGCTAACAGATGTCCTGTGAGCGGATTCGCCATTATGAAAACAGCGCTAGTTCAGAGAAGGGACACCAATATCGGGGTTTTCCTTTCAGAGTTCAAGCTTGAACAACCAACCACAAAAAAATAGGATCTACCTATATTGTGGTAGAGCAAATCCTCAGTGCCACGGACGTCTCCGTTAACGGAACCGAGGAGTCAATATATATATGAGACCAAGAGACCTGTTAATTAGAGCCAGACCAATCGTTGGCGGCGCCATGTCGCGTGGGCACTCATTATCCTAAATGAGACAACTGGATTTCTAGGTAGCAGGATCGTTCCTGGTGTGGGGGAGTGAGTCTGACCCACTTGGAAGGACCTCTGTCACCCTCAATCCGGTTTTGCTCCGGCTAGCTAGCAGTGCCTCATCTCTCCCAAGGGGAAGGGATGATTGGGCAGCCGAGCGCATGACATCTATAGAACTTCTCAGGGAAGTCGTGGTCACTCAGGTCCCAACCAGCTCTCTCATTTACAGTATGATCTCATATACAAATGACAAAGGCAGTTTAAGTTTTATATCTTGTTTTTAATAAAACAACAGCATTTTAGATAATAAGGCGTGAGCCACAATAACCAGAACCATACAACACAGTAGGATTGCAATAGTCACGATGAGAGTGAAACATAAAAACAACGCTATCATGGTGTTAATAGATTCTATTCCCTCTCAGTAAGTTATGTTTCGAGCACAGCATGTTAAGCTATTATCTTGCCTTTCAGATTCCCCAGGGAGACATCAACCCTCATTCCTGAGGAAAGGCCTGTGATCTGGTTCAGCATCTGCAACAAAGCAGTCAGCATCTAGTTGTGGTTCCCTGGTCGGAATCTCCCTCTCCCTTATATTAGGACAAGGAAGTGTTTTTATAACTAACATGTCAGTGTGATCACAAAACGTCCCTACGCAAGAATGTATCCAGAGACTAAACTCCTACCATGTATATCGGCAATGTACCAGACTGTATCCTTGACTGAAGCACAGAGTGAGCAAAAATGTGTTATTGAGAACTCCAGTGCTGAAGTAGGCTAAACAGTGTGATATCAAAAATAAAACAAGAACTGGCTATTTGAAAAATAACAGTACGAAGCTGAATAAAATGCATTTAGAGCAAAGTGCACAGAGGCTCTATGCTGCAAGCAAGGAATAAAATACATCCAGGGCAAAGTGCGCAAAGGCCTAACGCCAGAAGCAAACGCGCAAAGGATACATAAAAATGACCACACTACACTCTAATCGAACCTTAAAACGTTAACCTAACCCTTATCCCATCCCTTACCTCTTACCTAAATCCTCCTCCAAACCTAGCACCCTCAAATATTGCCTAACTCTCGATCTAACCTCATTCTACCCTCTAAACAAGACCTATATTTGACTCTAAGGGGCATATTTATACTCTGTTTGCGCCGGAATTGCGTCGTTTTTTTTAACGCAATTCCGACGCAAAACTAACTCCATATTTATACTTTGGCGTTAGACGCATCTAGCGCCAAAGTCCATGGAGTGTGCGTCATTTTTTAGCGTGGACACCTACTTTGCGTTAATGGTATGCAAGGTAAGCGTTACCGTCTAAAAAATTGACTCCGAGGCATGTGCGCCGTATTTCCACTCCTGGGCAAAATTCACGCCCGGGAGTGGGCGGGTCAAAAAAAATGACGTCCAGCCGCCTTTGCGCCGTTTTTTAGCACCTGGACAAGGCAGGCGTTAAGGGACCTGTGGGCTCGGAAGGAGCCCAGAGGTGCCCTCCCATACCCCCTGTCACCCTTGCCCACCCCAGGAGGACACCCAAGGATGGAGGGACCCATCCCAGGGACATTAAGGTAAGTTCAGGTAAGTATTTTTTTTTTTTTGTTGGGTGGCATAGGGGGGACTGATTTGTGCCCCCCTACATGCCACTATGCCCAATGACCATGCCCAGGGGACATAAGTCCCCTGGGCATGGCCATTGGGCAAGGGGGCATGACTCCTGTCTTTGCTAAGACTGGAGTCATTTCAATGGGGGTTGGGAGTCGGAAAAAATGGCGCAAATCGGGTTGAGGCGAAGGTTTTGCCTCAGCCTGACTTGCCCCATTTTTTGGCGCCCAAGCTCCATCTTCCCCTACGCCGGCGCTGCCTGGTGTACGTCATTTTTTTTCACGCACACCAGGCAGCGCCGGCGGCTAACGCCGGCTAACGTCATTGAATAAATACGGCGCCCGCATGGCGCTTCAGAATGGCGTTAGCCGGCGCTAATTTTTTTGACGCAAAACTGCGTTAGCGCAGTTTTGCGTCAAAAAGTATAAATATGGCCCTAAATATCCCAATCACCATCTCCCAAACTTCACAAACACGTTTATTTTATTTTATCTTCATAAACGTTTATTTTTTTATATTCTTTTTTTGGTAATATAATTCTTTACCATTTTGTTCCAGTTGTCTCGGTACTTTTTCTGGTAGCTAGAAATCACTGCACATTCCAGCGGAAGGCAGGATTTAGAGCCATCCTGCCAAGTACTTTTGGCCAAAGGGTAGGCACTGGCTGAAAGTGTCACCCATGACATGGCACTTGGCAGCTGTGAACTTAGGACCTAAAATGTGGTTTGTGAAGGAATAGCATATGCAGCTGCATGACTGACTCTGGGACTTGTGTCAGCTACAGGACGACAGCGGTGGCATTTTAAACTGTACTGTATAATAGCAAATAAAACATCCGTTTTTCTTCATACGTTTATCTTTTATTGAGGAATTCTGCTAAAAAAAACAGTAGAATGCTAAAGGATTAAAATGGTGAACTGAGCTGCTTGGTTACAGAAAGATAATACTGTAAAACAGCGTGAAAGCCTAGGGTAGGAATACAAATATCTAATATTAAGAGGCGTGAAACGGTACTGTAGCAAAGCTCCTGACATCAACGCTCCATTTCCATATCTCAGGCGACCAGCAGGAGCATGGTCTGAAATAAATAGGGGGAGTTCTAAAGGGTCTTGTGTGAATATTCAGATCGTTTACAAAGGCAGTCTGTGACGACGTGAAAGATTCCTTGCTGAAAATGTGGCACTCCCACAATCTCTATAAAGACAGATGTTCATTAGTATATTACAGAATATGGTTGTCTTAAGGCTGCACCCTGATGCACAGGACAACTTTCTATCATAAGCTTTGTTGCACGTGCTGTACGCTGGCTGGAGAGCCTCCCGGATTTTTTTTTTCGAATCGAACTTCCATTTATTTGTAAGGCTTTAGCTATGAAAACGTCAACGCGTTATGCTGCGTTGTGCTTGGTTATCTTATGTTACTGAATTGAAATTGCATTTTTATAGGGCAAAGGAAGGGGCTAACCTGTCCAGCACCGAAGTGCACCCCAAATGGTAGTTGTCTACTACCATGAAGAGTTGAACATCAAAGGTAGATTTAGGAGGCGCCTGAAAAATCAAAATGCAATTGCTTTTGAGTCTAAAATATACAAATTAATTTAAATCAAAGGGTTAATTTCTTTCACAATATACAAAAGGTCAGAGTGATAATAGTTCCATTAACTTAATACAAACAGCTTAGTTGATTAATCGTTGTGCGGTTCTGCCAATAATAGTACAGCCAACACGTGTTTTGTCGCTTTTTCAAGGCTAGTTCACACGTGAGGCATCTTTTCACCCACTCTTTACTCCAAAATAGTGTACGCCCGATCCTGGTCTCCATAGGTAATTATCGCTGAAATGCCTTTCCTTAAATTTATAATCACCGTATGCGTTTTCACTGTCAACAGATTACATTTTTTCCAGCCATGGATTTTGCCGAAACTATCAGAGTACACCAGTCCTGAGTTTCCATTCCACCATTTATTACAGGCTTGTTTTCACATTTATAGATGACCCATGATCAGGTAAGATATAGTTTTTCACTTCTTGGCGTAAAGCATTTCCCGCAGTCTTTTACTCTGGGTCATGTGTAAATGTGATGACAACGTTGAAGTCATAAGGTTGAAGCAACACTTCTAGTACATCGTCTGGGTATCTACATCTCAAGGTTTTAGAAGTTTTAGAGGTAGATACGTAATTCTCACAGCAGCAAGACTGCACCACAGGTATATAGGAATGGTCATTATAAGCACGGTATTCAACGTCTGAGTAGGAAAGAACATGAAGCGGCAATCAATCACAACATATTGTCTGGGCTCACTTACAGGTTTCCACTAATGGCGAATTAGGCAATGCCATCCTTCATTCACTGTATTGCTTGTTGTTTTAGTAATACTTTATTAAATATAAGACACCAGTAAGTTAAAGTCATAGTGCCCTGTTATTGCCACATTGCATCATGGAACTTGTAGTTTCAAGACACATGTGGCAGATCAATTCCGTCTGCACTGTTTGCCTCCAGTAGAGTTTCGGTAGCATTTTTCATTAATCTTTTCTTTCACTGTGTCCCGCTGGCAAGGTTCAGGCTGTAATAACATCTCAATCATCACTACTGACATGTTTAGAGGGATCTAGCTAACAGTGTAACAGTTTTTTCGTTTTCCCAGCAAAGTGCTGTAATGCCCAGCTTTGCGTCTCCTCCTCTAACAGTGCATGGCCACCACCCCGGTATCTCATTACAGAAACAGAAACTACAATCACAAGCTGCACATAGTCTCAGAACATGCTCACCGGAGCAAGACTGGGAACAAAAGAAACTTTGGCAAATGTTCAAACCCCAGCCTCACTCTTTTCGTCTCCTTGCACAAACTCTCATTTTCCATCTATCCATTCTCTCTCTCTCCGTTCACCCTCTCTGGTCACTTTCCCTCTACCTTTCCCTTCCCTCCTTTTCGCTCTCTCTTGAAGCCTTCCCATGCCTGCTACAGTTCATCATGGGGAGCTGGGTAAAGTGATGGAGGTACCGGGAGCGGTCCTGAGCTTCCAAAGCCAGCGTCCAAGCACTCCAGCCAACCTAGTAGATGCACCGGGATAAATAAAAGGCTTGTCTAACCCGATTCTCAAAAGGGTGTAGCCCATCAGCCCTGTGAGCCCAATAAGTAGCAAGCCGGAAACAACACATGCCACAATCAATCAAAAACTATTGGCCACAATTACTTACGCATGTTCACCTTTTTTGAGGGTGGGATACAGTAGCCTTCTTCTCTGCAGCGCATCTTAGTGCCTGCAGCTTTAACAATTCGTTGCTGCATGCATGACTCCATTGAGATAAAGCTACAGCCGGACGTTGTTGCTACACTGCATCTTGATTCTTGCAGACTCATAATTTTAATCTTCAATACCCGTGACAGCTGAGGTAAGATTTTAGGGTCCTGTTTTAGAAAATTAGCAATCACCAGTCCTCCCAATTGTAACATATGCAAGGAGCCCTATGCCCACACATGACTTTAGTAATCTAAAGCTAAGAGAACGTCTGTCCTCTTTCCACCTTGACTGACAGAGGCATAAGTACACTTCCTACTTTCCTTCCCACCTCCTGTATTTTTTTATTCCTGACTCCCACAGGATTGGGGTGACTACCCATCCGTAATTTTCTTGGACTGTTCATGATGTGGCCCTACAGTCCATGGTGGATGGCTAAACGGGCGGCATTTGTCTGTAATTTTTAGGTTTTCAGCAAACAGACAAACGTTAATTTAACAGTTTAGTTTACCAAGAGGGAGGGAGTCTCCTGTCCAGTGACACAAAAGAGTATGGGGTTCACTTATAATAAGGAGCTGCACACAGGGGAAGATTCCCTGGTGCTCCTTAAACTCACTTGATGAGTGGATGGTGTTTGAGTGCTGTGGAGGGTCGTGAAGTGATACTGGGGGGGGTGTTTCCTTTCCGGACTAGGTGGTCTCACACACTATATAGTGTCATGCTTCATCATTTGACCACCTGGCCCCACCCAGGTAGGGCAATGCCACCTGGGCGGACTCAACCTCACTGTTAAAAGAACCGGAGGGAGTGCGTACATTTTTCACTTTCTGGAAATGATGGGATCCAGCTGAACTAGGGTAAATATAAAAACACCTAGACAGTCACCTGTGCGAAAAGTACACTTTTAATAGTGGTGTCTGCTGATGTGATTAAAAACAGGGATGGGACACCTCTGTGAGAGCAAGGACTCACTGGGTCACCTATCTAAAAATAAATGGCCAAAATGTTTCTGCCCTCTACAGTGAGCTAAGGAAGGTCTATTGGCATTCTTCAGGGCCTAGGATCCCTCAAAGTCATGCAATGCAAAGAAAACCTGCTCCGTTCAATGGGAGTGTGGGTAGAATGGTGTGAAAAGTGATGGGGCCTACCTGAAACAAGGAACTACCTAGCGGAGGCCTAAGGGAAACAGAAACAAAATTAACGTTTTGTGACGCACAACACTGCACAGCAAAACACACGCAAGGGTGACACAGCAAGCAAAAGTCATGCAATGTATACGTGTGTAACACATATCTGAAAGGGAATATATCTTACCCTAAACCTAAAGGCTACTTGCCCCAGGACTCCAGGAGGGGGAGTGTCCCCTTATAGTCACACACTAAGGATAAGGGAAAAAGTAGGATAGGACGGCAGTAAGTATTCATAGTGTAATAATAAGTTAAATGTCTGGCCAAGAGCAGCGCTCACTGGGGAGTGAGCCAGAAATAAAACTCCGCCAGGTAGCGTTAAATATGGTCCCAAGAACAAAGAAGAGAGCGTGGTCTATGCTACAACTATGGGCAACACCCTCACATATAAATCACAATCTTACACGGAGTGAGCATCCGGTAAAAGTAAGGTGAGCTAAGTAAGTAAATACAGATAAGTAACTACTTAACATGACCCCGTGGTGGAGTGTGGGCCACCGGCTTAGGAAACACACAATAAAAAGGTCTTATCTGCGCCGAAGTTGGTGGCCTCCGGGTAGGAAGAATCTCCACTCACAACGTCAAAGGAGGCACTCGCTGTGCGCCTAGTCCGTCCCCTCACTGGACCGCTTGAGGTAAATGGTCCAGTGTGCCAGCGGTATATAAAGCCCAGAAAACAAACATTAAGAGGCGCGCAGGTCGCGCATTCAACGCCGCCAGCCCAGACTGGTTTCCGGGAAACCGGGGTGTGGCGAGCCGCGTGAGGTCTGCATGTGTGGACCACGCGACGATGCGCACGGGAGGCTGGGAAATGTAGTTCCCAGCCTCTCGGGGAAACTGAAGTATGCCCATCTCACGGAGGCGAGATGGGAACACGCGAAGCGGGGGGGAAAAGGGCAGGGGAAGAAGAGAGAAGAGCGAAAAAAAGAGAGAGAAAAAAGAGAGAGGGTGACAACATGAAGGTGAGGGGAAGAAAACAGAGAGAGAAGGGGTGGGGGGTGTTGTATGGGGGTGAGAGAAACAAAAGGAAGAAAAGGAACGAGGGCAGGCAGGGGGTTTATTGGGGAAGAAGAAGGAAAAAGGGAAAGGGAAACAAGAGAGAAAGAGAGGAAGGAGAAAAAGAAGAAAAACCAGGGAAGTGAGATGGAGGTACTCGGCTGGGAGTTGTTCATGGGACTATGTTAAGAGGATCCAAAAATCAAGACCCCAACCTCATTATTGGTGTGTGTCATAGGGATGTAGTCACTTGTTAAGTGAGGACCACAGGAAATCGTCATTTAGTCCGTTGGTGTCCATGCGTAGTCTCCAGACCCAACGTTGTTCATAGTAAAGTAACTTCTGTGACATGTTGTTTGTCGTGGGAAGCAATTTCTCTAGAACAGTCCATTTCAATTCGTCTGAGGAGTGGTTATTCGTAATAAAGTGGCTCGTGAGTTTTGTGGCATCACCTTTACACTGGATAGTGCTCCTGTGCTCACAAATGCGGATGCTGACCTTCCTCGTTGTCATTCTGATATATTTAAGCTGGCAAGGGCACTTTATCATATAGCTTACATTCTTACTGTTACAATTTGTAAGTGACTTCAGCACCCATGGTGTTTTTAAACCAAGATCTACTGTGGTAGATTTCTGTGTGAACCTGCACACGCTACAATTGCCACACGGATGGTGGCCTACTGGAGGAGGTAGATGCCAAAGTGTTGCCTGTTTGTTTGGAGGTTTCATGGTAGGTCTTGTGTGGACCACCATATCGCGTATATTGGTGGCTCTTTTGAAGGCATGCAGCGGTTGCTGAAAGGGGAGGCCACCGGGTTTTAAGATTTTGCAGTCATCTCTGATAATTTTCTGGATCTTATTAGATAGTAGGTTGAATGTAGTCACACACAATATCTGTTCCATCTTGGGTTTGTTTTGGCGGGGTTGTAACAGCTGGTCTCTTGTTGTTCTGTACTCTTTTATTTGCTCTCCTGACAAGATGTGCAGGCTAATCTTTTTCTTGTAGTTTAGTAGACAGATTATTGGCATGTTTTTTATAGTCTGATAGATTTGAGCAGTAATGTCACAAACATAAGAATTGTCCCACGGGGGAGGTTCTCCCTCAGGGATCTCGGGTGAAAGCTCTGAAATTATAGTAAACTGTTGCGATCTGTAGGTTTGTGGTAGAACTCTGTCACCAGAGATCCATTTCTTTCATAGATTAGAAGATCCAGAAAAGGCAGTTGGTTATCGCCGATAGTCATAGTGAAATTTAGGAAAGGGTTTGCCGTGTTGAGCTAGTTCGAGAAGGAGAGGGCCTCATCTCTGGTGCCTGTCCAGATGAGTAGAATATCATCTATATACCGTTTCAAAAGTTCTATCTGCCCCAGGAAAGGGTTATCATCATGGAGAACCACCTGTTTTTGAAGCTGTCTACATACAGACAGGCCAGGCTAGGAGCGAAGGTGCTACCCATGGATGTCCCCTGAAATTGTAGATAAAATGTATTTTCGAATTTGAAGTAATTCCTTGTTAATGCAAGGTGTTCTAGATCTAGTATAAATTCTGGGGGTGTCCGTGAAACACATCTGTTTGCTTCCAGGAGATCGTTTATAACCCCGATGGTTGCTTCCTGGAAGATATTGGTGTAAAGCGATTCAACGTACAGTGTGATCAGGAGTTCCATGCTTTTATTAAAGGACATGGAGTCTAAGAGAACCAAGACATCAGTGGTGTCTTTCAAATAGGTAGGGATTTGCTTTACTAGCGGTTGAAGGAAGAAATCACAGAACTGGGAAAGTGGCTCCAGAATGGAGGGAATTCCGGACACTATGGGCCTTCCAGGAGGGGGGATTTTCCCTTTCTGTACCTTAGGAAGGATGTAAAAATAGGATATTTTAGGATTAGTTTGTGTCAGGAAGGCTGCTTCATGTTTAGTGAGCCAGTCGTTCTCGACTCCTCTGGTCACTAGGAAGGATATTTCTTCTTGGATGTCTGGTGTAGGATCTCAGGACAGGCGTTTGTAGTGTTGTGTGTATTCTAGTAAGCGCTGACATTCCTCTCTATACATTTTTAGTGGCAAGATTACCGTAGCTCCACCCTTGTCTGCTTGTTTGATTATGATGGAGGGGTCAGACGTTAAACGCTTCAATGCTGTCAGTTCGTCTGAACTCATATTGTGGAACGAGTGGCTCAGTGTCTCCATAAGACCACTGATCTTGCGGGAAACTGATTTCTCGAAGGCAAGAACCACTGGGGGCATTTGTCCTGTAGTAGGACAGAAGGTTGATTTAGGACGTAGTCCTGTGTTTCTCTCCAGTTCAACAAAGTTTCTCTCTAAGAAAAATGTTTTGAGGCGGATCTTACAAAACAGATCTGCAAGTTCAGTTCTAGTTTTGAACAAGTCTATTTTGGGCGTAGGAACAAAATTTAGACCTTTGTTCAGTGCCTTGGACTCGAGAGTGTCAATGTTTCTGTTGCTTAAGTTTATGATGTTGTCGCTCCCACCCATCATGTTAGAAATTGCTACATCTTGCTTGTCCCTGGAGCATTCTCTTGCTGTTTCTCGTTCTCTAGAGACTCGTCTCTTGGTCTCCAGTGCACCCTTTTCATTTCCCTTTTCCCTTTTCCCCTCCCTTGGCCTCTGTCTAAAAAAGGTGGAGGTGGATCTGGAAAAGACCATTGTGCCGGGTGTTGAAAAAAGGGGGCCTGGTACTGGGTTGGGGGTCCATATTGAGCTGGCCAACCCCATTGTTGGTTGCTAAAAGGAGTCTCCTGTCCTCTGATCCAGAGGGAGGTACAGGCTGACTGATAAGAAACAGGTCTTTTTGTCAGGGAGCCTGCTTCCTGAAAGAAATGCAAATGTGCGCACCTTGTAAATCTACAAAGGTAAAGGCTGTTTGGGAGAAGATATAGGCATTAATCGATGCTGGCACTTGAAACGTTCTGATGGCATAGATATTTTTTTTTTGAGAGCTATTGCAACGGTGTTACAAGCCAAGGTGTGGGGTACGTGCTTTTAATGGACATTTATAAAACATGTATACACTATGTATAATCTGCTTATTATTGAAATCTATTCTTTAGAAGCACCTTTTGTCTTTAAGCTACATTTAAGTATGCATTTTGTGGCAGCCTATATCATTCTGTATGTGTTGGAAATGGCCCTTTTTGCAGGCTCATCCCTAATGTATTTGCCTCCTTCCTCCTATTTTTTCTGACCTATTTTTGTTGGCTTTAGGACTCTGGGCACTTTACCAATGCTAACCAGTGCTAAAGTGCATATGATCTCTGTGTAAGTTGTAATGCTGATTGGTTTATCCATGATTGACATATTTGATTTACTAGTAAGACCCTAGTAAAGTGCAGTAGAGGTGCCCTGGGCCTGTAAATCAAATGCTACTAGTGGGCCTGCAACACTGGTTGTGCCACCCACATGAGTAGCCCTGTAAACATGTCTCAGACTTGCCATTGCAGTGTCTGTGGGTGCAGTATTGAACTGCCAATTCGACTTGGCAAGTTTACCCACTTGCCAGTCCTAAACCTTCCCTTTTCATACATGTAAGGTACCCCTAAGGAAGGCCCTAGGTAGCCCCATGGGCAGGGTGCAGTGTATGTTAAAGGTGGGACATGTACTGATGTGTTTTACATGTCCTATCAGTGTAATACTGCTAAATTCGGTTTTCACTGTTGTAAGGCCTATCTCTCTCATAGGTTAACATGGGGGCTGCCTTTAAATATTATTAAAGTCCAGTTTCCCTTTGAGAGCAGATGGAAATGTGGAGTATGGGGTCTCTGAACTCACAATTAAAAAATATGTCTTTTAGTGAAGTTGGTTTTTAGATTGTTAGTTTAAAAATGCCACTTTTAGAAAGTAGGCATTTTCTTGCTTAAACCATTCTGTGACTCTGCATGGTTTTGGATTGCTTGTCTAGGTCAGTTTGACAGTTGGGCTGTTTGTGAATCCCCTCTAGTCAGTGAGACAAAGGGAGCTGGTGTGTAGACTGCATATCCTGATGAGCCATCTGTGCTAGAGTGGAGGGAGGAGTGGTCCCTTACATCTGAATGGGCTGTGCCTGCCCTCTCACAATGCCGTCTCCAACCCCCCTGGTGTGTGTTTCTGGGGCCTGGCCTGGGCAAGGCAGGATCTTGTGAACAACAGAGACTTTCCTTTGAAGTAGGCCTACTTCAAAGGCAGAGAGGAGTATAAGTATTGAACCCAAACCCCCTGAAAATCAGTTTACTTCTGGAGCCAAGAGGAACCTCTGCCATACAGAAAAGCTGAAAGAGGAGGACTGTCCCTTTGCCAGTGACTGTGCTTTGCTGGGTTGGCCTGCAGTAGCTGCATCTGCCTGAAAGAGGACAAAGACTGGCTTTTTTGTAACTTCCCACTGGTGAAGAATCTCCAAGGACTTAAACTGAGCTTGCCTCCTGTTGTTGAAGTCCCAGGGACATCAAAGATTTCTCTCTGCCAGCACCTAGACACTCAGATGAGACTCCTGACCTGCCAAGTGGTGCCCTAACCTGTCTCTGGGCCCTTAAAAAGATGAAGCTGGTGGAAAAGGACATAAATCCACACACAGACTGCCGTGCGGGGAAACATTTGATGCACCATCTGCAACGCAGCTGATAAATGAGGTGCCACCTGCCTCACGGCTAAAATTGACGCTCCACCTGCATCGTGGCAGGGAGATCGGAGTAACGATGCACAACACCCGCTAGCTGCTGCTGATAATGACGTCAGC
This sequence comes from Pleurodeles waltl, assembly GCF_031143425.1. Classification (NCBI taxonomy): domain Eukaryota; kingdom Metazoa; phylum Chordata; class Amphibia; order Caudata; family Salamandridae; genus Pleurodeles; species Pleurodeles waltl. Next base: position 884,775,929 of record NC_090443.1, read on the forward strand.
CCTACGCAGTGCAGTTTCCTGACACTGTGCAACCGGATTTCAACTCAACATCACTGGGCATGAAAAATCAACGCAAAGCCTGCCCGGACCTGAGGTTCCCATCTGGGAATCAACATATCGCTGTCTTGCGGGAGAGAAGAAATGACACACGCTGACCCGACTGGAGAAGGAACAACGCATGGTCTTGCTTGCAAGTGAGAAGTCTACCAAGGGGGTAAGCGGGGGTTAACTGAGGGTGATTCTCCTTTACCCTGACTAGAGTTAGGGTCCTTGCTTAGACAGAGGGTAACATGACTGCCAACTACCAACAGTATGTAATACATGTGTAAAATAATGACCAAGGCCACTGTAATCATCCTTCAGGAGAAGGCACAATTATGTGGTAGGGTTCACTAAGTTATGGAGCAAGAAAATGTAAATTATGCGGCGTAATGCGGCACATTGTCTGATCGTATTTATTCATAATTTTGTAATTTTTATGCTTTTTAGCACTCTTTGAGCACAAGTTGCACCTCGCCTTAACAGCCAAACATAGCAATAGAAAGGTGAGAAGTCAACCGTTGCAAATGACCTTTGACTGCGAGGCAATACTTGTTGCTGTGATTTTAGTAACTTTTGAGCAGTTTGATCTAGAATTTTTTTTTTCTATGTCAAAATCTGAAGGTAATGCAGCAGATGATGGGTTATATGGGCCTCTGATTGCACACATCGACATCTGTAATGATTTCATTAACCAATGGAGGTTTTATAATATAAAATAGTGCATTACCCACTGATTAGTTTAACTTCAATTTATTCTTTATTTAAGGTGTGTGTTATTTTATTTGTAGTTACTTGATCGTGAAATATTAACAAAATGGTTCCAGAATATTTTGTTCTTTTCAGCCTGATCTTTGATTCTGCCTATACACTCGCTGACCCTGTACCACAGCAGTATCAATATGTTTTTTAATGCACTTCGACCACTGCATTGCTATGTCTGAAAAAGCCAGTGATACTAGAATATGATGTCCTGCCTTCCCTTACCTTCATTATGCACTTTTTTATTTTTTAGATGTTGTCGGCTTCAACTGTGATCTGTATTTCTTTAACACAGTGTACTATTCATCCTACAGAATTGTACAAAAACACTGTCTTCTGGTTTAAAGGGGATTGAGAAAACAACATTACCTAGTCAGTGGCTGAAGTGTGCTAAGTGTGATCAGAAAGCCTGGGTTTAAATCCCAGATTTCCTGCATGATTAAATTGTGTGATATAAGTCAAATCAATTTACTTCACGTGTCTAATTTACTTGAAAGTGACATTTGAGAAAAAACTCATGTGCATGTTTTATAAACCTGTAATGTTCCACCACCCATTTATTTTTTATTCATTTATTTATGGGCTTTGTAATGCACACAGCTACCCTGGAGGGTTGCCTAGCACACGTCACATGTCGGGTAGGGTGTCAAGAGAGGAAAATTCAGAAAAGCCAAGTCTTCAAATGTTTCCGAAAGGTCAACAATGTACTGCAGTTTTTCAAATCTTTTGGACTGAAATGTTCTCACAAGTTCCTGGATATAGCAAATTCCAGCACCTTATTTGTTTTTAAACATGTAGCACAGTTCCTTGAATTCAAGAACTTGAGCCAATGCAGTTCCTGAAGCAAGAGGGAAAGTGACACAGATTTAGGCACATGGAAAAGAAGTCCGGCAGCAGCATTGTGAACTACATGAAGAAAATGAATAGTTGTCTTGTCAGCACCTAAATAAAAAACATAGCCATAATTTAGTCTTGATAATATTAGGGTTTGGGTTACGGTCCTCTGAGCTGTGGAAGGGATGAGCCAGATAAACTTTTTAAACCACCTGAAAACAGCAATACAAATGGCCATAACCTTGGTTACCTGCTCTTTCATAGATAGTGTGTCATCAATCAAATACCCACGTTTTTCACCTTTCTAGATTGAGTGGGTAAAGCTCGCAGGTCTGACGGCAAACGTCTGGAACCCCAAAGAGAGAGACCATGATGTAACAGACACCAGATAATTGGTTCATTATGTTCATTCCTGGTGTGGTCAAGAAGGGTTAATTATTGTTTTAGAGGTCATGTTTAAAAACTTTCACTTCATATAAATGTCAATGAAATATACTGATGCCAGAAGAGGTTTGTAAGGAAATGGCTCCCTGTTGCAGTTACCCCCCACTTTTTTCCTGATACTGATGCTGACTTGACTGAGAAGTGTGCTGGGACCCTGCTAACCAGGCCCCAGCACCAGTGTTCTTTCACCTAAAATGTACCGTTGTCTCCACAATTGCCACTACCCTGGCACCCAGGTAAGTCCCTTGTAACTGGTACCCCTGGTACCAAGGGCCCTGTGACCAGGGAAGGTCCCTAAGGGCTGCAGCATATGTTGTGCCACCGTAAGGGACCCCTCACCTAACACATGCACACTGCCATTGCAGATTGTGTGTGTTGGTGGGGAGAAAAAAGCAAAGTCGACATGGCATCCCCCTCAGGATGCCATGCACACAAAATACTGCCTGTGGCATAGGTAAGTCACCCCTCTAGCAGGCCTTACAGCCCTAAGGCAGGGTGCACTATACCACAGGTGAGGGCATAGCTGTATGAGCAATATGCCGCTACAGTGTCTAAGTCTATTCTTAGACATTGTAAGTACAGTTGTGGCCATATTAAGTATATGGGCTGGGAGTTTGTCAAAAACGAACTCCACAGCTCCATAATGGCTACACTGAATACTGGGAAGTTTGGTATCAAACTTCTCAGAATAATAAACCCACACTGATGCCAGTGTTGGATGTATTAAAAAATGCACACAGAGGGCATCTTAGAGATGCCCCCTGTATTTTACCCAATTGTTCAGTGCAGGACTGACTGGTCTGTGCCAGTCTGCTGCTGAGAGACGAGTTTCTGACACCATGTGGTGAGGGCCTTTGTGCTCTCTAAGGACAGAAACAAAAGCCTGCTCTGGGTGGAGGTGCTTCACACCTCCCCCTGCAGGAACTGTAACACCTAGCAGTGAGCCTCAAAGGCTCAGGCTTCGTGTTACAATGCCCCAGGGCACTCCAGCTAGTGGAGATGCCCGCCCCCTGGACACAACCCCCACTTTTGGCGGCAAGTCCAGGGGAGATAATGAGAAAAACAAGGAGGAGTCACCCACCAGTCAGGACAGCCTCTAAGGTGTCCTGAGCTGAGGTGACCCCTGCCTTTAGGAATCCTCCATCTTGATTTTGGAGGATTCCTCCAATAGGAATAGGGATGTGCCCCCCTCCCCTCAGACAGGAGGCACAAAGAGGGTGTAGCCACCCTCAAGTACAGTAGCCATTGGCTACTGCCCTCCCAGACCTAAACACACCCCTAAATTCAGTATTTAGGGGCTCCCCAGAACCTAGGAAACTAGATTCCTACAACCTAAAGACGAAGAAGGACTGCTGACCTGAAGCCCTGCAGAGAAGACGGAGACACCAACTGCTTTGGCCCCAGCCCTACCAGCCTGTCTCCCAACTTTGAGAAAAACTGCAACAGCGACGCATCCCCCAGGGTCCAGCGACCTCTGAAGCCTCAGAGGACTACCCTGCATCTAAAAGGACCAAGAACTCCCGAGGACAGCGGCCCTGTTCCAAAGAAACTGCAACTTTGCAACAAAGAAGCAACTCTTAAAGACCACACGTTTCCCGCCGGAGGCGTGAGACTTTCCACTCTGCACCCGACGCCCCCGGCTCGACCGGCGGAAACCCAACACTACAGGGAGGACTCCCCGGCGACTGCGAGCCCATGAGTAGCCAGAGTTGACACCCCTAAGCCCCCACAGCGACACCTGCAGATGGAATCCAGGGGCTCCCGCTGACCGCGACTGCCTGCTTCAAAGAACCCGATGCCTGGTAAACACACTGCACCCGCAGCCCCCAGGACCTGAAGGATCCGACCTCCAGTGCTGGAGCTACCCCCAGGTGGCCCTCTCCCTAGCCCAGGTGGTGGGTACCCCAAGGAGCCCCCCCCCCTTGCCTGCCTGCATCGCTGAAGAGACCCCCGGGTCTCCTATTGAAACCTATTGCGAACCCGACGCCTGTTTGCACTCTGCACTCGGCCCACCCTGTGCCGCTGAGGGTGTACTTTCTGTGCTGACTTGTGGTTCCCCCGGTGCCCTACAAAACCTCTCTGGTCTGCCCTCCGAAGTCGCAGGTACCTACCTGCTGGCAGACTAGAACCGGGGCACCCCTATCTCGATTGGAGCCTATGCGTTTAGGGCACCACTTTGACCTCTGCACCTGACCGGCCCTGAGCTGCTGGTGTGGTAACTTTGGGGTTGCCCTGAACCCCCAACAGTGGGCTACTTTGGACCCAACATTGAACCCTGTAAGTGCTTTACTTACCTGCGAAACTAACAATACTTACCTCCCCCAGGAACTGTTGAATTTTGCACTGTGTCCAATTTTAAAATAGTTTATTGCCATTTTTGCCAGAACTGTACATGCTATTGTGATGATTCAAAGGTCCTAAGATACCTGAGTGAAATACCTTTCATTTAAAGTATTGTTTGTAAATCTTGAACCTGTGGTTCTTAAAATAAACTAAGAAAATATATTTTTCTATATAAAAACCTAGTGGCCTGGAATTGTCTTTGAGTGTGTGTTCCTCATTTATTGCCTGTGTGTGTACAACAAATGCTTAACACTTCCCTCTGATAAGCCTACTGCTCGACCACACTACCACAAAATAGAGCATTAGAATTATCTTTTTTTGCCACTATCTTACCTCTAAGGGGAACCCTTGGACTCTGTGCATGCTATTTCTTACTTTGAAATAGTACATACAGAGCCAACTTCCTACAAGGTTGAATAGCAGAATAGTAGGCATGTATGCAGCAAGATATTCCATTTTACATTTGCAGAGAACCAGTGCTTTACTACATACATTTATGAAGAGGTAGTACACAATTGTTACATTTTACTGTGTAACAAACTGATTCATGATAAACTATCCTACCACATCTCCCTGCTCAGTTGCCACTGCCTAATCTATTGGCATAGGAAAGCAGAGCAATGAACCCTGTGGTGCGTAGAAGAAAGTGTTCTAGTGGGAAAATCATGACAGTGTGTCAGAGATAGACATCCTTAGACCACTGCCTTGTGTAGTTGCCTAGATATGGCAAAAAGAACTGGTACATAGAATCCAAGAGTGTATGTGTTGGGGGGGTTTATCATTCTTGGTGCAGTCTTTAAAGCCCTCCACTAAAATATCCCACGTCTGAGCAATAAAATATTTTCTCAGACCTGCTCATTCCTCTCGGTGGTCTCAGATTGGAACCAAAAGAGTAAGACCATGGTCCAACTTACAATAGTTAAAGGAAGTGAATCCTTCCAGTGCAGTGTGATATTGAGGCCCATATTTATACTTTTTTAGTTCCGCATTTGCGTCATTTTATGACGGAAAAGCAGCGCAAACTTACAAAATACAATTGTATTTTGTAAGTTTGCACCGCTTTTGCGTTAAAAAGCGGCGCAAATGCGGCGCTAAAAAAGTATAAATATGGGCCTGAGTTTGCTAGAAAAAGAGACAGGTGGAGGAACTTCGTGGGGTGTTTCTCAAACTTAGGGTAGGGGAATCAGCCGATTAGGACTCCTTTTGGGGAATTCGTTAGTACATGGCCCATTGTAGTCGTCAGCACCTCAAGAACTCTCTGCCAGTATGAAAGGAGTGTGGGGCAACACTAAAGCTTAGGAAGCAAATCGGCATCCAAGTGCATACAGCAAGGACATGCAGCTACGGCTCCCATGTATATTTTGATAATTTGGACAGGTGTAAGGTAGGCTTAGTTCAGAATAGTAAACTGAAAATACTTAAACTACTAAATACTTAAAATAGCAGCAGCGCAATACTTTGTAGGGATAGTCCAATTTTCTTTTTAGCTCAGACAGTATTGTTCAGAGGTTTGCCCAGGTAGTACGGAGAGAAGCCCTGTAGTGGTCTCCATGTTGCAGGAAAGCTCTGTACACCTATCTTATCAGTGTGCCATCAGTTCCTATGGTGCAGAGTGTCTAGCACACCTCATGTGGTTGGTGCTAGGTGGCAGGTATTAATTGTATTTAATGATTGTTAAAGGTGTTCTTAAGTAAGGAGTTGACCCGGGTGAAGATTGCAGTCTGCCTTAAGGGTTTGGAAATCTAGTAGCTCACATCAAATAACAAATCCTCCAATTTTGATAGGCCTGCAGCATGCCACTGATGGAGTTGTCTCAAGAGCAGCCGTCCTGTAAGAGTGTGAAGGCCGAGCAAAGGAAGTGCAGGAGTGTAGGGTTTCTTTTTGTAGGTGAGTTTACAGGTCGAGTAAGGCAAGAGAAAGCTGTGTGGAATAACCCCTGGTAGGGTTCTGTAGAATGGTCAGTGGGAAAAAATGAGTAGTGCAGTAAGCCTCCTTAAAGTCTTTATAGGTAAACCCCATCTCATGCAGGGGGCAGCCAGGTAGCCAGGGAGCCAGTCACTTTGCCCAGATTTCAATTCTGCAAATCAGTGGGTGAATGTTAGATATTAATCTCTAGATGTCGAAAGGTAACTGATTCCTGGTTCAATCTGGGGTCTAATTGTATGTAAAGAGAAAAACACTATCATATAGTAAAGAAACACTTCTTACATTTTAACACTTTTATCAGGTAATTTACATCCCAAATACTTTGAAGGTTCTACTTGTACATATGCACTTATGGATACGCCAGATCACTAGTTTGACCTTGGCTCAGCTGTAAAACCATTTTAAGACAGGGACTGAGTGGCAATTGCTCAGGACAACCTTCCAAGGGTTCTAGCCTCTGCTCACACTTCACAAGCATAGCAGGGGGACCTTTGCACCAGAAGAGTTTGCCATTGCTGCTTGTTCAACCACTTGACAGTGCCTCTTCTGTTTCCCTCCTCCCTGCTGAGACAATTCCCCGGGTATACAATGTTTTCTGGTACTCATGGCGGACCCATCTTGTCTGATTTCAGGAATCGTCCCACCTTGTTCTTCTCATTCTTATTTATCCAGTTCTTAGAAACAACCCTTTGATTTATTGCTGTGGATCTCCCATCTGATCTGGATTTCATCCTCCTCTTTAATTCTCTTTGAATGGTAGTCCAGGCTCCCAGTTCTGAGATAAATGTAGAGTCCCGGAAATATACTTTAGTGCTTTGAGACTGCAGACAAGTTGTGGGTACCTGACATCCTGACGTTAGGTGTGAGACTTTCACCCACACCATCTGTCTGCCTCATTATTTTTTTTAGGTTTAAAGTCCACTGAAGATTGAGATGAGCCAGGTGTTATTGATCATCTAGCAGGAGGTCACTTGCCTTTATGTTTCCCAGCTGTTTGCCATGGGCTATAAACTGTTAGAAACATAATCAAAATTGTGCTGTTGCTTTCTCTCCAAGAAAGATTGGGTAAATAAAGGGAGGGTAATGGCCTTGACAACATGCTCAAGGGCATTCATTTAGTATTGAAAAGGATATAATGTGTCACCTGAATGAGGCATACCTAGAGGCAATGATCAAAAGACCATAGTGAATAAATAGTGGTATGTTGAAAGTAGTAATTAAATGCACTGATAAATTTGTGCGGCATGGCTTCTTTTTGGATGTGTCTGAAAAATCAACCTTTTGTCCTGGCTTTTTGTCTTGAATTTTGACCCCTTGTACTGAACTTTTCCAGTCCAGTCCAGAATTTGCCTCTAAGCCAGGTTTTCACTCTACACAGGATGCTTTGGCAATTTGGTTAACATATAAGTGAGACTTTATTTTAATGAATTGTAATTACCATTTTTATTGAACATGTTTCTGGCAAAAACAATACCACACACAATGCCCTGTTTTCCTCAGTGTTCTCCCCATTCATGGAGATGGCTAGGGCAGGCGGGACTTGTTGTACAATGAATCGGGTGGGTGGAGACTGGCTGTTGTGGGGCTCCCCCTTCAGTCAGGTGCTATCTTTAGTACGTACGATCAGAGGTTTTGACTGCCTTATTTTGTGTGGTGCCAGGAACCTCACAAGAGCGAGTTACCACGCAAAATATATTAGTAGAAAATGCTATAGGGGCAGGTGAACACTAGGTTTGGCTTTAACTGCTGCCACTATGAATGCGAAAATGTGACCAGCAAACAAAGCAATCATCAAGCAGAACGGCAGTCCTCTGAAATACAAAGCAGTCCATCTGGAGGTCCTCAGCATGTCCAGGAGTGTACCGAAGGGTTGGTCAGAGGGCCCAATATTTGTAGATGGTGGCAGCCTTTGAAGTGTGAGAAAAATCAAGGCTATCCTCCCATCTGGTACTGGAAAGTTTTTTCCTTCCCCTGCTCAAGTTCCAAGTGGTCTAGGTTGACAAAAAGATGGTGTCAAGTTCCTTTGTGAGTGTGCTGGAGGTAGCCCTTTGACATGTAAGTGGGGCAGGAACAGCTCCCTTCCACGAATCCTGGCAGGATGGATCATCCTGCCAAGAGTCTAGTCCACCTTTGCCTCATTGTCTGGGAGGAGTACACAAAGGCCAACTATTAACAGTCATGTGAGCCAGGATACAATCTGCACACACCAAATGGTTAGGACAAGTAAATGGCAACTTTCTAAATGGTGCATTTCAGAATTGTGACATACGCTTGACTTTACCACTAAGAAAATTTTAAATGACAATTAATTTGAGACCAAACATGACATTTCTACCTGTTACTAATCAATGTATTAAATATAAAAGGGTAATCCAATGTTATCCTATTGGAGAGGTAGACCTCACAGCGGTGAAAAACGAATTTGAGAGTTTTCCACTAACAGGACATCTAAAACTTAAACACATTTGCCATTCCTTTAAAATACAATATATCTTGCCCTATCAGCTGGGTAATGACTATATTAGGGGTGACCTTAGGGTGACCTATTAAAAAGTTGGGTTTATTTTGCTAGGAAGAATTGGCAGTTTAAAACTGCACCCAGGCCACAATGGCAGGCCTGATACATGTTTTAAAGGGCTATGTTAGAGGGGGACACAATAAGTGCTGCAGGATCATTAGTAGCATTTCCTTTGCAGGCCCTAGGAAGATAAAGTATAACTTTATAAAGGACTTATAAGTAAATTAAATGTGCCACTGGGTGTAAGCCAATGTTGCCAAGTTTAAGGGAACACACTCAAACACTTTAGCACTGGTTAGCTGTGGCAAAGTGCACAGTGTCCTAACACCAAGAAAAACAAATTTCAGCAAACAGGAGGGAACAAGGCAAAAAGTTTGGGGTAAGATCACATTAAAGACTGTCAGGTATAACAATGTGATAATATTATTGGCCCAAATCACTCAGCAGATATCTGGTGTGCCTGCATGGGACAAAATCAGGACAAACAAGGACAGACAAGTGGCACACTCTCACTTGTCTCCTTTTCCTCCACTGTACAAGGTTATTTAGCTCTGAAGTTGACAAGAGTGGGTCTATGTGGCCTAGAGTCAAGCACCTGTTCCCTCCATTAGTGTACAGTCTAGCATGCAGAGTCTCGCAGGATGTTTGCACCCTCTAGGACACAGCAGGGACCACCGTCAAAAGCATCTTGTGTGATGTTGATCAAGGAAACCAGTGTGAGTCCCCTGAGAAACCAGTGTGAACCCCCAGCTCAATTAGTGCACAGGTCTTTTCTTGAAGTAGGAAGGGTGAAGGGGTGGGATTGTAGATTTATCAGGTACATAGTAACATAGGAGTGACAGGATGTAGCAGAGAAGAGAATACAATGTGCCTGTATAATGACTTCCCATCTCCCCCACATGGGCCGGGGATCACCCTCACTCACTCACCCAGGGGACATAGTGGGGATGCAGTGACACCAGCATTGGTCGACATAGCAGATAAGCCTGATGCACAGCTGCAGGGACCACCAGGGCAGCGTCCAGAGCCAAAGTCCAATCCACACCTTGATGTGAGGCACTCACCTGAGTATCCTCCGGAGACCGCTGAATCATCTGGGGCACTTCCCTTTTGCTGGGTGTAGCACACCTTGTCTCTGTGCTTGCAGAGGAATGGAGGCCTTCTCCCACTGGATCTTGGATGTGAGGAGCAGCCTGCCAGCAGAGGTAGGTAACATCCGGTTGCTCTCACCGGGTCCCCAATGTTCACCCAGCTGCTACTGCCATGGGTGAGGGTCTTATGGCATTGGCTCTGTCACTGGGTCACATTACTCTCCACGGCTCGCTGTGGAATCATGTTGAGGAGGCCACCTTCATCTGTGGCCAGGCCCTGCCCCACCTGTTTTTTCATTTTTTAAACTTCTTAGTCTATAGTTTAATGGTATTAGGGCTGTGGGTGCGCTGTGAACCCCCAGAGATGTGTGAGCTTGTCTGCAAGATACTCAGGGGTTCTCATTGTGATAGCTTTGTAAATGATGCAGCTGGGCCCATCTGTATTTCGCCAGTTAGACAAGCACCAATCACAGTGGGAGAGGAGTTACCCCTACACAGAAGGAGTTGTTTCTCTGCATAAGAGGAGAAACATTTTGCCAATTCAGATTCAGGCAGAGAGTAGCACACTGGGGTTTTTTGTTTTGTATTAGGACACAAACGAACTGCTGCAGTAGTGGTTAGGGTTACCCCTTGGAATTGTTCCCTATTAGTGTAGGACCAGTAGTTACCCCCACCCATTGGCTAGTGCTAGGTATAAGTGAGGCCATCCTGAGCCCTGTCTCTGTTCAAAGCTGGCTTTTCCATATAAAAACTGTTCAAGGCTGGCTTTTCTATTTAAAAACACTGGGTTACATTCTAACAACTTATAATGCTTACTTTTAGTTTGGGAGCAGCAACAACATGATGTTAGGACTCATTTTAATAGTAATCTAAAATACAACTTAATGTGCACTTTTACAAAATTGTCATTTCTCTGCCTTAGCCTAAAGGGTGTTTCTGCCAGTATCCAGTGTCATCTGACTGCCTAATGACTACTCTGTGGTGAGTTGTGGATTGCTCCTAGACAGAGGAGTTCAGGCTTGGATGTGGAAAGCTGTTTTTCCTCCTTGAGTCAGATGGCCTGTGGGGCTGTACCCAGCCCCTTCTTGAACTTCAAATGATTCCTACCCTGTCACTGGCAAATGTAACTTACGTCTAGGCCTGCATTTCGTTGCCTTAGTGGTCTCACGGCTTCAAACCTAGTGGGAGGGAAGAGCTGCCCCAGAATTGGCTTGGAGTGACCACAAGGGAGAGCTTATCCATTTCCATTGCCACACTTCTGGCTGAGCACAGGGAGATCTGACTATGTGGGGGGAGGCTGAATGGGGGAAGAGAATTGTTCTGCCATGTTGGATATAATTAGAGAGTGTCACTGTGGGATCGTTTACAATAAAACTTTCAGGAAGTGCTGTAAAAGTGGGTAGGGTCACACCTTGGAAATTTTACCACATTGATTAGAAAGTGTCCAGTAGTTTCCTCCGCATATAGGCCGGCACTGGACATAAAGGTGGACCCTACAGATGTCCGAATTATGCTGAGAGACCTTCACAAAGGCATTCCCCAAGTGATTTGTTGTGGTGTTTTGATAGTTAATGACACCAGTTCAGCTTCAACACAGCCTTGAGAACTACCCGATTAGAATGAAATGACGTTTATTGAATCATGGGCATCTCTGGACCTTCTGAACCATTCCTTATGTTTAGCTTTAGCAACTTTTGAGGTCCTCACCATTTCATTTAATCACACCTGAAGAATGCCCTTCTGACATCTTTAGGTTTATCTGGACCGGTCGAGGATGAGTCTGGTCACTGAGTTTTGGATAGTCTCTAGTCTCTTTAGGAGGTGTGATGGGATTCCAGAGTAGAGAGAGTTACCATAGTCCACGAGGCTGGCTATGAGGGAGTGGGTGATGGTGCATCTGGTGGATATAAAGAGCCATTTGAAGATCTTGTGAAGTATGTGAAGTGTGAGGAAGCAGGCAGAGGAGACTACATTGATCTGGCTCTTCATCGTGGGTTTGCTGTCTAGGATGATTCCCAGGTTCTGGGCTGCGTCTGTTCGGGCGAGAGGGAGTCCCAGGCCAGCAGGCCACCAGGAGTTGTCCCACTGCGAGGTGGTGTTTCCAAAGATTAGTACTTCCGTTTTGTCTGTATTGCGTTTGAGACAGTTGTCTTGCATCCAGTTGGCGACGCTGGTCATGCACATGTGGAAGTTTGACTTTGTGGTTGAAGGGTCTTCGGAGAGTGAGAGGACGAGCCGGGTGTCCGCATAGGAGACTCAGCAAAGTATGAGATGAAAGGGAAAGTTAGAGGTCTCTAGCTCTCAAAGTTCAAGGGAATTTGCTGTACTCTCTATCAGTGATATCCTAATTAATACCACGACCTTAGGATCCAGTAGCGTTGGTGGTCATGTATCACATGCTCAGGTCTCATGGCAATCCTGGGAGCTTTGTTGTCTTTGGTCTGCTGTACATCATTTGCCACGTGTATAAATAAGGGACAGTCTTCTCATTCTCAGTTCCTCCTTGTGCCTTCTCTAAGGTTGTTGTCTCAGACTCTCTATTAGTAAAACTATAGCACATCTATTACCAAACTAACACTTTAAGGAAAAATACCTGCAATGAAATGACACAGTTTCTCACGTTAAAGAAATGCAGGCCTACGAAAGTTAGGCTAAGAATAATATTCTCAATTGCACTTTTAATTCATGTTGTACTGTGCACATATTACTTCCATGTTTATATAATATTGGTTACACTTTCTCATTTTAAACTTTATGTTACAGTTAATATAAAACAAAAAGAAATTAACACGTACTTGAATGCAATCAAGAACTGCATTTATCAACATTAATCAACAATATTAGTGCACTTTACATGAATTGTTATTGTTTTAAATGCATTCCATTCAAATAAAATGAGGCTGGTTAAAATATTATACTCACTGAATACATTTCATTTAGTGAAGTTAAGGCAGACAGTATATGTATATACACCACAGCGAATGCACTTATTACTTACTTCGAGTGTACCACTTTACATTAATGAACTGTTAATTCACAGCTGAGGTACAAAATCATGGTCAGATATAGATCAGTTTTGTGATGTCAGGGGTGACAGCCAACTCTCCGCTGCACCAGTGTGTTTGACCAACATCCTTTGTAAGTAGTGCTCACCTGAGTAGTGAAACCTCCTGTTAGTATGTTTACCTTTTTTTATTAGTGTCAGAAGCGTGGAGGTAGGTTTAAACACTAGACCACCTTCAAGGAGCCATAACTATTTACATTTTGCATAAAGTTAACACCTTCATCAATTTGATTTTACTCTGGTACCCGGTTGACTAATGCATATTGTTGAGCTTACATACCTTGTCCACCCTGTCCCACAATTAGAATAAAGAAAAATGAAAATAACAGGGACAACTTTTATAGTAGGCGTTGAGGGCAGGTTATTAAAAGTCACATTTAGGAAATAGCTCATAGTCTGAATATACGTGGGAGAAAACCTGTGGTTTTGTTTTCACTGTCCTTCTATAAACCCATAATGACTGTAATTTCAGTAGGCGGTGAGGGCAGAACTTTTCTTTAAATCAATAAACTTTAAGGAGAGCAAAAAATGCAAATGAAACATTCACTGAAATGGCAGGTAGAATGCAACTGTTCGGCAAGCAAAAATGTTAAGTGCATACAATCATCTGCAACTGATTGCCTCTTACCCTTTTCCGGGGACACAGGCTTAATGCTTTTTGTAATATCAATTAGTTACCATGGAAACAAGCTTACATTTGTCTGCCGAAATACTGAGATGTGGAAAACCTTAAAAGTATTCCTAGTTCTTTGGAATTTACTTGTTAATTACAGTAATTACTTCACCCATAAAGAATAAAACTAATGTATAAACTTAACGTTTTATGTAACGATTATATTATTAACAACAACCCGGTACAGTTTTTCATGATTTGTGTTGGCCATTTGTTTAACTGACCTGGGGTGCTGGTAAGTTGTAATACAGTTTAGTTTAGTACATGTAGAAGGCTCAACAATGTCAGTAAAACAGCTTCCAGGCACTGGAGAGACCAAACGGACATGATTAAACGAAAAGTATAATAGAAGAATACAATCAAATCAATTATACAGACGACACACAAGTACAACGAAACTTAACTAAGCTTCCAGAACTTTATTATAGCATTATTCAAATATGACGTTTCAAGTTGTTCATTCTATTTATTGGCTGTTGCCACTTTCAGCTTTTTCCCACGAACTTGGAGCACCGCCAATGAAGAATTAACATTTTCAGCTTCTTGCTAGATCCTAAAACTCGGATAGGTTGACGTTAAAGTGAAGAGACCCAAAGAGTACATGTGAACTTTGCCCTTTATTGCCTTTCAGTTTGTAAATAGGCATCTATTTTACATTTGGTTTTTCACCATCCACTAGCCAAGTTAAAATCTTCTCTAGTAAAAATGGTCGTAATTCTTTAGCCTAAAGATGGTCTGGTACTGCTCTATTTTGAATCATTGTAAGAGTATGGTCTTTCTTTTTCTAAAGGACCAGATAAACAACGAAACACTAATCCACCCCAAACCTATGCTCTGTAGACCTGATGTGGACTGTTAATAGATGACATAGTCAAATTCGCAATTTGTATGAAAAGGACTCTCACCCACTCTAGTAGTGGCATGCTTCATCATTTCGTCAAATGATATAGGATGTCATCATGTCATCTAACTACACTCTACACCGGGTCTGAAGAAGCTTGGGATGCACTTGTGTTGTGTAGGTTAGCTGGTAGGCTTTATCCACAGACTAATCTTGGTCCTCCTTTCCTACCTAGGTGTTTATATGCCCTTGTTACACAGCCAGCAGTACCGGATTCTCGATAACAAATTTTCCTACAGATCGAGCCACAGTGATCAGTGGAGAGTAGAAGATGGATTGTTGACAAAATATACAGGTAGCAGCTAGCTTAACCAACCCCTGAAAATAAAGATTAGCACACCACAGACACTGCCCCTATGCCAATAAAGCAGAATATGCAGGAAAAATAATGCAACAGCAATGCTTTCATTGAATAAAAGTGTGAATGATGAAATTATTGGAAATTGAGAATGGCAAAGTGACAGAAGTTTCCGTTATAAAATCAAGTTCCGACTTTCACTTAAAAAGTGCAAATTTACAGACACCAACATTTGTTTATTTATTTTGCAGCATTGCATTTAAATTAGATCTCTTTTACAACAGAACACTGCTGATACATAGCTTCTTATTAGGTCACACTTGCAGAAGGGTGTTTAATTGCAAACTAAGGAAAATCCAAACATAATTTTAAACATCAAATGAAGTCTATACATATCCAAAAGGATCAAGGTGGTCACTCAGGGTATCTCAGTGAAAACTGTGTATTCAAATATCCCCACACAGCATTTCTACACACATATCACCTACACTGCCATCCCGAACCAAATTGTTTCCAATTTAAGCTCAAGTACAGCACAATGTAAGGGAATACATATAACCCACTTGACTTTAGAAGGATTCCATTAAATCGCATACCTGTAAAGATTAGATTGGTAAAAAGAAGGTACTAGGGTGAAGGTAAGACTTAGGGGGTGATTCTGACCCCGGCGGTCCTTGACGGCCGGGGCCAGGGTCGGCGGGAGCACCGCCAACAGGCTGGCGGTGCCCTGCAGGGCATTCTGACCGCGACGGTTTGGCCGCGGTCAGAAGAGGAAAACCGGCGGTCTCCCGCCGGTTTTCCGCTGCCCACATGAATCCTCCATGGCGGCGCAGCTTGCTGCGCCGCCATGGGGATTCAGACACCCCATACCCCATCCTGTTCCTGGCGGGTGAACCGATGGCGGTATGGGGTGTTGTGGGGGCCGCTGGGGGCCAATGGCATGGGCACTGCAGGGGCCCCCGTAAGAGGGCCCCACAAAGAATTTCAGTGTCTGCTTTGCAGACACTGAAATTCGCGACGGGTGCAACTGCACCCGTCGCACCTTCCCACTCCGCCGGCTCCATTCGGAGCCGGCTTCCTCGTGGGAAGGGTGTTTCCCACTGGGCTGGCGGGCGGCCTTTTGGCGGTCGCCCGCCAGCCCAGTGGGAAACCCAGAATCACCGCAGCGGTCTTCTGTCTGCGGTGCGGTATTCTGGAGGGGGGAACTCTGGCGGGTGGCCTCCGCCACCCGCCAGAGTTAGAATCACCCCCTTAGTCTTCCCATTTTTCTGAATGTAAATAGACAGAGCAGGGACAGAAGGAATCCAGACCACAGGACAGTAGAACTCCTTTCTTACTCTGATGAAGGTTGAAGTACCTTTGAGGGAAGAGTTAGGGGCCAAAAAATGTTGGCACAACTATGAATGAAGGATGAATGAGACTTAAGTTCTCTCTTTTCATACACACAGTCCTTTTAACCCTGTCCTGTGTACTCTATGAATAAAGAAAATATATTTGGGTTTAAGCAGAAGCTCTTTTCACAACACCCTGAATCCTACACTTAACCAACACCATTTATTCTAAACTCCATCACTGAGAGGTCGAGACTGCCCGATGATACCACTGTATCAGGATCAGATGGACTAGCTTATATATAGGCTTAGGGATAATTTCAATTACACCAGTGCAATGAAATAATTTCAGAAGTTCCACTTTATCCTTTGATGCAGAATTATCTAAAAAAACATGATCACCCCTGCTCGTGTGAATGAGAGTAATTTAAGGGAATAGCACATTTAGCGAGTGCAAACGGCTGCTCATGCTTCCTATTCATGTTGTCTTGAACTTAGTGCTATTTCTTAGTGCAAAATGCTTCCTCATGTCCAATTTGGATGCAAGGAAGGATTTTTCAGCTAAGAAAATAGTGCTAATTGCAGAATTACTCTTCTCTTGTAATTCTGCATAATCACGCAGGATTTGTGGGTCGTTCTGCCTGATTATGCTACACTGAATTATGCAAGTTGCGTCCCCCATTCTTATATTGTGCACACCTTTCAAGCCAAGTCATACTTTTATGCTGATGACACACAGATCATTTCTCTCCTCGCTGACTCTTCCACTCAGTCTTCAGCTCTCTACTTTACTCAAAAATGAATGAAACTGAACATCTTCAAGCTGAATCCAAGTCAGACAGAGCTCATTTCAATTTTCAAAAATATTAACAATTGGGACTCACAATATTGACCTTCATCTTTTGGTTCTTGTACAGACTTGGCTCCAGCTACCTTTAATCTGGGCTTTATGTTTAATTCGAAATTGTCACCCGAGTCTCAGATCCAAATTGCTAAAAAGCAATGTCTATTTCAGATTAACCAGCTTCATAGGATTTTTCCTTTTCTTTTTTAATGCCAATGCTTTTCTGCAGTCCAAACTGAAGTATAGCAATCCAGCATACCTTAGACGGACAGAAAAATCTGTGGCCTGCCTACAAAAACTCAGTACTTCCAAATATGGTTCTCATGCTGATATTTAACTTGAAAATGTTTGACCATTAGACCAAATATCATCATCCATTAAATTGGCTACCAATTAAACATGCATTGACTTCAAATTAATCTGCTGTGTGCACAGATGACACCCAGGTTTTGTGTACAATGTAGGAGAATGAGCAACCTCCTACTCTGCTTTGTTAATGTGGGGCTGTGTGCGAGTGAGGTATGTTGGTCCTGTATTGTGCAAGGCTTTGTGTGTGTGCAAGAGGAGCTTGAATTGGCTGCTATTGTGAATGGGGAGCCAGTGGAGCTCTCTGAGTGGAGTGCAATGTGGGTGTGGTGTGGAAAGTGGAGTATAAGTCTTGCGGTGGTGCTGCACCATAGAGTGCATTGCCATAGTCTAGCATGCTTGTGATGAGTGTTTGCATGATGGTACATATGGTGTTCCTTGGCAGTCACTTGAAGATCTTTTGTAGCATGTATAGGATGTTTAAGCAGGAAGTGTCATCAGCGATAATCCCCAGATTTATTGGATGGATGGTGGGTGTTGTTGTTGGTTCCAGCTCCAATGGCCACCAGTTGTCATCCCATGGGGAACTCTTTTGTCCGAAGGCCAATACTTCTGTATTGTTAGAGTTGCACTTCAAGTAGTTGGTTTTCCCTACAATCTACTGCTGTTGTCATGAAGCTGGTTCTGGTGGTGGCTGTCTTGTCCATCAGCAAGAGGATGAGTTTGGTTTCCTTGGAAAAGGAGATTATGGTGATGTCTTGGGATCAGATGATGTTGGCAAACAGTGTTATGTAGATGTTGAACAGGGTGGGACTGAGGGATGATCCCTGTAAGACTCTGCAGATCAGATTCTTAGTCTGCAATGTGAAGGTTGTCCAGCTGATCTTTTGGGTTCTACCTGTGTGGAAGGAGCTAAACCAGCTGAGTGCGGGTCCTTGGATGCCAGTCTTGAGAAGCCTTCTGATGAGAGTGACCATGTCAAAGGCCGTGGTGGGTCAAACAGGATTAGTGCCACTATTTTTCATCAGGCCCGGATGGGCCAGATGTCATTGGTGTCTGAGATGAGTGCTGTTTCCGTTCTGTGATTCTTTCTGAATCCTGATTTGGTGTTGTCCAGCAGATGGTGTAGCTTGAGGTGGGTTGTGAGTAGTTTGTTGATGGCCTTCTCAATCATTTTGACTGGGTAGGGTAGCAGGGAGATGGGTAGGATGTTGAACAGTTGATTCTGGACAGATGACACCTTTTATAACACTAATTTCTAAAACAATACGGACCGGATTAACACAAAACCAAGCAAAGGCAGATACCTGAATATGTTCTTCTTGTATGCCAAGTTCTGTGTATTCTTTCAGTGTTTTATTTCTGCACTGGAAAGCAAAGTTTTCTAAAGGAATTAAAACTGAACACCCTGTGTTTTTGATGACCCCTTCATGTTCACCTCCCTCCCTGTTGACAAAATTGCACAAAACGCTGCATGCCAAACTCAAACTGGATAAACTATTTTTGAAAGTTTTGTCCTAATCCATTAAATCTTTTGCTGCTAGGTCTCTCCCCACACTGCCACCTCCAGTACTAAGCCTTTTTCTGGCTAAGTGGGGTAGTGTGTGCTGAGGCCTCCATAACATTTTGTTCACATAAGCTATCCACACCAAATTTGTGCCCTTTTTTCCAAACTCCTCAGGATTCTAAAGATCCCCAGGGTTTGTGGATTGCCCTAGAGGGGACCTAGGAATTAGCCAAAATATAGCAAAATTTAGTTTTTGGGGAGAAAAATGGGAAAAAAGTGCAACAAAAGAAAGTGCCTGGGTTTTCCTCCCACAAATGACAAGGAAAGGTTTGCAGTGCAAAAATCACAATTTTCCCAACTTTCAGGAACAGGAATGCCTGATTCAGAAAATCACTTTTTTAAACTCAGTTTTGGCATTTTACAGGAAGAAAAAAAGCCAATTTTACCTATTTTATATGCATTCAACCTTCTTTCAGTTTTTGGTAGAAACTGGTGCTAAGCTCATGGTGGATCTCGGGAAAGCTATACATTTCTGAAAATTAGACACAATTTTGAGTTCAGCAAGGGGTAATTTGTGTAGCTGCTTCAAGGTTTTACCAATGAAATTAAGTGTTAAAATTAAAAAAAGTATTGAAAATTAGTAGGGGAAAATGGCCATTTGTCACAACATTTTCATTTGTAACTTCTAGTCCCAATGCCTGATTTAAAAAAAGCAATACACCATTACATCTGCTGGACCCTTCTGGTTGTGGGGATATATAGGTTCTGTGTGTTTTCCAAGAACTCGAGGTAACCAGTACCAATAACAGAGCTGCACCTTGCAATGGTTTTTCATTGTGCTTCGAGTAAAGAGGAAATTAAATAGGAAAATATAATGAGTGAAAGATAGGAGGCCTATACATTTCTGAAATGGGCACAAGATATGGAGTGTAGAAGCAGTGTTTTTTTGTGCATCTCCATATTTGTGAATACCCATTTTAGCATTTGAATTAGATGGCATTTCTCAAAATGTCTTAATTCGTACACACTGGCCTACATTTGGAAGGCATACATGCAGAGAAATACAATTGTTAATAACTCTTGTTCTAGTATTCTGTGTTCCTCTAAGTCTCCAAATGAAAATGGTACCACACTTGTGTGGGTAGTGCTAGTACCTGTGTCAGGAAAGGCCTCAAAACGCAACATGGACTTATCAAATTTTCTCACTGAAAATTGACTATTTTTTGCAATGTACCTGGCTGTAGATTGTGGACCCTAGCTCAGCCGGCACCTACAGAAACCTAGCAAACCTGTACATTTTTTAAAACTAGACACCCAGGATGAATCCACAATTCAGTGACTTGTGTGGCTCTCATAGGTTGTTTTACCTAGAAGCCCCTGCAAACCCATCAACCTTTGACTATAAAAACACATTTTCCTCACATTTCTGTGATGGAAAGGTCTGGAATCTGTGGGAGCCACAAACTTCCTTTCACCAGCATTCCCCCAAGTGTTCTGATGAAAATGATACCTCAATTGCATTGGTAGGCCAAGTCCCCACAATAGTAAATGGCCCAAAACGCAACATGCATGCATCAACATTTTCCACTCAAAATGAGCCAGTTTTTTGCAAAGTGGTTAGCTGTGGTTTTTGAGCCATACCTCATGCAGCATCCAGAGAAACCTATCAAACCTGTGCATTTTTTAGAACAAGACACCTAGTGAAATCCAGGATGGGGCGACGTGTGTGCTCTCACCAAGTTGTTTTACCCAGAATTCCTGCAAACCTCGGATTTTCACTAAAAAACACATTTTCCTCACATTTCTGTGATGGAAAGTTCTGGAATTTGTGGGGAACCACAAACTTCTTTCCACCTAGCATTCCCCTAAGTCTTCTGATAAAAATGGTACCTCACTTGTGTGGGTAGGCCTAGTGCCCGTGAAAGGAAATGACCCAAAAAGCAACATGGAAACATCAAATTATTTCGCTCAAAATTGACCATTTATTTGCAAAGTGGGTAGCTGTGGGATTTGGGCCCTAGCTCAGGTGGCATCTGGGGGAACCTAGAAAACCTGTACATTCGTTAAAACTGGATACCAAGGGGAATCCAGGATGGGGTGACCTGCATGGATCCCATGAGGTCTTCTTAACCACAATGCCCTGCAAACCTCAAACTTTGCCTGAAATCACACATTTTCCTTACATTTCTGTGATGGAAACTTCGGGAATCTGGAGGAACCACACAATTCCTACCAAGCAGCATTGCCCTGCTTCTGTTGATAAAAATGCTGTGCCACTTGTGTCAGGAATGGATCAAATCAAGGACAGTGGGAGACTCATAATGACCTCAGTTGTCAATGGCACTGTTAAAAGTGGGATGATAGTGGGATTTAACCAAACTCTCCTGGCCCATCTGTCAAGACAGCACTTAAAAGAATCTAATTTCCCCTTGGTTGCCATTGGGATGGGATGCTTTAGTCCGCAGGGGAACAGAAAGACTGGTGAGGCTTTAGCTATGAGGGTGGGGCCTGATGTTAGGCTGGGAAAGACCCACCTTAATATTTTTGTGAAAATATATAATGCTGGCGTACAGTGGGCTTTCTGCATCTCCTGGGAGGGCATATTGGGGGTAATTGTAAAGAATGTTTCCTCATCTTTGAGGATGTAGGGGCATGGCCATGCCCAAGACCTTGCTGAGCAGCCCCCACTCCTTCAATTAAAAAAAAAGTAATTCCAGGTGTCTAGTGGGATTTCAGTCCCCCTGGGGGGGGGGGCAGATGGGGTGGTTGCCCCCATATGTCCGTGGGGCAGGAAGACTGTTTACCCATTTCTCTGGAGGTGGAGGCATGGCCATGATGGGCAGCGCCCGCCCATACAATTGAAAAAACAATAAGTAATCCCTGGAGTCAAGTGGACATTCTTCTGCATCTGCCCCCTGGAAGTCCTTTTTTGGGGGGGTTGGAGACGGCCATTTCCATGATGGGAAGCCCAACCCCCACAACTGAAAAGAAACATCAGTGGTCCCTGGTGTCAAGTGGGCTTTCTGCCCCCTGGTGTGACGCCGCACTTAACCGCGGCGTCTCTTTTTTCAGCCGCGGTCGGATCATGACTCCGATTAGCAGACGCCACCTCCACGTTTTTGCACACATTTAACGGCGCATTTCTGGATGTACATTTTGTGCTCCCAGTCGCGTCGTTCTTACCTGTTTCCTTAACATTCTTCTTACTTATCGGTGGTGGATTTCTCTTCTTGTCTTTTTTCCTTCTTTTTCTTCTGTTTTCTATGCACTTCGTTTTTTCTTTCTCCTGGTTTCCATGCTGTCTTCTTGCTGGTTTCCATGTTGTCTTCTTTCTGTTCCTTTTTCTCAGCATGCCTTTTTCTTTTATACTTCTGACTTTTTTCCATTCTGTTCTATGGGTCTTTCCCAATCCAAGCTAGTGTTGCCTTCTCTTTCCTGTATTGTCACTTCCTATCTTCCAGTATATAAGTCACTCAGTCCTGATCTGCCTTGCATTGCAAACACTTCCTCTTGGTGGTGATCTTCGCTCTTGTTCGTCGTGTTTTTCCTGTTCCTGTTGCTGATTGAGATTTTTCCTTTTTCCTGTTCCTGTTGCTGATTGAGATTTTCCATTTGTTCCTTTTTCATTCCTGTTTTTTCCTCTATTTCAGGAGTTCCTGTTTTGAGGTTCTTCCCACATTTTGATTTTTTTCTCTCTGGGACTCCTTCTGGAGGGTACAGTCTGCTTAGGTGTTTTCCTGTCAAGCAGCTTCGTGGGTACTAGAAAGGGTCGCCCTATCTTGGTCTATCCAGAACCAGCAGAAGACCGGGTATCCTTTCAAATCCTGCAGTCAAAGGTGAGAAGCATTGTGCAGACCGTGACACTTGGGGGCGGGGGCAAACTGACTTTATCTCCATTGTTGAGGGGGTGGGGCATGGCCATGCCCATGCTGAGCAGCTCCCACTCCTACAATGAAATGAAAAGTAATCCTGGGTGTCTAGTGGGCTTTCTGTCCCCCTGGAGGAAGGTAGAAATAATGTTTCCCTATGTTTATGAGGATGGGGGCATGGCCATGATGGGCAGCCCCCACCCCTACAACTGAAAAAACAAACAGTAATTCCTGGTGTCTAGTGGACATTCTACCCCATCTGTCCCCCCCAGAGGACAGAGATACTGTTTCCCATTTGTGGAGGAGTGGAGCATTCCCATGCCCATGCCTGGCAGCCCTCAATCCTACAATTAAAAAAAGAAAAGTAATCCCTAGTGTCTAGTGGGCTTTCTGGCCCCCTGGGGCAGAAAGACTATTTCCTTTTTTGTGGGGGGGGGCAGAGGGAACATTGTCATGTCCATGCTGGGCAGCCCCCAATCCTACAATTAAAAGAAAGAAAGCAATTCCTTTTGTCTAGAGGGCTTTATGGTCCCCATGGGGCAGATGGGTATAATTGCCCGCATCTGCTCCCTAGGAGGGGCAGAATGACTATGACCATGTCCATGCTGGGCAGCCCTTACACCAACAATTAAAAAACAAAAAGCAATCCCTGGGGTCTAGTGGGCTTTCTGCCCCCCGCCCTCCAACGCAGGGCAGAAAACAGTTTTTTGTCTGGGGTGGGGTTAGGGGCATGGCCATGCCCTTGCTGGGCAGCCCCACCCCTACAATTAAAATAACAATAAAGTAACTATTGGTGTCTTGTGGATTTTGGCTGCTGGGGTACAGCAGATGGGGTAATTGTCCTCCATCTGCCCCCAGGGGGGAAGAAAGACGTTATTTTTTTTTGGGGGGGGGGAGTGGGGGCATGGCCATGCCCATGCTGGGAAGCCCCCACCCCTAAAATAAAAAATAAAAAAGTAATCCCTGGTGTGTAGTGGGCGTTCTGCCCCCCTGGGAGGCAGATGGAGAAAATTGCCCCATCCGCCCCTCAGGGGTGGCAGAAAGACTTTCACTTTTATGAGGTGGGTGACAACATGGCCATGCCCATGCTGGACAGCCTCCATACCTCCAATAGAAAAAACAAGTAATTCCTGGTGTCTTGTGGGCTTTCTTCCCCTCGGAGACAGATGGGGATATTGCCCCCTCCCCCATTTACCCCTCTCAGAGTGGCATAAAGACTGTATTATTTTTTTTTTAGGGGGGAACACACAGTCTTGCCCAAGGAGCCGCACCCCACCCCTAACAGTCTAGAGGGCGGATTCCTGCTTTGGGATTGCCCTCCTGCAGCGATCCCCAAGCAGTGGTCCACTCAGCAAACGTGCCATTGGAAAGGAGAGGTTCTCCCCTTTTTAATGATACCTCTCCCGTCTGCATCAGTGCTCTATCTCAGCCCCCAAGCACCTATGCAGTAACAGTGAAATGAGCTGATTCGCACATTTCACTTTCATTTTCACTGAAAGGACATCAGCGTTCCATGCATGGACGTCATTTCAGTACAAAAACTGAATCAGCCTTGGGAGTTGGGGAAGCTCTTCCCCAGCTCCAGAGGCTAATTTTAGTAAAAGGAAATCCCTCTGGTGTCTCCACCAGAGGGATTTCCTGCCTTGTGTGTGAGGACGACTAGGAGCCATCCTCAGCACACAAGCACCAGTGCGCAGGATGGCTCAAAGCCGACCTACGCACCAAACCATTTATAAAGCACCAAAGTTTTATTGGTAATGAATAACACTGCATTTTTTAAATAAACTCTGATGTAACATAATAGTGTGTGTGCTTGTGGGTGTGTGTGTGTGTGTGTGTGTGTGTGTATATATTTCACATTGAAAATGCATTTTTGGATTGCTAATAGCTTTGGCACCATTTGAAGGATCTGTACGAAACCTTTCACACCCCTCATGACAACTGGCCAAATTATGGCATGCCAAATGCCATGTAAATCCATGATGGCTAAATAATGAGGGCATTCCCAGTTTAGTTCCCATAAAAACGTTGCTGTCTACTGCAGCAAAAGCCTCAAATATGAACTACATCAAACTTAGCAAGCAGACATTTAATTTGAGGAGGGCCTTTCCTTTGCTTGGCTTGATGTACATCTAGTCAATAGTTTTTGAGATATTGGTGTTTTAATAATGTGTCTGGTGGCATCGAAGAGTTACAATTAGGAGATAGCTTGACTTTTGAAAAGTTTTTTTCAATTTGCCTATAAATTTAGCAAAATGTAATGAGTTCAACACAATTTGAACTCCATGGGCCCGATTCACAAAGGTAAACTTAAACTTTTGGTCCAAAAGTCTAAGCTTATGACTTCTCGGTATTCACAAAGGTAAATCTGAGTTGTATCTTTACTTCCCTAATCGGGAAGCATGATCTGTCACGAGCGCGGATGATCCACCCCAAGTGCGGATCATCCGCTCAGAGTGAGGGCACAAAGATAGTACTCATAACTTGCCTTTGTGAATACTAAATAGTCTAAACTTAGACCTTTGGTCTAAATTTAGACGACTTTACCTTTATGAATCAGACCCTATGTATTTTTTAATGCATGCAGCTCCATCAAAGGGGGGCTGTTAATTGTTGAAGTTTATGAGTGTTGATTTGATTATAACTTGACATTCCTTTACAAAACCAAATGAAAACTACTAGATATTTGCCATGTTTTATTCTTCCAGTTATATGTCTAGTTTCACACAGGTCCATAATGGAGGTGAATCAGTTAAAGAGGGTGGCAAAAGGTTTTCATGTACTAATAACTGTGGCACAGTTTAATGAATCTGCATTAAATTTGGCAGACAGTTAGAAAGGTAAACCCATTTCGGGAATCTTAGGTATCATGCAAATATGATAGGGGTCAAAGTTAGTGGGGTGGTCCAAATATCATTCATTTTATTGCCTTTACTACAGTTTCATGGATCTGTATAAAACTTAGCAGACCCTTAGCAAGTTTAACTTACTCTTGATATTTTGACCTTCTCGCAAACCTATTGTGGGGGACACAGTTACAGTGGAGCCCAAGAAAGCATTCATTTATTAATAGCTTTGGTGTTATGTAATGAATCTGCATGAAATTTCACAGGCTGTTAGCATGTTAAGCCCAGGGCAAGAATCTCAGGTTTCAACAAGATGTGATTGTGGGTCATAGTTAAAGAAGGAGGTAAAAATAGGCATGCATCAGAGTTTGACCAACCTCCAATGTGCATTTCCACTGGGCTTGGCTGCTGGGCCTCATCTACCAGGTTGTTTAGTGCAGTTCTGTGCAGTGTTTTCCTGTGTCTAGTGAAGAGCAAGGGCTCCAATGTGGGTTAAAATGGAAACACTGCCTTTTAGCCCACTCTCCCTATGCTTTAATTGAGCCCTCCTTTGATATGTTTGCATGAAACTCAAAATAGCAATAGTAAGCTAACACAGTGTCAGCCAAGTGTTGTGCAGATTAGTAAAATGGTTCCAAAGTAATTAGCAAATTAAGGGTCATATTTAAGAGCCCCTAGCGCCATTCCAACGCCATATTAGCGTCATTTTTTTACACTAATGTGGTGTTAGAAGACCAAAAACTCTGCACCATATTTACTAAGTAGCGCAATGCATGCTTTGCGCCACTTTGCAACCCTTTGCGCTAGATTATGCCTGCGCCAGGCATAATATATGCCAAGGGGGTGTTCCCCCGTTAGTAATGCCAAAAAATGGTGCAAGGAAATCTAACAGATTTCCTTGAACCATTTTGTTCGGCACTTTTAACGCCTGCTCCAAGCAGGCATTAAAAGGAGGATTCCTTTGTTTACAATGGGCCTCTGGGTGCTTTGCAGGATTAGCGTCAAACTTTTTTATGCTAATCCTGCAACGCGCCCGACTAGCATAAAAAATGTTGACGCTAGTCCTCTTGCTCCCATCAATGTGCGCCGTATTTTAAATACGGTACACACATGGTGGCGTTAGGGGCTCGCAAAGGGGTGTAAGAAAAGTGGCACTGCACCATGTGCAGCACCGCTTTTCTTAAATATGCCTCTAAGTTTTTTTTACCTCCCTTTAACTTTGCCTCATTTGTGAAATCTGCCTGCAACCTGATATTGCTGCATTGCACTTAACTGTAACAGATTGCCAATTCCAAGCAAATTCAATAAACAGCACTAAAATTACTAGTACATGAAACCGTTTTTGCCCTTCACTCATTTAACCTTACTTTCTGTTAACAGATGTGCACAACACATGCCAAATCCACAGAAGAACAAACATGCTGGATGCCTGCCCATTTTAATTTGGGTTCACCAAATGATGCCACGGTTAATAGCAATTGATCCCCATTAAGTGTACCCCCCCACCCCGGAAAATCAGTGCAAATGTAAAAAATACGAAGACTAAGCTGGACGTGCTTAGCATCAGCCAAATGTATTACAAATTCACTAAAGGGTGCTAAAGATATAAACGCTTTTTTTTAGCTCTTACGCGATCTCTAACTTTGATTGATGGATCTCATAAACATCAGCCCATATAATGCTAAACTATTGAAAACGACCAAACTAACTGACGCCAAACGCAGCAAAGGCACTTAAAGGTCTACTCTCATGCCAAGATTCGGTCTATTCCGTTCTGCTGTGTTTTTGTATTGGAGAGCAAACTCTCCACTTCACCCCCTGACCTATTTAAATTTGCCATGCCAAGCCCAAATGAAATTACCTCTTTAGAAAACGTCATTCAGTTTCATTGAATGGTGCAAAACATATTAGGAAAAGAAAACATACATTTTCAATGATAATTCTAATTTAACAATAGCCTCACGCTGGTTTTAGTCAGTGCATGACATATACACATGCACCCATATTCCCAAAGTGCACGTAATGCTTTTATTGATATCTTTGAAAACCATCTAAAAGTTAACAAGGGGGTGCTTCCTGGTGGTCTGACCGACAGCTGATTTTGTGTGTGTCAAGGAGTCTCTGTTTCCACTCCGACCTACATTTGGAGTAACAATTGGCTCTGTTTGATCATCAGAGTGCACTGTAGGCAGGTAAGAATATAAGAGGGCCGGACTAGTGACAATGATCCGAGTAGACCAGGCCGTCTTGCACCTGCTCCACACACTCCCCACTGCCACCCCAGCAGCTTTCCCCTAGCAAGCTTGCTGGGAGCCATCTGCAACTGCTAAGAGTTCAATGGTCTCTCTTTGTGGGGCTTGTGAGCAGTACTTTGCAACATTTGAAATCCTGCCTCACTTTTTGTGCTCATCTTCTAAACCCCATTACTAGTAAATTGGCACATCCACACCTTTTGTCAAGAAAATAAAAAAAAATAAAAGCACCATGCTAAACTGAATTTTAAGATACTGCAATGCTCAATAGAGAGTCTTAAAATGTTAGCCTTTGTTTAGTTGTGGAATAACTGAGTTCAAGATCCCTGCCTCCGCTTTTCTGAGGGCCAGAGTGGCTTCCAGGCATTTTAAGATGGTGACTGAGCTGTTGGCCAGGAGTTTTCTGATTAGGTGGTGATAACATTGCCACATTGTCAGGGAATCAGAGCAGAAAATATAATTGCACTGCAGTGGAAAGAGGAGCCACCGAGAAAGCCATATTGGGTCATAGACCCAGTCAGAAAGATGTGCACACTAGGAACACACGGCCCTATCCAGAAGAGGAAATGTCGGCACGATATAAATAAAATATTTAATATGGTAACAGCATTTGTTTTGATGAAAGCCACTTCTGGGCACTAGGGGCTTATCATCACTTATGGACACGAAACATTAGTTAAAAAACCTAATTTTGGAAAACTTGATCGTGTCTTTTACCTGAATATCTTGAAAAGCAAATCGGAACTTTGACAGTGGGCAGCAAAGAATATATTACTTATGTTAAATAAATGACATATCAACTTTGATTTGATGATTTATGTGTTGGTTGATATTTGAAGCATAGTGAATTGAGAATCAATTTGCAAACCTGTGACTGTCAGGTCCTGAAGAATTTTGACTGACCAAATGTGATTGATTAAATTGAAGCTCTGGTTCTCATCCATTGCAACCAATTGGCCTACTGTAAAAAAAATATATGAACAGATGCTAATTATTTTTTTTAAATGTGAGAATAAATTTAGCCTACACGGCTGAAAAGGCACTGTTGTAAATGTTGATAGTATTAAGGTGCTTCATGGTCATTAATACGTATAACTAGTAAGTCACAGACATGGGTACTGGGCCCTAATGTTTGTACACTGAGCTAATTTTTCATTGGCATCTACTTTGCAAAGAGGTAAAAGTTCATATTTTGGCTCTTCATACGTATATGTTTTCAGTTTTTGTCTCTATGGTGTGCAGTCACTGTTTAGGAGAGGAAGCTGTGAAGCATGGAAATAACATGAATGTGGCAATAGTTTTCATCTTTACAGACATTTTATCTCTTTTTCCCACTGTGGAAAACGTAGGATAAACTCTTATCAAAAATGCATATTTAATATTGATGAATGTATTAATAATAATATTTGCACTTAATAATTGCAAAAAGCTTGCCTTTTGAGGCCCTTGCTTCATCAATACACCAATGAAAAACAACTGTAACTGAAAATCAACACAACTCCCAGGATTCGTTGATTCAGATGCTGCCTCAGTCTCATTCAGAATTAGATGCCCTAAGCCTACCCAATGCTCAATACAAACAAAATAAAAATTCAAGCTGAGCTGTTTCAATTAAACCAAGATCGAGTCACACCCCAACTAAAAAAAAAAAAAAAAAACACTCTCATTCATTTTCCACACCAACATCTTCTCAAATAAACATATCAAGAAGCTAAGAAAACATGCTATCAGCTATCCTTTCTGAAGAAAGTGACATTTTTTCCCTTTAAAATCAACTTCAGTACGACAAACAGGCCTTAATTGCCTTGTGCCTGGGTGGAGGCAATACCCTGTTCTACAGCCTCCACAATAGCACATTGGCATCCTTTGTGCTGCAGATCTGCAAATATAAAGGTTTGAAAAGTAAAATTTACACTATGAAGCAACCACACTTGCTCCCCCTTCATGCCAGCATCAGTTTGAAGACTAACTGGATTATATCCAAGATCAATAGAAATAGCACCACTCTATACCAGACCAAGGAAATTCACACCTCATATTCACTATGCTACACCAGAATTCAGGATAGTGGTAAATTATAAACAAAAATCCTACAAAAAAAGAAAAATAGAAGACAAGTCTGCTCCATCTATGCATCTAATATCTACAACAACATCAGAATTGTTTACCTTCCTGCAACTCAATATGGATACGATGATACAGTGCGTTAGAGAGCACAAAATCTCTAAACAATAGGAATCATCACAAACACATATTCTCCCATATTGCAAATAATCCCGAATCAGATGCCTAGGCTCAAACCAGGCTCATTGCTCTCTGGCTAGTTGTGTGCTCTACAAACACCACCTTGATCCTGCACAGCCACCACTTTTCACCTCAGTTTAGCACTATCTTCCCTGAGCTAAGGAGCAGTAAGATGTCATCAGATACGTCACTATAGCAGGAGGTGCCAGAGAGATCCTGAAACACCAGCATTGACAAGGCGTGCAGCTGGTTGTTTTGTAGAAAATCACCATGCAGGGCTGTATTCAAGTAGTTCATTCCTTTCGTAGAGGAGCATACAGGTTCTCTCCATTCAGGGAATTAATCTATAACTCTCCCCTGTACATTCTATATGATATCAATAGTAATTGGAATGATCAAATGCATTCTATACAGGGCCTAATTCATTCTACACAGTCCCACATATAACACATCCGCCTTTCCTCATTGTACAAAAATATACTACAGAACCCGGTATCAAACCTAACACATGTCTATCTCCATTACCAAAAACAACATAAAACCCCAAACAAAAATAACATACATTAATATACGAATAATATATATATATATATATATATATATATATATATATATAAATATATATATATATATATATATATATATATATATATATATATATATATATATATATAAAATCATAAAAGACAACATTCAGAAATGTAAGCCTTTGAGTAATGCCATACAATCAGTTGAAGGTGTTTCTTCTTGTAAAATAGAACCCATGTTATTCTTTCTTTCATTAGATACAACTTTATCATTTGCTGTAGTATACTCAGGGAAAGCATCACTTACATAATTTGTACTATCATACAAGACCACTTACAGTATTCGTATTATCCGTATTACTCATTCCAGAGTCACCCCTATGGGAGCTTTCAATGTGATCAAGGACTTGTCTGCAGTTTTACAAACCTTACTATCACACACGTCTTTCGATTGCATTATACATATGAGGCCACCAAAATGAGGTCTTAACAGTTTGCTTGGTTCTGACAATTCCAAAATGTCCCTTATGGCACAATCCAACAATCAATTTATGCAAACTCTAATGAGGAATAACTCTTTTGCCACTTTAGTCACTCTCCCCTTGCATACTGAATTCTAATCTCACCTCCCAAAAAGATTTCAAAGAATCTCCCAACCCAACCTTCTTCTGTCATCCCTGCTGAGGGTATTCCCTAACCTGCAGTTATATATCATCTTTCCTATATTTAAGTTGTCATACGTCCATCTTAATACAAGATTTCCCAATTCTTAATACACGATTTCCCAATGTCCTGCACGTATGCAATCTGGTCATCATTCCAAAATTCATTTTCACACACATCCATGTGCTTCGGCATTCTAGATAGAAAATCAGCAATTGCATTCCCTTTACCAAGTACATATACAATTTAGCAAATATAATCTTGTAATTTTTCAGATAATTGGGCAATCCTTTCTGAGGTATTAATTGTTACTTTAGTTGTCAGTACTTTCACCAGAGGTTGTGATCACATCTTAACGTAAAACATTTTACCCATACTATTGCCCTGAAATGAAGTGCAGCCCAGACCCTGAGTTTCATTTTCAGTGACAGCTTATCTCTCTTCCATAGGTGACAAAGATCTGGTAGCAGGGGCAACTACATTTTCACTCACATCTGTTTCTCCATGAGTTAGGATTGCACCTAACCCTTTGCTGTTGGCATTGGTTTTATTAACACAATACACGTCAGGGTCAAAACTTTTAAGGTATGCTACATTGGTGATACATTTTTTTTTAAAGTATGAAAATCCAATTCACATTAATCCGACTATTCAGATTTACACTTGTTCTTCATCAACTGCCCGATGTTCTATGTTCTAGCAACAAAATTTGGAATGTATTTCAAACAGAACTCAGGCAGTCCTATAAATGATCTTACCTCTTTTTTATAACTAGGTGCTGGTGCGTACTGTATAGCATCTAGTAAAGCTGGGTCGGGTCTAATATCCTCACAGTTGATTATGGCCCTCATTACAACCCTGGCGGTCGGTGTTAAAGTGGCGGTAATACCGCCAACAGCCTGGTGGTTAAAAAAATGGGATCACGACCATGGCGGAAACCACCAAAACATACAGCCACTTTAACACTCCGACCACCAGGGCGGTAGCAACAAACACCACGGTAGTGACCGCCAACAGACAGGCGGAAGTCAATGTACCGTCCACCCCATCACAACCCACCCATCCGCCAGCTTTTCCGGGGTGGTACCAACGCCATCAAAAGCACGGCCAAAACAGTACTTGGAAGGGAAACCACTCACCTCTCGACACTCAACAAAGAACCAGGACGCCATGGAGCCCGAGCTGCAGGTCCTCCTCATGCTGGCCTACCTCCACATCTACCAGGAGTACCAATGGCGACGACAAGGGTGAGTACTGCACCTAGGAGACAGGGGAGGGAGGGGAGAAAAAAGAGAGTGACACACACACGCAACACGCCACCCCCCACCCCCACCCTCACCCACAACACCATACACACAAACACATGAATCAACATTACATTTATACCCCGTAGCCCCCTGGAAGAACGTAAGGACAAAAGGAATAGAGTCAAATCAATGATATTTTAGAAATAGTCAGACATACATAAGAAATTTAAAAACAGTATTTACAAAAATATACAATATGTACGTAAGGCGGTACGTTGTCCCCTCAAAATGTCCATGGGCCACTGGGCCTAAACTCATAGGCGAAGCCCACACTTGACTCGTGCCTCAATGCGGAGAGAACACTGCAGGGGCATCAGGTCGAAAACAAACAGGCACCTCAGGGGGAGGGTGAAGAGGGGGGCACCTCAGCTGGAAGATGGTAAAATGCCACTGCTCCTGGAGGGGGCTCCATGCCCACAGTGATGTCCTGGGGAATGCAAGGCCACAGTCTCTCAAGTGGGTGGTTTACCCACTACTTGGTCCTGGGGAGTGCATAGCCACAGTCTCTCAAGTGGATGGTTTGCCCACAACGATGTCCTGGGGAGTGCAAGGACACAGTCTCTCAAGTGGGTGGTTTGCCCACTGCTTGGTCCTGGGGAGTGCAAGGCCACAGTCTCTCTAGTGGGTGGTTTGCCCACTGCTTGGTCCTGGGTAGAGCAAAGCCACAATCTCTGGATGACTTCTCCACTGGTTCTGAATGGGGCTTTGTGCTCAGTGTGCTTCATCCTGCCAAGGATAGGGTGAGTGGATGCCTTTCTCCACTGGTTCTGGAGGGGGATTGTGCCCAGTGTGCTTCATCCTGCCAAGGATAGGGTGAGTGGATGCATATCTCTGCTGGTTCTGGAGGGGGATTTGTGCCCAGTGATGCAACACTTGGGTGTGGCAGTTCACAGTCCCTCTCCTGGGTGTCTGAGGCACGAGATGTGCAGGGATCAGGTTGCATGATAGTCCATGGAGGCAGGGCTAGACTCTATCCGGCAACAGCTACGGCTGCAAACTGGTGATAGTGCGGGGGCTGGTGGTGGTGCTGCAAGTGGTGGAGGGAGGCTCCAGCCCTTCTCCTGTAGCCTCGGATGGCTGCCCACTGGGGCTGCTGCTGCTGGTAGTGGTGCAACTGTCAGTGGTGCAGGTGGCGGTGCTTGCGGCGGTGCTATCGGCAGTGCAGGTGGCGGTGCTAGCGGCAGTGCAGGTGGCGGTGCTGGCCGTGGTACAGGTGCCGGTGCTGCCAGTGGAGGGAGGCTCCAGTTCTTCTCATGCAGCCTCGGACAGCTGCCCACTGGGGCTTCTGCTGCTGACAGTAGTGGTGCTTGCGGCGCTGCTAGTGGCGGGGCTGCTGGCGGTGCTGGCCTCGGTGCAGGTGGTGGTGCTGGCGGTTGTGCTGGTAGCCACTAGGCCTTCACCTGCAGCTGCGGACGGCTGAAGTGCCTTGGCTGGTGTTTTCTGCCCCTTCCTCACCTTGGCAGATGGTGGTGTCACCTTGGGTCTGGCAGCTGGAGTCTTTGAGGTGGCCTTGCTGGGTGGTTGTGGCTCCTTTGCCTTGCTGGATCCTGTCCCCCTCTTCACCTTGCCAGGTGGCAGAATGGTTTTGGCCGTGGCAGGAGTTGGTGGCACACTGGCTGGGCTGACGGGTGCTCCCTGTGAGCCTTTGATAGCTGCAGGAAGCACAGCGGATGACAATTTGGTGGCTGAGGTGCTGGGCTGGGGTCTGGCCACCCTGGCCCGAGGGGAAGGACGGGGGGGTGTAGGGAAGAGGTCAAAGTTGGCCAGGAAAAGCTTCTTAGGGACACTCGGGAGTGGAGGAAGAGGGAGTGGTTGTAGGAGGTGTCTGTCTGCTGAGTTTGGGTGCAGGTGCATGGGCTGGATGCTGTTGTGAGGTGGATGGCTGTTGAGTGGGTGGGTGCTTGCGTTTGTGTACTTTGGGTGGAGGGGTCACAGACACACTGGGAGAGAACACAGGGGACGTGTTCATGGATGTGGGGGTGGTGACTGCCAGTGAGAGGTGTGTTGTCATGGGTGTGCTGGTGATGGAGGTAGTGGATGAGGATGTAGTGCATGCAGGTGTGAGTGGAGACTCTACTGGGAGGGACGTGGAGGACGAGGAGGAGGGGGACACATTGGAGGCAGTGGATGTTGGTGTGTCTGCATGGGGATGGTGTTTGTGTGAGTGCCTGTGAGATGAAGTGTGGTGCTTGTGTTTGCCTGAGCCACATTTGTGTGTTGATTTGGGTGAATGCTGGTCTGAAGGTGTGCTTGGGCTAGGTTAAGGTTGCGGGGATTGGGAATGGGTAGAGGTTGCGGGGATTGGGAATGGGTAGAGGAAGTTGGAGGAGGGAGGCTAGAAACAGGGGCAATGGATGCCATCATTGCTGAGGCCAGAGCCTGAAATGCTCTCTGTTGGGCAGCCACGCCAGAGTGAATGCCCTCCAGGTATGCATTTGTTTATTGCAAATAGCCTCTTGACACCCTGGATGGCATTCAGAATGGTTGACTGCCCAAAAGTGAGGGGTCTCAGGAGGTCAATAGCCTCCTCACTGAGGGCAGCAGGGCTGACTGGGGCAGGGCCTGAGGTGCCTGGGGCGAAGGAGATGCCCACCCTCCTGGGCGAGCGGGCACGGGAAACACGCTGAGGGGCTGCTGGGAGGGCGGTGCTGATAGGCTGTACCTGTTGTTGGGGTGGGCACAAAGGTGTCCGCCACCGCCAGGGCGATGTCATCGGAGGAGGAG
Source organism: Pleurodeles waltl (assembly GCF_031143425.1). Taxonomy (NCBI): domain Eukaryota; kingdom Metazoa; phylum Chordata; class Amphibia; order Caudata; family Salamandridae; genus Pleurodeles; species Pleurodeles waltl. Next base: position 884,811,242 of record NC_090443.1, read on the forward strand.
TTGCTGTCTGTGGTGTCACCTCCTGTCCCCGTCGTGCTGCTCCCCTCGCCCCCTGTCAGTGGATTCGGCCTCCAGGCCTATGTGGGATGGAGCTCCCTCCGTTGCCGGTGCCTTTGCTCCTCCGCCAGATGATGCTAATGCACACAAGGAGAGGGTGACAAAACAAAGAGGGGGGGAGAGACAGAGGATACACTTGGTCAATGCCAGCAACAACACTGCTGTTGGCGTACACAACTCACAGGGAGCAGCCCTATACACTAGGCCATGTACTACCAGTTACTAAGATAGTCACCAGGCCATGGGGTACAATGCCTAACGTCATTAGCTTCACACCTGAAACCCACAGGACCCTGCCCAGTAGCAGATGCCCACTAGCACTATTGGGGGTGGAGTGCTTCAGAGCCTGCCCAACAAGGGACCTATCCTGCCATGTTCGCCCTGGCCCGGGGCACCCACAGCCCACATCCCCCACCCATGTAAACCTTAACGCGCGCACAGTCAATAATGTGAATCTGTACTCACCCCCTTGTGGGTGCTGTGATGCCTTCAAGCGCCCATCCAACTCCGGATAGGCCACCGCCAGGATGCGGAACATCAGGGGGGTCAGGGTCCGATGGGCACCCCTTCCTCGTTGGGAGGCCAGCCCCGGCTGGGCCTCAGCCGTCTTCCTTGCCCATCGGTGCAGGTCCTCCCACTGTTTGCGGCAGTGGGTGCTCCACCTGTCTAAGACCCCCAGGGTCCACACCTCCTTGGCGATGGCACGCCAAATACCCTTTTTCTGACCGTTGCTGACCTGCCTAGAAAAGACAGCAGAAAAGGGAATTAGTAAACCAACCAGACTGTCACACTCATGGCCCACCAGATCCCTCCCATCCCCTGACGCACATACATTGACCACCATACATGCAGCAGCCTGGCCAGGACGCCTCAACCCCCCCTACATGTGGCTTACACACACAGCACTCCATACATTCATAGCCCACGCATCATGCTGACAGTGTACTCACCTGTTTGTCTGGAGGACCATAGGGTAACGTGTACTGGAGTAGGACCCCATCCACCAGTTTCTCCAACTCCTCCGCAGTGAAGGCAGGGGACCTTTCCCCAGACACATGAGCCATTGTAGCTTCCAGACACAGGTCACAGCAGCACTTGCAGTGTAGGTCTTCTCCTGTTGAAGGTCAGGTAGCAAGTGAGTGAAGAGTTAGAAAATGGCGGTCACGTCCGCGGTGGTGCATACCGTCACAGCCGGCATACATTGTCATTGACTCCTGAAACCCATAGGGCTCAATGATAACCAATGCAAAGTTGCGCGACTGTCATCGACCACCTACCGCAACAGCGCACAACATCAGCAGAATTACCTCATTTCCACTTGTCCCTCCTCACAGGTCAGGCAGCCACCATTTCAAGGGGGCACAGGCCATGGCACCTAACTACATCACAGCAGACATTGGCACAGCAACTGACTCTCAGATTCACATACAGGTTCTGTAAAGGAAAAGATGCATCATTATTTCAATTGATGTGTGAATATTACCCTCTGCTCACCGCTTTCCTCTATAGGCTTCAACCGCTGAGGATGACCATGAGATGGCGACATCCTCGGTGTACAGACCCCTGGTGGACCTTGCGACTTTGGAGGACAGACACATTATCCTAACCTACAGACTTGATCGGGCCACAATCCAAGAACTGTGTGCCCAATTGGAGCCAGACCTGATGTCAGATACCTGCCACCCCACAGGTATCCCCCATCTAGTACAGGTCCTGTCAGTGCTCCATTTCCTGGCAAGTGGTTCCTTCCAAGTGACAGTGGCCATGGCATCAGGGATGTCACAGCCTATCTTCTCAAACGTGCCGACCAGAGTGTGGTCTGCCCTGCTGAAACACATGTGCAGCTACCTCGTATTCCCCCAGGTGGAGGATTTGGCCACAGTGAAAGCTGACTTTTATGCCCTGGGACATATCCCCAACATCATTGGTGCCATTGATGGTACCCATGTAGCATTTATCCCCACTCCCGGAGAAATAAACAAGTGTTCAGGAATAGAAAAAGATATCACTCTCTGAATGTGCAGATGGTGTGTTTGGCGGCCCAGTACATCTTCCATGTGAATGCCAGGTTTCCTTGCTCTGTGCATGATGCCTTTATCTTGAGGAATAGCAGCATCTCATATGTGATGGACCAACTCCAGAGACACCGAGTGTGGCTAATAGGTGATCCCAAGGTCCGCACCCACTATAAGTTGGTGTCAGGGTATGGGGTTGTCCCTAAGGGTTAGTATGTGTCTGACAGGTATCCCTCGATATTTGCAGGTGACTCTGATTACCCCAACCTCTCATGGCTACTGACCCCAGTGAGGAATGCCAGGACAAGGGCAGAGGAACGTTACAATGAGGCACATGGGCGGACAAGGATAATTGAAAGAACCTTTGGCCTCCTGAAGGCCAGGTTCCAGTGCCTCCATCTGACAGGTGGATCCCTGTACTACTCACCCAATAAGGTGTGCCAGATCATCGTTGCATGTTGCATTTTGCACAACCTGGCCTTGAGATGCCAGTTGCCTTTTCTGCAGGAGGATGAACCTGGAGATGGTCTTGTGGCAGCGGTGGAGGCTGTGGACAGTGAGGAGGAGGAGGCAGAGGAAGAAGATGTGGACAACAGAAGTAATATAATACAGCAGTACTTCCAGTGACACACAGGTAAGACACTGTAACTTCACTTTACCTTTCGTTTTTCTGTTGGACATTGTACATGGCAGCCTGATTTCCCAATGTCTATGGCCACTTACTTTACCCTTTGGCATCTCTATTTTCAGATCTCTGTGGCCCACTCTGGCTCCTGGTATGTTTACTGCTGCCCACTAAAGGTCATACCAATGTATAAATAACTGTACACATGACTTGCAATGTTTTCAGAATGTTGTACTAATACATAAATCATTCATTTGACTGACTCAAGATTTGTGTTTATTTAAGTGATCATGCGTAGAGGGGGATGTGCAATGGGCTGGGGTGATGGTGGAGGAATGTCCAGTTAGAGTCCAGTCTGTTGGTATCACAGGTGCATTGTCCAATGGGGCATAGGAAGGGGAGTAATGGCAGTTCAAGGTGGACACGGTGACAGAGTGGGACAGAAGGGTGACAATCAGGAGAGTCCTATTTCATGGCAGGGGTCTTGGCAATGTCTGCCTGGATCGCAGGGACCGTTTGCAGGGTGGTTCTCCTTCTGCAGTGGGTGGGGTACTGGTGGCCTGTTGGTCCTGTGGTGGGGCCTTCTGTCCACTAGTGCCGGCAGAGGTGGAGGGCTGTTCTTTGGTGTGGCTAGTGTCAGGGGCCCGTTGGTGTGCCACTGCCTCCCTCATGGTCTTGCCCATGTCTGCCAGCACCCCTGGAATGGTGACCAGGATGGTGTAGATGTTTTTGAGGTCCTCCCTGATACCCAGGTACAGTCCCTCCTGCAGCCGCTGGGTCTCCTACAACTTGTACAGTATCTGGTCCATGGTATGCTCCCAGGATGTTGGAGAGTGCCTCCTGGAGAGTCGGTTCCTTGGGCCTGTCCTCCCCCTGTTGCACAGCATTCCTCCCAGTTTCCCTGTTGTCCCTTGCCTCTGTCCCCTGAACTGTGTGCCCACTGCCACTGACCCCAGGTCCCTGATTTTCTTGGGTTTGTGGGGTTGCCTGGGGTCCCTGCAGTGGTGGACACACTGCTGATTGGCGGATCCTGGGGACAGTGGCATGGGCCCGCTGGGTGGGTGCTCTGCTAGTGTTTCCTGAGGGGGGAGGGTCTATGGTGGGTTAGGACTGTGGCAGGATAACCAACTGTCCAGAGGTCCCTGATGGGCCAGGTTGGTCATCGTGATCCAGGCGTGCAGAGCTGCTGTCATCACTGTGGGCCTCCTCTGGGGGGGGACTGAATGTTGCTGGCAACTCCTCCCCGGTGACGTTGAGTAGGGGTCCTGTGGGGATGAAAATGCAGTGTTATTGTTTCTGCATGTGCCATCATGTGCATGGGTCTGTTTCCCTGTATGGTTGGGATAGCCCTGGCAGTTTAGGATTGTGTGCATGGTGATTTTGTGGGCTAGGTAATTCTCTCTAATGGGCATGATGTGGTGATGGCTGTCCATGCAGGTCTGTGATGGGGGTCCATGGATTGGTGTTACATGCAGGGCTTGGTTTTGGGAAGGGTGGGTTGTGATAGTGGGGTATATGTGAGGTGGTGGAGTGATCGGGGTGAGGGTAGGGCTAGGAGTTTGTGATGGCATGCAGGTAGGGTGGAGGATATAGTAGTAAAGATTTGGCTTACCAGAGTCCAGTCCTCCTGCTACTCCTACAAGGCCCTCAGGATGCATTATTGCCAAGGCTTGCTCCTCCCATGTTGTCAGTTGTGGGGGAGGAGGTGGGGGTCCGCCGCCAGTCCTCTGTATGGCTACCTGGTGTCTTGCAACCACGGAACGCACCTTCCCCCGTAGGTCGTTCCACTTCTTCCTGATGCCATCCCTTGTTCTTGGATGCTGTCCAATGCCATTGACCCTGTCCACGATCCTCCGCCATAGCTCATCTTCCTTGCAATGAACGTCTGCTGCACCTGTTATCCGAATAGCTGTGGCTCTACCCGGATTATTTCCTCCACCATGACCCTTAGCTCCTCCTCTGAAAACCTGGGGTGTCTTTGGGGTGCCATGGATGTGGTGTGAGTGATATGTGTGAGGATGTGTGGAAAGATGTGTGGGGTGATGTGTTGTGGTGTGTGCTGTGAGGTGCGTGGATGGTGTATTGGTGATGGTGGTGCTCTTGGCTTGTGTCTCTCTCTGTTGGCAATCTTTTTTTTGTTGAAAGAGTTGTGGGTAATGTGGGTGTGTGTTCTATAGTGGTGTGTGTGTGTGTGGTGTGTATGTGTGTCAGGTGTGTGTAGTTTGATTTGTCCAATGTGGTGTAGTTTGTTAGTGTGTGTGTATTTTGAGTGCGGCGGTATGTACCGCCAATGGTTTATCACGGTTGAAAGACCGCCACGGTGATTCGTGAGTCCTGATACTGTGGGTGTATTCCTGTTGGCGTGATGGTGTGGGTTTTGGTACCACCAATTTATCACTGACCTTTGGTCTGGCGGACTTGTGTGGGTGTCTGTATTGTGGTGGATTTCTCAGTGTGGGTCATAATACGCGTAGCGGAATACCGCCGCGGTCACCGTATGGTGGTGGCCGTCAGCACGGCGGTAGGCGGCATTTACCGCCAGGGATGTAATGAGGGCCTCTGAGTGCCTAATTTGTAAATAAAGAGGTGCCGGTGCTCAAAGCCCTTCTCTTAAACACGAGACTGCTGTAATTAAATCTGCCAGCACTGTATACTGAGGCAGCGTAATCCTGAAGCCGTCTCGGGCCTTTTCAATCCATTTACAGCCACCCCTTCCCCTTCAGCTCATTCTGCAACTTTCTACTTTCTCCCTTTATGACGCTTTTTAGTTTTTCCTTCTTCCGTCTTCTCATATGTGTCTTTTGCTCGTAGCAAATGCTTGAGGCATGAGAAAAAGCCCCGGCCCTCATGCTCAGCACCAGAAACAACAAGCACAAATTAAGCACTGGGGCCTCCATGTCCTAAATAACTGAAACTATTTTTAGCACATGTACATTTTGAAAATTCAGTAGTCAAACCTCATGATCCTAAAATGCTCAATACCTCTTCCAACAATTGATCAGCTTCAGTTTTGTTTTTTACAAAAATGGGTATATCGTTTAGAAAAACTTCACACATTTCATCTTTCTGATAAGTTGATGCATTAGCCATTGAAAAACCACAGCAACAGATGCCAACCTAAATGGCATGCATTTGAACTGATAGCAAACCTGTGGCGTAATAAACAATGTGTATACTTTGCTGTTTTCAGACAGTGATACTTGGTGATATGCTGCTGGTAAATCGACTGTGGAAAACCACTTTGCCCCTTTCAATAAAGATAACATTTCATTTATTGTGGGTAATGGAAATTAATCCACTATAATATTACTGTTCAGATGGGACAAATCGACACATAGGCCTAGCCTGCCGTTGCCACATCATGCCACCACTAAAACTGAAATGCACGCAGATGCTTCCATAGTCTCATTTATGTCAGCTGTAACCAACTTATCCGAATCCATTCCTACCTCTTCTCTTAATGATATAGGAACATTCCTGACTTTGTGTACTTTGCGGACTTTCAGTTTATTTTTATGTTCAAATCCACATAAATTATAGTTTTTTTTCAAACACAGTGGGAATAACATCTTTTCACCAAAGTTTACACTCTCATCTATCACTAGTACTTGCTCTCTACCATTCAGGTATAGAATAATGTGTACATTTTTCTGGTCACTCCACCTTAAAACAGACAGACCGCTTTTTGCAACATACAATATTCCATATGGCATATTGATTCTTAAATTCAAACTTGAACCAACAACATCCAGTCATTTCAACTTTCTCCCCTCAATATCATTCATGTTTTACATCTGTAGGAACTAACTTTGTTCCTACTATACTTACAAAATGTTCCCTCCATTCTTAACTTTGATCTACCAAACTTGTGATAATCACGCTCCCAAGCTTCACCCAGCACTCAGGTTTATTCTTGATTAGTAAACATCCATCGTTTATATTGCAATACGTTTTTCTTTGAATTTTGAAAAACAGCTCCAATTCTTCTTCATCACTTTCATCAGAATCATCTCGTAAGCCTCACATTCCTATACACATTTTTCTGACTTGGCCCTCCGTCAACGTACTTTAGCATAACAGTCAATGATGCCTCACACACTACACTTAACTTTCCTGGCAGGACACATCTTAGCAAATGACCAATGTTCCGTAATACTGCATCTATAGCATTTGGGTGGTTCCTCACATTACTTTGAAGGTTTTGAGTTGTTCCCTTAAAGTATTCTTTTCGTATTACCTTTAATTCTAGCTACAATCTGGGAGTTTTTGCTGCAGTCCTTAGCGCACTCTCACACCTACTAGATGTTTCTGCCTTGCATACAATTGCAAGTACATTCCAAATATGCTTCTCCTTACGCCCACAACTGTTCCTGAATGGCAGGATTGGAAACATGCATTAGCACTTGATCACAATTTAGATCCTCCAGCACCCCACCCCCCCCAACGTACAATCCTTAGCCATTTTCCTTGACTCGCTGACATATTCATCAATCGATTCAAATTTTAGTTGTTCCCCTAAAATATTTGTACTTTAGAAGCAAAATGCTTGTCTAGATTCTCTAATGCATCATTAAAAGCATTACCATCCCTCCCCAACAACATGTCTGTTCATTTATTTTATTTATTTATTATTTATTTTATGTAAGCTTTTACCTCTTGTGGACCTAGAGCGCAGAAAAGTTTGTGTTATGTGCTCTGGAAACATTTTTCCATCTGAATATACTGTCTCAATCTAGTTAAAAAATATTCCTTATGTTTATTTCACAATAGAGTAGGTTCTGCTCTTGACAGCCAAAACACTTGCGGAGGTCACAAGGAAAATGTCTGTTGACTCATTTTCCTAATTTACTATGTGTTTCTCTTGTCCTCTTTTCAACACATTACCATAAGAATTATTGTTGTGTGACTTCACCAAGTTTCTCTGGTAGTATGTTTGGTTCATCCTTCAGAGGTATACTTTGCCACATTTCCGTAAACAAATTATCATCTCAACATGTAAATTCAGCGAACTCCTTTGGTGTTATTCCCTTTTTTTCAGAAGAATGTCTTGCCACCTAGTAGAAATCTGATCTCTGACTATTTGGGTTCTCAATATGGGAGATATAAGATTGCGATCCTTGATTTGTTGTTCACAGCAAGGTGCGGACTTGTATTCTTATGTCGATGCACAGCCGAAACTAATACGGCCTCCACGTCTGGGTCAAACACGTAACCTCTGTGGCCCATATTTATACTTTTTGACGCAAAACTGCGCTAACGCAGTTTTGCGCCAAAAAAATTAGCGCCGGCTAACGCCATTCTGAAGCGCCATGCGGGCGCCGTATTTATTGAATGGCGTTAGCCGGCGTTAGCCGACCGGCGCTGCCAGGTGTGCGTACACCAGGCAGCGCCGGCGTAGGGAAAAATGGCGTTTGGGCGTCCCAAAATGGGGCAAGTCAGGCTGAGGCAAAAAAATCGTCTTAACCCGATTTGCGCCATTTTTTTTGGGCGCCCAGACGCCATTAACATGACTCCTGTCTTAGCAAAGACAGGAGTCATGCCCCCTTGCCCAATGGCCATGCCCAGGTGACTTATGTCCCCTGGGCATGGTCATTGGGCATAGTGGCATGTAGGGGGGCACAAATCAGGCCCCCCTATGCCACAATTTTTTTTTTTAAAAATACTTACCACAACTTACCTTTTCTTCCCTGGGATGGGTCCCTCCATCCTTGGGTGTCCTCCTGGGGTGGGCAAGGGTGGCAGGGGGTGTCCCTGGGGGCAGGGGAGGGCACCTCTGGGCTCATTCTGAGCCCACAGGTCCCTTAACACCTGCCCTGACCCAGGCGTTAAAAAGAGGCGCAAATGCGGGGTTTTTTGCCCCGCCCACTCCCGGGCGTCATTTTTGCCCGGGAGTATAAATACCACGCACATGCCTGGGAGTCATTTTTTAAGACGGGAACGCCTACCTTGCATCTCATTAACGCAAGGAAGGTGTTCACGCCAAAAAATGACGCTAACTCCATGAACTTTGGCGCTAGACGCGTCTAACGCCAAAGTATAAATATGGAGTTAGTTTTGCGTCGAATTTGCGTCGAAAAAAACGACGCAAATTCGGCGCAAACGGAGTATAAATATGCCCCTGTGTGTCTTTGAATGACGCACAACGCAAGGAACATGTGACGTATTCTCTCCCCAAGTACGGCAAAGTTACAACCTGCATGCTCAAAGGAGATACCTATAGCGAAATATGCCAATTTTGGGGTGCGCAAGCCGTGACTCGTAGCTACATCAGTTGTCCGGTGCATGAGTCATGGCAACAGTAATTCTCTGCTTTACAATCCCCAAAAAATATGTAACTCACAGTCTCTTCCACTTATAAAAATTGCACATGTGAGCCCTCCGAAACCTCCAATATTTAGTGTAAGCCGTTGGCCTGGTGAATTCTTCAATATCTGTCTCTTGACCCACTGTAACCGCTCTGCCTCCTCCTTACTTCCTCTGCTTTCTCCAGCTCATGGGCAACATTGTTATATGGGAAATCACAACACAGGGTTGTCTCCATCAGTCCCCTGTACATTCTACATGACATCACTCAGAATCAGAATGACCAAATTAATTCTACGCAGGGTCTAATGCATTCTAGTCAGCCCCATATAGAACAATGGTGACTTTCCTCGTGGCCTGCTCAGTACGGTAAATCCAGGAGACCTATTGTATTGAGAGAGCGTAGTCTAAATATTACATATATTAAACGTGAAATGCTTATATAAAAGCCTAACAATGCTGCATAGAAAACGACAATAAATAGTAGTTGCTTAATGTGTATTTGAATTATAATTATGAAACGTGAAATTGCTATTGTGCACATAAACTGATGTCGGTTATAAGAAATTATTGCTTGCACCATGATTAATTGAGCATATATTAACGTTTACAAATATTGCATTTGTACTAAAACCCATAGGCCTTAAGTTAGCGTAAGTTGAAGATTTAGCTGTGTAGCTCTCATATTAAAGCATATTTTCTGTTTTCCAGTGTGCTGACTCGTAAAGGGCCATGACCCAGCATTTGTTCTTTTCCTTGATTTTATGTATTCATCTTCATCCTGTTCCCATCCGCATGCTGGCTGCCTTAGTATAAGTTTTATACAGATTTTGAAACAAAGGTATACGAAGGAATGTACAAGGACATTTGACCATGGATAAAGAAGCTCATGACCCGAGAGACGTGCCAAGACGGTGATGAAACCCCCCGGATGTGCCACCTACGAAGACGTCAATTATGAAGACCAATCAAAGTATTATAAATTATCGTGGGGTGACAGTTAGGATTACCTAATGTATAATTTGATAGGTCAAACATAGTGGGTTATAGCGAATATCCAATAGAATTTTGGGGGAAGGTGTTACGAAAAAGTGATAAAAACTCATGTCACAGAAGGGTCGTTAGAACTAGGTAGGGAATGCTATTGATTGCATCCAGAAACTCTGTCACTCTGTTTGGTGATTTGAGACTTAATTGACTATCCTCACCCATAGACTGCCCTTTTCTTCTTCTCCTCCTTATGAGGGAAGTGTCCCCTGTCCCTTAGATGAAGTTAGACTGATGGCTATTCGACTGATGTCCTGAGGACGAAGACTGATCCTGTGTGCTGACTTAATCCTCGGAGGGTAATTATGACAATGCTATTGTAATTTGTCTGTTTGCTTTTCCTTTCTAGGTATCAACTGCTGTATTTTTTAATAGAGGCCATAGTTTAGATGTTTTCTAAATTGGTGTTCTAAATTATTTAGCATGAAGCCCAACATGCTGATGCTAATTAGTGGTTAGGCTAGGTATTCACCCTGACTGACACAAATAGAGAAGACTGACGTTGCGCTATGCTGAACTGAGGCTTGCATCATATTCTCTGTATTCTAATCTATGTTTACGCTGTTCTATATTCTTATGTTCGTGATTCTTGCATTAGTGAAATCTTATTACAGTTGCCACGTTGTGATTATGTTCTTATGCTTCTTGGTTTTGAGATTGACACTTCTGCTAGTAGATTGTAATCAATAGGGAAAACAAATTCATAAAATTCTACCAAAGGGTGTGGTTATTCATGGCTGAAAGGTCATGGTTGCGCCGACAATTTAATCAATGTCTTTATCCAAAGTAAAGTGTATTGTGGTGATAAATATTGATGACATCATTGACATATTGCTCGACATATTGATCAGTTATCCCATCCTACGGTGTCTCACCACTGGGTCAAAAGATTCATTGGCCTAAAACGAGTCCTAATGTGTATAAATTGACATAAAGGGACAGGTTACCAGTTCATTGGGACATATACTAACTAAAGGCAGCACATTGGGGCTTTCTGAGAGTGCACTCTGGCCCCTTTGACAGGGAAGGAGAGTCTAAAATTGAAGTTACAGTGGAGCCCAACCCAAAGCTAACTGAAAACAGTGTGTAACTGAGACCACAAGCCCTGACAAGATGGTGGATCTGAGGCAATTAAAAAAGTGCCAGAGGAATATCTGTCAATCCACAGCACCTAAAACAATTACAAGGTGACTGAAGCAGAGGGCCCTACTTGCAACGTTCCAGAGGAGCAATGTGTGCTTGCATAAAGGGAAGTAGCAGTTCATATGCCCTTCAGAATTATAGAAGCTCAGGGGAACATTGGCTTGGACATCTGAGAAGTTTAGGCAATAAAAGAATAGATCGTTCATGATCTTGCTCACTATCCAAGGATCACAAAGATACCTTGGGTGCCTCTTACATATACTTGCTAATGAGGCAAATCTAAAAAATCCATTCAAATAAAACAGTCTTTCTTTATACAGGATGTTAGAAAATAGCTACCATCAGTAATATGAACCACCTCTGTGAAGGCCTGACAAGACGTACTTTGGCTGTGCACACACCCTTGCATGAGTCTCCTACTTTGGGGGATATGCATATCCTGTTTTCCTCCACTCCTGCAGTGGACTATGTATACAAATGCTGATTATTCATAGCTGACCAACATATGCCTTACATCACTTGCCAATCTTGCACCTTGCCAAATAGTGACATCTAACAGTGACCCCACAAAAGAGTGAAGCAAGCATCAGTGGGAACTGTCCATTAATACTATTATTAATCCTGCACTGTTACCTAAGGAGGAAAACTCCCACATCCTCTTCGCAATGACAGGAGGTCAAAGCAGGAAAGATATGAACATCAAGTAAATGCTCTGATACAGAGACAACTGTAAAAGAAGACAACTTCGCAGACGTATTCCTATCTGGGAGTGACAAAGGGCAAGACCCCTGCTAACATGGAAAGTCCAGCTCAAGACCCTCTGTCATCAACCATTTGTAGCTCCAACCCTTGAAGATGAAACTAAAGTGTTTAAAGTGGATCTCAACAGGACCTAAAGGAAATAAGCAAAGATTTTCAATGAGGTGAGCAAGAGAGTAAACATAACAGAAGAGAACATGGATAAGCATGTAGAAGACGGTGAGAGGCTAAAGCATGCATGCTGCAACTGGATATTCAACACAATATTCTCCAAGAGATGTATGAAGATGGAGGAACAATATTCACATACATAATGCTCCCCCAACCATTGGAGAGAGATTGCATCAACCAAAGATAACGGCAACACTTTAATGTTACACTAGAATGAGCAGAATAAGATCCCATTAGAATGATGGGCCCAAAAGCTGACACCAAATACCACTGGCAGAGCCCACTTCTTTCCCCAAAAGGAACTGATCATGAGCATGATACACGTGCTCAATATACAACAATAGATTACCATTGCAGATTTTCCATGATTTGTCATTGGTCACTCTAGCAAAACACTTGGCCTACAAGAACGTCACTGACCATCTTAGAAGTAAAGGCATTGTATAAAGATGATGTTACCTCATTAAACTCTTCTTCTAGTAAGATGGGAATCGATCTTCCTTCCACCTACTGGGCGAAGGCAGATCTACTCAGAAACGTGATCTGGAGAAGGTGGGAACCCTGTCCACACAGGATCGGACCCCTTTGATACCTCACGAGAGGGATGACAGTGAGTCCCCCATCATCAAAACACAAACTGTCAAGTTTCATCAGAGGTGTTGGTAAGCAAGAAGTGATCCAATACCTTTGCACAGTGACTAAAGATTCAGACTCCGCCGCAGCAAGCATGAACGACAGAAAAATTAGCTGCTTGTTAATGAATATTTGTTATCCTTGATCTGGACAGGCCCACTTAAACTTTTGAAAGCCGCTGAAGGGCTACATGAATGGAGTGATGAGTGGGGTGTTCTCCACGTTGATACATGTAGCATTAGAAACACCAGTTCTAATTTTTGCTCACAATATTGAGGTGGCCCTGCCATCCAGTGGGCTACACTCCCTATTGAAGGTAGGTAGTCGATGGGGGAGTGGATTGGAAGGTTCCAGTTTGTTAGAAGTTCTTCAGTTACTCTGTTGTGGTTAGAAGTTAAAAGGGGAAGGGAGAGGGGCGGAAACACCCCTAAGCAGAGGCTTAGAAACCCATAAACCATAAGCATATATTGGGAGAGGTGGTTGACCTGTTAGATCGGCCTAACAAGACCATAGTAGTTCTAAGTGTCAGAAAACAATTCAATGTCACCTCACATACTCTTAACATCCTTCAGAATCCAGTGAAGACTCTCCATGTTTTACTGTTTTACAAGAGGTGTCCAACCTAGAGGCAGACAAATGTTTTGTATAGTAGATGTAGCTATTCTATAGTGATCGGAAAAGTATCAGGACACAACTGTTTCTTAAGCATCATTTCTTTTCAAGCCTGAGGAAGGTGGTGGGTTAGGGGTGCTAACAAGCTCTCAACCCCCATTTGCTGTGTTGGGCATTTAAAAAGAAAAGGAAGGCTTTTGGATGGTAGTCAGTGAGATGTGGTAGACAGTCCTTTATCTGTAGCATCTGTATTCCCCAAATCAGGAACAGGAGGCATTTCTAAATCAGGCAACTCAGGAGATGTCTGATTGTGTAACATTAATGAATTCAGAATAAATCACAACAGAGACAAGGGCTGACAATAGCAGTGTCTACGGAAGGATGGCAGTGACTTGAAGACCTGGACTGGATTTATGCCTAATGTCTTAGGCACATCCTATGAACTGACTACTCATTCCTATGCAACCCACGACATGTACACGAAGACAGACTTTCTGTTAGTTCAGAAAAGTCTACTGGGAGCCTGGAAGATGTAGACCAGAGCCCCCCAACTCTTTCTAACCACAATCTAGTGATAAGAACACTCCACCAGTCTGCTCAAGGGGGAGAGGGTGTGAAGTGGAAAATGGGATGGATACTCAATTATATACAGCTTAAACATCCAATGGTCACTACTATTAAGCAGTGGATCAAAGCCCATAATGATGGTTGGAGATCAGGGAGGGAGTGGTTGGGGATGCATTGAAAGCAATGGCGAGGAGTACTTTCATCCAGGAAGGGGTCTGCTTAAAAGGTATGAGAGAGACTTTACTGGTTAGTCTTGCAGAAGACATATGAGAGGTGGAATGTTCACTTAAAGTGACTCCCTTCAAGCATGAAATGATTAGAAGGTTTGAGGGCACTGATCAAAGCCATTGAAGAGGATAGTATGAATTAGATTGTAATGAGACTGGGCATGGGATTCCACAAAGGGGGTTAATAACGTGGGATAATTAGTGGCAAATAAATTGTATGCACATCAGACATTAGGTTATTGAATGAGGTAAAATGAGAAGGGTGCTGCCAAATGGCTAAAATGAGGAAATGTGTCCAATCCATTTATCAAACTCTGTACACAGCAGAGTCCTCGCACATATGTAACAGGCATCACTAGCTGTACTCTCTAGGTTTGCTCAAACACCATAAAACAGCAGTGGATTCCCCAGAGATCTCAATGTCCAAAAAGGTAGCACTTTTTTACGCCCTCCAACTAGGCTATTTCATGATGGAAGTGTTTAACAGGTTCAGTGAGAATCTGGGTGTGACTCAAACCATGGAAGAGGTGGTAATGTCTTTGATTCCTAAGCTTAACAAAACCCATTGTGTGCTCCTCTTACTGATCTGTATCTCTTCTAAATCTTGACATCAAGATCTTGACAAATGGCTTGGCTAACAGATTAGATATAGTGCTACCTTCTGAGATTCATGTGGTTCAAGTGAGCTGGATGCAAGGGCAGGTCACTAGAGACATGAAAAAGGCCCTACAGTGCATGGATATAGGTAGATAGAGAGGAAGAGAGTGGCCCTGCTATCCACAGACACCAAAAAGGCATTTGACCAGACAGGCTTTGTCTCTTTGCAGACAATCTAAAAATCCTTTGTGCTTGGGACAAGCTTTGTGGGTTGGGGTACGGCTAGACTCCAGAGACAAAAGCAACAAGAGGGGTACATTTCCACTAGGTAGAGAACATAAACATTCAGAGAGGTAATGAACAGGGCTGCCCTCTATGACCTCTGCTTTTTGTATTTATATATTTGAGTCTCTCCTAGAAATGAATAAATATAACCCCTATATTAAAGAAATTATGTCTGGGAATGATACATTTAGACTTGCATTCTTCATGGAAGTCATGGTCATGACATTGAAAACAGCAGAGCACTCCCACATGCTGTTAATGTTTTAAAACTGGACAAATGTCATGCTTTAGTAGGATTCAAAGCCAACCTAAATAAATTCAGGGTGCTAGTTCTAGCTAGAGGATTCTGTCTGCTAGATTTTCTCACATTGACTCCTTTGCACTGCTTTGCACTAAATTAAAGTCAAACCTGCATTTTGTGCTACAAGGAATCTCTGCGCGAAGGACAGACAAGGTGGAGCTCCTATCCTGGTATAAACATATGCTGTCTGGGTGAACACATAGCAACATTGCTGTTGAAACTCCTCTGTTTGAGGCCCTACTTCTTCCCTGAAATATTTAAAAATCAAATTTCTACAGTACCTCCACAACTCCTACATTTTGGAAGGTAAAAACCAAAGGTTGAACTGAAGCAGTGTGTCAAACACCCGAGACAATGAGGGTTTCGAGTATCTCATCTTCTGCAATGCTAACAGGCCTACTAACTTTGATTTATGATTGAATAGTTGCATAAAAAAAATAGGAAAATGCTGGTGATAGAAATGGGGTTTCTGGTTGTCAGAGTATGCACCCTGTACAACCCAAGTTAGGGTAAGTCAGAAACACGCTTGAAATTAATTTGTGCTCATCCTCTGGTAGCTTGGCAAAGAGCAGTGAGGCTTAGCATAAGAGGCAATGTGTAAAGTATTTGTGCAACACACACACATTAACACTATGAAAACACCACAAAAGACTCCACACAGGTTTAAAAATAGAGAATATTTATCTAAGTAAAACAAGACCAAAACAACAAAAATCCAACCAGTAGAAGCCGAGATATGAATTCTTAAAGCTTAAACTAAAAATAGTGCTCAGAAGTCACTAGTGTTCAAAAGGGGTACTTGAAGTCATGAAGGACCGGTGCAAATCCAAAGTTCAGGCTGACTCCAATGGAGGGTAGGCCGGCTACAGAACCCATGCAGGGACTGCTGAAAAAGTACCTTACATGGAGCAAAGCATTAACGCCAAGGGGGGAGGATTCATCAATATTTTCCATGCAGTCGGGTCAAGACTTCGTCGTCATGCTCTAATGGAATACAGGAAATGTGTCATCATCAAGCTGCTCAGAGTGCTATCATCAGGCCATGCAGGCTCTGAATCTGTGGTCATCGAACAGTCTCTGCGTCAGCGTTGATGGGCAATGCATTGTTTCCCATCAGCGTAATGATGACGATGCAATGGATTTTACAGAAAACAACTGCAGAACCAACCTCAGCGGCCCAGGATAGGAGGATGCACCCCAGGCAAGGGTGGGATTCACAGATGCACCAAGGATAGTTGCAACAAGTCTTTTCTGTCCCTGAGTCTTCAGTAATTAGGAAGCTAGCAAACCTTTGGAGCCACTCTGAGTTCAAGTGAGGTGGGTCCAGTCTTTGTCCTCAGCAGGGCAGAGATCAGTAGACAGCAGGGCAACTCAGCAAAGCAGAGAAGCAGTTACTCAGAACAGTCAGTCAAGGCAAAGTAGCAATCTTACAGCACAGCAGTCTTTGCTCCAGCAGAGATCTTCCCAGGTCCAGTAGTGTACTGATTTAGTAGGGCCAGAGCCCCAGTACTTATACCCAAATGTTCCTTTGAAGTGGGAGTGGGGATTTAAAAGCTGCTCCCTGAAGTGCACAGGTCCCTCTTTCATCCCAGTCCTGGCTCTTGACTATCAGTAGGGGTAATCAGCCCTTATTCATGTGTGTCAGCTCCCCTCCACCCTTCCTACCCAGGAAGGCCTATCAGAATGCAGCTGAGTGCAGATGAGTCCTTTGTCACACACACCTTTCCTGTTTTTGTGGCTGTCCTGAGTATATGAAATCCTAGTTTGTTTTAAAGGGATAGAGGAGTTAGCTTAGCAGTTGGCTTGCAGGACTTGTGCCCCCGTCACCTAGTGACTTTTAGCCTACTTAGCCTGCTCTGTTTTAGCGCATTTCTTAAATTAATTCTTTTGAGATGGCTGCCTTGATTTAAGCCCATGTTGTGATTTCCCTTATCAGTGCCACCGCGCTAAGGCATCAAGACCAGGCGACAAATACAAACAAACTAAAGGTATCCACATTAGGGACTTTCCCCCTTCACGCTTTCGAGGGAATGTTTATACCAATTACCGTCCCAAGCACGCCTCGTTATCTACTGTTTTGAATTAACTGACGTCAGGGGTCTAGGCAGATCTGTATATACACTCCTCACTTTATCAGACAGATAGAGGGATTCCAACCAGATGCCATCGCTGCTATCGCTGTGCCACATCGCCTTGACACTGACCCAGTCTTCGTGTTCCTGTGGAGTCTGAGCCTGAGACCTCATTCCAAGGTAAAGATGGTTGGGGGCTCTTCCCATGGACATGCCATTGGCAGATTGCGGTTTAGCACACCTAGCTCTCTTCTGGGTTAGGGGTTAGACCTATCGACTGGAGTATTAGGACATATCACACACTACACAAGATCACGTGATATCGCGAGGTGGTGGGGGTTTTCATACTAATGACTTTTGTCTTTTCCACTCTATTTCTCTAATTGTTCATTATCCTAATCATTGCAGCCCACGCAACTTATCATAGATTGCAGTTCTAATGAAATAAATATCATTGAAACCGTCACTGCATCTTCTTCATTGCCTGTGTATGTTTGAGACTTGCTGTGGATGTGAGAAAGGGGTGCTCTTTGTTAACCACAATATCCCCTGGGATGTCATACTTATGAGTCCGTGCGTAAAGACGGCCGCAAATCACCTCTACCCGCTTGGGGTTTAGGTAAGGTGCTGCTTGATAGCCAGGAGGGTTGGGATGACAGTTGTGTTTTGTTGTAGGAGCGACATGGTCGCCTACAAACATAAGTACTGTCCTCCTAAATCAGCAGTCTTGCCCAGAGCAAGAGTCAAAACTACAACAAGAGGGAATGCACAAAGTGTTGCTGTCACCTAGCCCAGATGTGTATTGGAGACAGGCTGTAAGGCACACAGATTAGTAAGAGCAGAGAAATGCCCAGTTTGTAAAAGTGGCATTTCTAACATAGTAATGTTAAATCCGACTTAACCAGTAAAGAGGATTTATTATTACTGTTCCAAAGATATGAAACATGACAAAGGTACTGCGTTCTGATCGGGAATTACAGCTTAAAAGTATATTAAGGAATTCCCAATGCCAGCCTATGAGACAAGTAAGCCTCACAGTAATAAAAAACAACTTTGGAAGTTTTTCATTACTATGATATGTAAAACTTATAAGTGCATGTCCTGCCTTTTACTGACATAGCACCCTGCCCCATGGCCTACCTAGGGCCTTCCTTAAGGGTTGTTTATAAGTAATAAAAGGGGAGTTTAAGGCTTGGCAAGGGTTTTAAATGCCAAGTTGAAGTGGCAGTGAAACCACACACATAGGCTCTGCAATGGCAGGTCTGAGACATGTTCACGGGCTACTGAAGCGGGTGGCACAATCAGTGCTGCAGGTCCACTAATAGCATTTAATATACAGGCCCTTGGTGTATGGCATACCACTTTATAAGGGGCTTGTAAGTAAATTAAACATGCCAATGGTGTACACACCAATGTTACAATATTTAGGGGAGAAGCACACACATGCACGTTACCACTGTCTAACAGTGGTAAAGTGTTCAGAGTCCAAAAGTCAACACAAAAGAGATCAGAAAAAGAGGAGGAGAAGGGCAAAACATTTGGGGCGACCCTTCAGAGAGAGCCAACACCTGGTGCTTAGTTGATTTTGGTGACCTTTACTTTTGGTGGCTACCCAATAGGTCCCTAAGGTTCTTGAGAGGATGTAGTCTATATATTTTCCTTGTTACAGAAGGTATTCTAGAATTTTGGGATAATGTTGGTCTTCAAAGGGGTCTAATCATCTGCTTCTACCCCTCCTAATGTGCTAACTTTAGCCTACAATTAAAGAGGGCAACATTTAAAGCTTGGTAGAAGAGGGGGCCATTAAGATTATTGATCCTTTATAATAGGTGTCATTTAAGTTCCTGTATTAAAGGACTACACACCTCCTGCAGTTGATCGATTATATTTCTTAGGGAAAAAAGCCCCACTTAGTAATTCTGCATTCCAAGGGGTTTAATTCACAATTGTACAGCAGTGGGTGGATTTACCTTACTTTAATAGTGAATTTGTAGTTGGCAGGGACCTCAGGGTTCAGGGAGGGTTGCTTCAACAGTTTGAAGAATGTAACTGCCCAAGGATGGAGCACTTGTTGTCTGTAAGGTCTTGGGTGTACCAGGGTCCTAAAGGTTTCAGCTTCAACTTCTATGCTTTTAGCTTGAGAGTGAGAAATTATATGATTTTCTAGACAAATGTTAAAGTTGTTCAGTAGAGTGTTGGCATTGGACATGCAGTTGACAGGGCGAGAGATTACTTCAAGCATTAGGTTGTCAGTGGAGCAGTCCTTGAATAATCTGAAAATTTGTGGGTTGACCTCAGTTGATTGGACATTGAGCATGGAGCAGGGGATGGTGAGTAGGTTGGTCATGTCCGGAAGTATGTGTGATTTGTTTCGGATGGTTGGAGATGTTGAGTAGAAAAGGTAAACAATATGGTCTTTGGAAAGGGAAAATTGGGTGACATACTGTACCATGTTGAGGGTTATTAAGGGTGACAAGTACTTTGTTTTTTAGAAAGATAAGGGTTGCCTGGGTCTTAGAGAAGGGCAGGGGGCTAGAGGAGAATTTTGTGTTTTCCACCCACATAATCACCAGGACTGAGATGGAAGGTGAGGTGAAACTCATGCATGGGTACTACTTAAAAAAGACAGGTCTTTCTCTTCTTCTCTTTCGCTCATCTTGGCCTCTGATTGGCCAAACACATTCTGCTTACCTGTTATACAGTTCCTACTAAAACAATAGTACTGCGTATTAGGACGACAGAACTTCAGATTGCAGGGACTGAGTTCTCTACACCATCAGAAGCTGTCAGCCTGATTCCTGCCTGTTAGAAATTGGGTCTTTGGTTGGCAGTCAGGTTACCACCTCTACTCAGGGTAAGTCACACACAATCCAAATTATCCTGTGCCCATCCTCTGGTAGTTTGGGACTGAGCAGTCAGGCTTAACCTAGAAGGCAATGTGTAAAGTATTTGTGCAATAAATCATGCAATAACACAGTAGAACACCACAAAAATACATCACACAGTGTTTAGAAAAATATATAATATTTATCTGGTAAGATGCAGGTCAAAACGATCAAGATTCAGTAAGTATACGTTAGTATACGTTGAAATATCACTTTAAAAATGATATAAAGTATCTTTAGTCTTTAGAAAGCAACAAGTGTCTCTTGCAAGCACAAAGTACCTGGTTTGTGTTCAAATCCTTCGCAAGGGACTGCAGAGGAGGAGATGCGTGGAAAATGGGGAGGTGTGGGTCGATTCTTCCAGGGCAAACAGACGATGCATCATTGAGTTTTCATGCAGGGCAGGTTTTGCGTCGACTTCCAGTGTGCAGACTGGGGTTTTCGGACGCCCCGGGGACGATGCGTCAAAATCCTGGGCATGCAGGACGAAGTCACAGGGGCTGCATCAATCCGGTGGGCGATGCCTGGAAATTTCTGCCGCACGGCAGGCGCTGCGTCGATTCCTCTCAGGAAGTCGGGCTACGTCGTTCCGGATTGGCATCGATCCAGTGGGCCGTCTGTTGAATTTCTGGTCGCTGCATCATCCTTCTCCTTGCGAAGTCAGGATGTGTTGTTCTGGTTCGGCATGCGGTGATTTTCTCACCTCAATGCAGGCTGTGCATCATTTCTTGCAGGCATTGTGTCGATTTTCGCTGCACAAGGAGTTATTTTGCAGGAATGATGTCTTTTTGGTCCTGAGACTTCAGGGAACAGGAGGCAAGCTCTATCCAAGCCCTTGGCTAGCACTTCTCAGAACAGCCATAGAGCAGCAAGGCAGCAGTCCTTCTCAGAAAAGCAGTCCAGGTGAGTCCTTTGGGCAGCCAGGCAGTTCTTCTTAGCAGGTTGCGGGTTGTGGTTCAGGGTTTCTTCTCCAGGAAGTGTCAGAGTTGGTAGGTTCAGAGACCCTGCTTAAAAACCCAAATGGGCCTTTTGAGTGGGGGAGACTTCAAAAAGTGGCTTAGAAGTGCACAAGGTCCCCTTTCAGTTCCTTCCTGTCAGTCAGGGTCCCAGTATGGGGTGTGGCAGTCCTTTGTGTGAGGGCATGCCACTGTCCTTTGACATGTAAGTGTCAGGCCCTCCACCCTCCCAGCCCAGGAAGGCCCATTCAGTATGCAGATGTGTGCAAGTGTGAATGAGCATCCTGTGTTTGGGGTTGTCTGAGTGAATGAACAAGGGACCTGTCAACTGAACCTAGCCAGACGCAGATTGTAAGGCACAGAAGGATGTAAGTGCAGAGAAATGCTCACTTTCTAAAAGTGGCATTTCTAAAATAGTAATATTAAATCCAACTTCACCAGTTAGCAGGATTTTGTATTACCATTCTGGCCATTCTAAGGCCCATATTTATACATTTTTAGCACCGCATTTGCGCCACTTTGTGATGCAAAAGCGGCGCAAAATTACAAAATACAATTGTATTTTGTAATTTTGCGCCGCTTTTGCTTCAAAAAGTGGCACAAATGTGGCGCTAAAAAGTATAAATATGGGCCTAAGTATGACCTGGTTACTCCTTTCAGATCAGAATCTACCACTCCAACAGTATATGAGGGTAGCCCTGATGTTAGCCTATGAAAGGAGCAGGCCTCACAGCAGTGTAAAACGAATTTAGGAGTTGTACACTTCTTGGACATATAAACTGCACAGGTACATGTCCGGAATTTTATCTACATAGCACCCTCTCCTATGGGTTACCTAGGGCCCACCGTAGGGGTGACTTATATGTAGAAAAGGGGGAGTTTAAGGCTTGGCAAGTATTTTTAAATGCCAAGTCAAAGTGGCAGTGAAACTGCAAACACAGGCCTTGCAATGGCAGGTCTGAGGCATGGTTAAGAGGCTACTTGTGTGGTTGGCACAATCAGTGCTGCATGCCCACTAGTAGGATTTAATCTACAGGCCCTGGCCATATGTAGTGCACTTTACTTGGGTCTTACAAGTAGATTTTATAAGCCAATTGGGTATTAACCAATGTCACCATGTTTTAAGGGAGAGAGCATATACACTTTAGCACTGGTTAGCAGGGGTAAAGTGGGCAGAGTCCTAAAACCAGCAAAAACAGTGTCCAAAAAGTGGAGGGAGGCAGGCAAAAAGTTAGGGCTGACCACCCTAAGGCTGTCAGGTCTAACACTGGCTAGCTCGCAGTGGCTAACCCAAAACCCTAACCTTATTAAGGTGGAAGGTGATTATGGCAACCTGAACATGACACTCTGATCCCAAAGGCGTCATGGAAATAGATCTTACCTTTTGTTGTCTTACTCATGCATGCCCAGGCGAAACACAAAAGAGATACAAGATACGTGGACTGTTTACAAGGAGAGTTCGCTTGGGATGTTGTTACATGATCCTGCTCCGGATTGTAGAACCTATCCCATTAGGCTTCTCACAACTGACTTAACCTGGGCATCCAGCCAAGGCATCCACATAAAAGTCAACATGTTAAGGGTGACTTTTTGTGATGTATTCTCTGTTTGAACCTGTTAGGCCAGGAGGGACAAGGACTGGGGCCAGTGCCCCTGCCCATTCCACTACGCTACTTCATTTCTTCTTTCTCTCTTGTCTAAGTAATGTAAAATAAGTATTTCCACAAAATCCTCAAATACACCTCTTCGCTTGTCGCATAGGCTCTCATTATGCTAATGAGGCTACTGGTTTCAGGAGACAAGATCACCTGGATGGTGGATACTAAGTATGATTCCACACCACATGACGCCTGTCGGCCTAATCCGGATTCTCCAGCTAACTAGCAGCGCCTCATCTCTGGCCGAGATGACTGTGGCAACCGGGCACATGACAAGAAGACTCCTCAGGGGAATTGTGGTTGATCAGATCCCTTCCTTTCTCTCAGTTACCAAAGAGTCTCATACAGGCAAAGACAACAGTGGCAGAGTATATTTCAATAAGGATTTATTGAAGTAACTGCTTCTTAGATAAAAAGGCATGTATTGCAATAACTAGGATGATAAAACACAAGAATTGTCCTACCATGCTGTCACAAGAGTGATGTATAGGTTTTTCCTACCTAAACTATGTTTGAGCACAGTGTAATAAGCCTAATCTGCCCTTTGGGTTTCCCCCCTGGTGGTACATCAACCCTCATACCTGGAGGAAGAAGCCTGTAGTCTAGAGAGACACTGTCCCATGTGGATCAGGGGTCCGGCCATCTAAGCAAGTAGCTGCAGAGAAGCAGTCAGGAATCAGTATGCAGTTGTGGTCACCTGGCTGGAATTTCCCTCTAAAGTGTCTTGGACAAAGGAGTGTTTTTATAATAAAACAGCTGACATTCTAAGAAATAGTCCCCACGCATAAGTGTGTGTTTTCTGTGAATGTTGGAGACACATCATACCAAGTTTGTCAGCAACCCTATCTGACTGTAGCCTTGGAGAAAGCACAGAATGAGTGAAATATCCTATCAAGAATGCAATGCTTTCCTTGGCAAAAGTACAATGAGATAAAGAAAATAAAACAGCACTGCAAACGTTGCTATTACTAGAAAAATAAAGCAATGCTGAATAAAATGTAACAGGGCTAAAGTGCACAGCGTCAGGCCTGGTCAACATAAAACAACGTGTCTAAAACAAGGCTAAAATAGCTATACAACACCCTCAAACTTTTCAACACCACCCATACCAACAGACTGTACCAATAATCTCATTAGTTAAACTCAATGACACTAGTATCCAAGAGAATTCCACTAATTACTGATTATCTGCTTAAGCATCCCTGAACATATTTTCAGGATTATACTATGGCAGATTACACCAGGTGCTACACTGCTCCACCTTCACACAGTATTTCCCTAAAAGTTTAATTACAATGCTGGGGTTTGGACCCCTGTAAGAAAACAGGGCTGATTGCTGAGACCCCCTGACTTTTTGCCCCTATTTCTCACTTTTTGCTGGTGTTTTCCTGACTCTGATGGTGCCCTGTGTATTGCTAAGCAGTCCCAGGGCCTGTGCTCGGTATACGAGTATGCAAATTAGGCTAATTATAATTGGCTAAGTCAACCTACCTGTAAGTACATAGTATATAGTAGGGTACGTAGGTTTAGTGACCCCAGCATAGGTGGTGCACCCATAGGTGTAGTGCTGAGGTGCCCAGTGTCATTTTAAAGGCAGGCCTGCCTTGCTGGCTGCTTGCAAATTAAAGTTACATGCAAATTCAATGTTGGAATTAAAAGTAGTTGCAAAGCCTTAAACTACCTTATTGTTACATTTAGGTCACCCCTAAGGTGTGCCCTTTGTTCCCCTAGGGCTGGGTGCCATGTAACTATAAGCAGGGACCTTATAAAAATAGTTTTATAAGCCCTGGTGAGGTAAAACAGCCACATTCGTTTTTCCCTCATTGTAGTGAATGGCCTCCATAGGTTAGAATGGGGAGACTTTATTTTAATTTATAAAGTCCCCTTAAGTAACAGATACCTTAAGTTTGGTATCAAATTAATTGTTATAATAAATCCCACAACTTACAATTGTTAGATTTACTATAACTTGTTCAGGTAAAGAGCTTTAAACTTTACCTGAAAAGTTTCCAACTTCAGCCCTGCAGTGTTTTGCTGCTTTGCTCTGATTGGCCAGCCTCTGGCATCCTAGCCAGGCTTCCTTGATGAGCTGTGAAGTGGCCTGGCTCA
Source organism: Pleurodeles waltl (assembly GCF_031143425.1). Taxonomy (NCBI): domain Eukaryota; kingdom Metazoa; phylum Chordata; class Amphibia; order Caudata; family Salamandridae; genus Pleurodeles; species Pleurodeles waltl. The sequence continues at coordinate 884,836,264 of NC_090443.1, forward strand.
ACACAAAGAGATGTGCCTGGGGGAGGAGATCTTCCCTCCGCAGATGGGGAAGTAGAAAGAGGGAGGGCTGCCGAACTGGTCATCGAAGGCAGGGAAGAACATTTGGAGCAACCCAGCACCTCCCTCACATCCTGCAAACCCAGACAATTAGGTGCCCCCTGATTAGATTAGGAGAGGGCAGGAGAAGGGTGTGTTTTAGATTTTTAGCCACACAAGTGGGGGGGCTCAGCCAGATGTAACCTCCAAAAAGTACTCTCAGCCATGATGGATTTTTGAGGAATGTTGCCCCCTGGGATTGATTTTTGCCACACTTCCCAGGAATTGGTCATCACAGGCGGAAGTACTCTGCACCTGATTGGAGAACCAGGACCCCCCTGTTTTTCACCCAGGAGCAAGGGTAAAACTGGCAGACCTGCACACACACCTCAGATCCCTACCAGGAAGAACTACAGGAGAAGAAGGACTGCCCTGCTGGACCCTGACCTGCACCGGGACACTGCACTCTGGAGGACTGCATTAGCTGCACACTTGGGCTTCACCACAAGAAGGACTTTGCTTAGCTTCAACTAGTTCAAGGAGGGACTCCCTGTTTGCTACAGGTGAAAACTTGCTAACCAGAGTCCCCTGCACCAACTCCTGAAGAAACTGACCAGCTGACCACTGTCCAGTTGCCAAAAAGGAGTTTGCACCAGGTGCATTCTGGGAGTTGTAGTCTGCCCCCTTAAGGATCATCTCAGAGCTTCTGTAACCTGGTGGTGAGCTGTGGACCTCAAAAGAAGCTTAAAGGAACATCTGTAACGCTGCGCTCTGACGCGGCGTCTCTTTCTGTCCTCGCTGGTGGAATGCGCTACCGATATTCGGAGCGCCGTTCCCCGCATTTTTTGACTATGCTTTCTGGGAAGCATATATTTCGCTCCTGGTCGCGCTACACTTACTTGTAGCCTTTTTTCTTCTTTTGTTGTTGGTGGTTGGTTTTTTGTTGGTCCTTTTGCCTGCCTCTATCCATGTTGTGTCCATCTTGTCTTCTTTGTGTTTTTGTCCCAGCATGCTCTGTTTTTCTTTTATACTACTTTTTTCTATACTGTCTATGGGCTTTTCCCAATCCAAGATGGTGTTACTTCCCTTTCCTATGATGTCACTTCCCTTTTCTCAGTATATAAGTCAGTCAGTCTTGTTCCTCCTTGCGTTGCAAACACTTCCTTCTGGTTGTGCTGTTTGCTCCTGTTCTTTGTTCCTGCTTTTTGCCTTGGGAGATTTTTTGCCTGTTCTTTATTCCTGCTTTTGCCTTTGGAGATTTTAGCCTGTTCTTTGTTCCTGCCTTTTACCCTGGATATTGCCTGTTTTTGTTTCCTGTTGTCAAGTCCTGTTTTTTTCTTGTTTTCCATCAGGAGTTCCTGTTATAGGTTTTTTCCCCAGTGTTGGGGTATTTGCCCTCTAGGACTACCTTCTGGAGGGTACGGTCTGCTTTGGCGTAGCCTGTCAAGCGGCACCGTGGCTACTAGAAGGGGTCGCTCTTATCTGGGAGTATCCAGGACCTGTAGAAGACTTGATGTATTCGCCAATCCGAAATCCAGAGGTGAGAAGTCCAGCGCAGTACGTGACGGATTGCAATGCCAAAAGATTCTGCGTTGCGAGAGCGCCATGGAAGATCCACAGGGAGAGGCGTCAGAAAATGCTCAAGCTATGTTACAGACTGTCCAACAACAAGCCCAAGAGTTACAACAGTTACGGGCAGAGAACACTTCGCTACGACAGGTCTTGTCTTGCCGATCAATGGACATACCACCGTATCTGCTACTATTCCTCGATATTTCGGAGATCCTTTAAAGATGAAGGAATTTTTGGACGCCCTGACAGTTTTCTTTGCTTTTCATCCACTCCAGTTTTCTTCGGATAAGGCTAAGGTGGGCTATCTGATCAGCGCCTTGTCTGGTCCAGCGCTTGCTTGGGCGACTCCTCTGGTTTCTGCAGATGACCCAGTCCTGGCTAACTATTCCGCCTTCCTGACTGTTTTCAAACAAATCTTTGAGAGACCTGGGGTCTGCAGGATGTACTGCTGTATATAACCCGCTTCAAACAGCTGGCAGCTTAAACCTCCTGGGTAGAACGCACCTTCGTAACCCTTTTCCGCCGAGGCCTGCGTGAAGACATTAAAGATGAGCTTGTACACTCTTCTCCAGCTTGTTCTTTGAAAGAATTAATGGATCAATCTATGAACATCGAGGATAGACTTCAAGAGCGCAAGATGGAAAGACGTAGAACTAGAGCTCCATACCAGTCCGGTACCTTCCGTGCTAGCAGTCGGCGAACGGAAGATAGTCCATCTGAAGCCTCTCTACCTCCCCATGAAGAGCCTATGCAGATAGATCTGGTTCGTGGGCCATTGACGGAGTCAGAAAGGGAGGAACGACAACGAAGGGGACTTTGCCTATACTGTGGTAAGGCTGGCCACCTGATCCGTAGTTGTCCGGTACGTCCCTCCAGGCCTGCGGGAAACGCCAGCTTCCGTCCCCTGTAAGGAGGAAGGAGACGGGAGGAGCTGAAGTACCATCAATATGTTCCTCCAAAGAAAGCATGTCCACCTTGTTTATCCTCTCGGTCAAGTTACAAAGTTCACAAGATCAAGAAGAACATCTTCTGGCTCTCCTTGATTGTGGAGCCAGTGGACTCTATCTGGATGAGACCTGAGCTACGAGTAAAGGAATTCCCTGCATTCCTAAAGAAACTCCTGAGCAGGTTCACACGGTGGATGGCTCTCCGTTAACCTCAGGACCTGTGGTGGCCTCAACTTCTACTCTTTGTTTGACATTTGGGGGGCATCAAGAACACGTTGCCTTTGATCTCATAGCCTCACCAAATCACATCATGATTTTGGGAATTCCCTGGTTAGCCCGACACAACCCCTATATCAATTGGGAAAAAAAAACTATATCCCTAACGTCTTCATTTTGTCAACAGAATTGTTATTCCACTACTTCTTATTGGACTCCAAAAAGGTCCTGTCAGTCAACTAAGGATAACTCTATCAATATTATCCAGGGGGTTCCTTCTGGTTGTGCTGTTCGCTCCTGTTCTTTGTTCCTGCTTTTTCCCTTGGGAGATTTTTTGCCTGTTCTTTGTTCCTGCTTTTGCCTTGGGAGATTTTTGCCTGTTCTTTGTTCCTGCTTTTGCCTTGGGATATTTTTGCCTGTTCCTTTTTTCCTGCCTTTTACCCTGGATATGGCCTATTTTTGTTTCCTGTTGTCAAGTCCTGTTTTTTCTTGTTTTCCTTCAGGAGTTCCTGTTAGAGGTTTTTTCCCCAGTGTTTGGATTTTTTCCCTCTGGGACTCCTTCTGGAGGGTACGGTCTGCTTTGGCATAGCCTTGCAAGTGGCACCGTGGCTATTAGAAGGGTTCGCCCTTATCTGTGAGTATCCAGGACCTGTAGAAGACTTGGTGTATTCGCCAATACGAATCCAGAGGTGAGAAGTCCAGCGCGGTACGTGACAACATCTGGAAGAAGATCCAGAAGTTTGGAGAACTTTTGGAAAAAAACTCCATAAAGGGACCGACCCGCTACAGCAACTCTAGCCGGCTTGCCTTAACCGCGACCCGGCCTGACTTGCAGGTTCGTCCCAGTGAAGAAAATCTTTGAAAAAGTGACTAAGTCCGAACATAGGAAGTTGACTGGGACCTCCCAGGCAGTGTATCCGAAGAGGCTCCACGGACGTCAGATCAAGATTCAGGTTTGTCCTGGTCGAAGGATTTTCATCTCGAAAAAAATGACTACGTCCGAAGGTAAAAATCTCCACTGAGGGCTACCGTGACACGTATCTGAGGAAGAGTTCCAGGAGGTCGGATTGGACTGGCGACTTGGACCCGCTGAATAAAATCTTCAAGAAAATGACTAAGTGTAGGAAAGTACCATCTTGCCTGGCATGTTACCCCCATTTTTACTGTATGTATGTTTGTTTTTGCCTATGTGTCCCTGGGATCCTGCTAGTCAGGACCCCAGTGCTCATAAAGTATGCCCTCTATGGGTTCCCTGTGTGGTGCCTAACTGTATCACTGAGGCTCTGCTAACCAGAACCTCAGTGTTTATGCTCTCTCTGCTTCTAAAATTGTCACTGCAGGCTAGTGACTAATTTTACCAATTCTCATTGGCACACTGGAACACCCTTATAATTCCCTAATATATGGTACCTAGGTACCCAGGGTATTGGGGTTCCAGGAGATCCCTATGGGCTGCAACATTTCTTTTGCTACCCATAGGGAACTCAGACAATTCTTACACAGGACTGCCACTGCAGCCTGCGTGAAATAGTGCACACACTATTTCACAGCCATTTCACTGCACTTAAGTAACTTATACGTCACCAATATGTCTAACCCTCACTTGCTGAAGGTTAGGTGCAAAGTTACTAAGTGTGAGGAAACCCTTGCACTCGCAAAGGTGCCCCCACATAGGTCAGGGCCATCTGCCGGGACTTTGTGAGTGCGGGGACGCCATTACAGGCGTGCACTACATATAGGTGAATAGCTATATGTAGCTTCACAATGGTAACTCCGAATATGGCCATGTAACATGTCTAAGATCATGGAATTGTGCCCCCATTCAAAATCTGGTATTGGGGAGCCAATTCCATGCATCCTGGGGGTTCCAGCATGGACCCCCAGTACTGTTAAACCAGCTCTCTGTGGCTTGCACTGCAGCTACAGCTGCTGCCACCTCACAGACACGGTTCTGCCCTCCTGGGGTCTGCGCAGCTCAGACCCAGGAGGGCAGAACAAAGCATGTCTGCTGAGAGCATGGTGTTACACCCTCTCCCTTTTGAAATAGGTGTTACAGGCTGGGGAGGGGTAGCCTCCCCCAGCCTCTGAAAATGCTTTGAAGGGCACAGATGGTGCCCTCCTTGCATAAACCAGTCTACACCGGTTCAGGGACCCCTTGTCCCCTTCTCTGGCAAAAAACTGGACAAAGGAAAGGGGAGTGACCACTACCCTGTCCAACACCACCCCAGGGGTGGTGCCCAGAGCTCCTCCAGTGTGTCCCAGACTTCAGCCATCTTGCTTTGCAAGGTGTGGGGGCACTCTGGAGGGCTCTGAGTATCCAGTGCCAGCAGGTGACATCAGAGACCCCTCCTGGTAGGTCCTTACCTGATGAGGTAGCCAATCCCCCTATCAGGGCTATTTATGGTCTCTCCTGTGGGTTATCTTCAGATTCTGCTTGCAAGTTTTCTTCAGCAATCCTATGCAACTACTACTTCACCCTCTGACCTCGAATCAACCGCAGCCTGCTCCAGGAACCGCTGTAACAGCAACAAAGTATCCACAAGGGATACTTTTCTCCTGCAACTTCAGCTCCAGCCAGCAACTGCAACAGTTTCCACCGTGTGTACACTCTGGGACTTCCTGTCTTCATCCTGCACAAGAAGGACCGAAGAAATCTCCAGTGGGATGAGAGAGTCACTCCCCTGCTCATGCAGGCACCTTCCAAGACCGAGACCGGTACACTTGGACCCCTCTCACAGCCATGAGCGTGCTCCTAAGGACACAGAGGGTGGACCCCATCGATATACGCTGATCTGAGGTCCTGCTGACGCAATTTGGAGGAGGTAGGACCTTGCCTTCCTTGAGAGTGACGGTACCCCTGTGTACTGCGTCTTCTTCACCTCCTGAGGACTCTGTGCACTATTTGCAGAATTCCTTTGTGCACAGCCTGGCCCAGCTCCCTGTGACGCTCAACTCGCTGAGTTGTTCTCTTTGTAGGTTAGAAACATATGTTTAAAGGAGTGTTTTGTGGTACAGGTACATACCACCAAAACCTACTCTGAAGTGACATGAGTCTGCATTTGCTAAGCCACATGTCCACACATGCACAGGGAAGATACTTTCCGTGCCCGCCATGCCAGCCCTTTCATTGTCACTATGATAGTTGCCTGTAGGGATTGTATGCATTGAGTCAGTGTTGCAGAGTGCAAATGTGTTTGTCCAGTCAGGCCTAACGAGTTTACCCTTCAGAAACCACATTGCTGTGTGGTGTTTCATTGTGGCTCACATCACAGTACATGTTGCTGGAGCATCGAATACCTGATGTCATTAGGCTTGCTTAGTCATTGTAGGCCTTGAGCAAGGTAGTGGGTTAGTCTGAAGATGAATCCAAAAGTGTGTAGTCATGACCCTGTACTTATTGGCATGTACTTCACACTTGTGGCGTGTTGACAAATTGCCCATTTTATGCTTGGTGTTTCTGACATGTGTGACACAATCATTTGAGCAAAAACGTGTGTTTGTAATCGCTTGATTTGTCTCTTGCATCCATATAGGTAAGCACCCATCAAAAGAAGGAGATTTGGAGAGCCATCACCCAGGAGGTGCAGACCCTGGGGTTCCATAGCCGGCAAAGTGCCCACTGTTGCAAGAGGTGGAAGGACCTGAGGTGCCTGGCCAGAAGATCTCAGAGATTCAGATAGGGCTGTCCTCCCAACATGGGCAGGCACACCTCGAAGCATGATCCCCCTGGGGGCCCGCATTCTGGCAGTAGCATACCAGGACCTTGATGGGCATTTGCAGGGAGCACAGCAGCCGCAATGAGTACAGGACATATTACTGCCTGTCACACAGCCAAGTTAATGTGTTAGGTTCTGACATCTCCTCCTGATGACTGGGGATGGACCATGTGTGACACACAAGATGAGTTACTGTTTGTGTAGATGTGTAATTTGGTGCATATTGATGTGCCTTGCCTAGTAGCCCAGAGACCTAGATCACAACTGAGTACAATCCACAAAACAATTTCTCTCCGAGGACAACACATTGCTTTGTACAGTGATCAATCAGGCCCGGTTTGTTGTTTTACTTGGTCTAAATTCCACGCAACAGACCACTACTCCTCAGTGTTACAGTCCAAAGAAAAAGAAGTGATGGATCACTGTCCTCAGCCACATGTCTGGTTAAGTGAGTAAATTGGCATCTACTCCCAAGAGGCCACTTTTTTCAGTGTGTGAGTGCTGGTGCCTCACTACTGTCTGACATGTGAAAGTGGCATCACACATGTGACAGAGCATGCATTGTTCTTTGGGTGCAGCTACAGATCAAAACTTTCCCTTGGTAAGTGGGGAATGCCCATTGACATGATTTATGTCCCTGTTTCACTGTTGCCAAAATTCCTTGTGCTGACATGTTAGCATATGTCCCATTCTCTTTTAACAAAATGTGTACACTGCTGTTTCGTGCTTCGTCTACCTGTGTTCACAGGAAGATTTCTGTTTTCCCTCACATATAGTTGCATGCCAACCTGTCTTTGGAATTGGACATATGCAATGGGGCTACATTTTATGTGGTGCCACAGACAGGAGTGTGTCACCAATGATTGTTGGCTCACACATACTCTCACCAGTCATTGCATGTCATTTGGCATGTACAACTTCAGTAGCAATGAGAGATATGACATGTAGGACTAGAGTTTTTACACACAATGTCCATTTCCATGCCATTGATGTGGCATCAAGTGGCAAAGTGTGCTGCACATGTTAAATGGGAAAGATTTGTTGCCTGACTGTTGGCACACATCATGGAGTGACTTGCAGTTTTGTTGGAATCACATATGGTTGGGTAGAACCATTCATCCACGGACATCTGGGTTTGCAGGACCAAAATGGAGACAGTGATGTAGCTTCCTATTGGGCAACAAGTATAGGGCCTTCTACAAGTTCTTGTAAATCCCTGGGCCTCTCCAATATACAAAGAACTAATGGCTTCTACTAATGAAATCAGAGTTTGTCATTGTAAGGGCTGCCATATAGTAGTGGTGATTATCCGGGGGCTAGCTGTTTTATTGTGTTATGTATTTTAGCAACATATCTCCATGTCAATTTGTACATTTTGACTACAGTGTACATTTCCAAGCCAAATATGTAGTATTTGTTGGAATGAACTTGGCGTTGGCCTACTATTGTATGACGACAGGTAACAGATATGCTCCATGAGACAAAGCATTGAAGGTGATATGTTCTTCTACTTGTTCAATGGTAATTATGATTGCACAACTTCACCCATGCAATTGGAGATCTGAGACCTGATTTTTGTGTGGGCAACTGTTGACAGTTCATATGACATACATGCATATGTATGATTCATGTAGGAGCCACCTTGAAGGAGTTTGTTGCTGGGGACTACTTGACATCAAGGTTCTGTTTGTAAATCGCAGCTTTTGTTCAGGTGTGATCAGGAACATGTGGAGACCTTTTTCCCCTTTGTATTTGGAGCATCATCCCAGGCAAGTGAAGGAGACAGGGCGAAACCAAGTGGGGAAGCATCTGGCCACGGTACCTCCAGTCATGACACCACTGACACGGAGGGACCCAGTGGCCCAAAAGGTGAGGGGAGTGCCACCGAGGACACAGGATCAACCTCGCCATATTTAGATTCTACCTCCAGTGGCCACTCCCTAGTGGTGGGGGACCCATCAGGACCTGTTCCTGTACCATCCTTGTCTGCCACCCCCAGTACTTGCACCACTCTTCCTCTTTGCTCCCTCACCCAGTTGGCCATGCCCACTCACCTAAGAGGGTGGGTGTCTCCTTTGCCCTAGGTACCTCAGTGCCATCCCCTGTTACTCCTGCTGCCCTGAGTGAGAAGGCCATTGACCTCCTGAGGAGCATCAGGAGGTCAATAGCCTTCTGTGTGGCAGACTGCCATTGTGAATACCATCCAGGGGTTGGTAAGCCAACTTTAGACAAATACTTTTCTGGAAGACATTCATAGTGACATGTCAATCAATCAATCAATCAGGAATTTGTAAAGCGCACTACTCACCAGTGAGGGTCTCAAGGCGCTGAGGAGGGGGGAGGAGAAAGGGGGAGTGTTCCTACTGCCCAAACAGCCAGGTCTTGAGAGGTTTCCTGAAGGTAAGGAGGTCTTTGTTCTGGCGCAGGTGGGTTGGACGAGTGTTCCAGGTTTTGGTGGCGAGGTGCGAGAATGATCAACCGCTGGTTGTAGTTCTGTGCACGCGTGGGACACTCGCGAGGGCGAGTTTGGCAGAGCGGAGATGCTAGGTCGGGTGTAGAAGGAGAGCCATCTGTTGAGGTATTCTGGTCCGGTGTTGTGCAGTGCTTTGTGAGCTTGCGTGAGGAGTTTGAATGTGATTCTTTTCTTGACTGGGAGCCAGTGCAGGTTTCTCAGGTGGTCTGTGATGCGTCAGTGGCGGGGGATGTCCAAGATGAGGCGTGCAGAGGCGTTCTGGGTGCAGTGCAGACCCTTCTAGAGTTTGGCCATGGTTCCTGCGTAGAGGGCATTGCCGTAGTCCAGTTTGCTGCTTACAAGGGCTTGGGTGGCTGTTCTTCTGGTTTCAGTGGGTATCCATTTGTAGATCTCTCAGAGCATGCGGAGGGTGTTGAAGCAGGAGGAGGAGATGGCGTTGACTTGTTGGGTCATGGATAATGGGGAGTCCAAGATGAATCCTAGGTTGCGTGCGTTGTCGGTGGGAGTCGAAGCAGCTCCGAGAGTGGCAGGCCACCAGGAGTCATCCCATGCGGGGGTGGAGCCAAAGATGAGGACTTCCATCTTGTCAGAATTGAGTTTGAGGCATCCATTCGGTGATGGCCTTCATTCCTTCGTGGAGGTTGGTCTTGGTGGAGTCTTGGTGAGGGATAGAATCAGCTAGGTGTCATCGGCGTATGAGATGATGTTGAGGTTGCGACATCGGGTGATGTTAGCAAGCAGGGCCATGTAGACGTTGAAGAGGGTCGGGCTGAGGGATAAACCCTGGGGCACGGCGCAGATGATTTTGGTGGCCTCTGAGCGGAATGGGGGGAGAAGGACTGTCTGGGTTCTGCCGGTGAGAAAGGAGGTGACCCAGTCCAGGGCTCTGTCGCGGATTCCTGCATTTCTGAGGCGTGAGTTTAGGGTGTGGTGGCAGATGGACCAACCTCGACACACACAAGCAGCACACAGCGACACAAACTCTACCAGGCACACCGGCATGCAGGCACTCAACATTCACCCACAAACACCACATCAGCCACCATTTCAACAGACACTCCCACCGACCCACACACCACATCCACCATTCCCACAGACACCACCACAGCACCCAGTGACACATCCATCACACCCACCATACACCCAGACAACACCTGTGAGAAAGTAGCCTCTTTGTAGCATGGTTACCCCCACTTTTGGCTTGTTTGTGAGTGTATGTCAGTGTGTATTTACTGTCTCACTGGGATCCTGCTAGCCAGGACACCAGTGCTCATTGTTTGTGGCCTACTGTGTGTGTGTGTTGTCAGTAGTTCTTAACTGTGTCACTAAATTTCTGCTAACCAGAACTTCAGTGCTTATGCTCCCTCTGCTTCCAAATTAGTCACTATAATTTAGTGACTTCATATGCCAATTCCAATTGGCACACTGGACCCCCCCTTATAAGTCCCTAGTATATGGTACCTAGGTACCCAGGGTATTGGGGTTCCAGGAGATCCTTATGGGCAGCAGCATTTATTTTGCCACCCATAAGTAGCTCAGACAAACCATTTCACAGGACTGCCACTGCAGCCTGAATAAAATAGTGCACACACTATTTCACAGCCATTTTCACTGCACTTAAGTAACTTATCAATCACCTACATGTCTAACCTTCATTTACTGAAGGCTAGGTGCAAAGTTACTAAGCGTGAGGGCACCCTTGCACTAGCAAAAGTGCCCCCACGCAGTACAGGGCCAAATCCCCAGACTTCGTGAGAGCGGGGCCACCATTACACACGTGTACTACATATAGGTCAATACCTATATGTAGCTTCACAATTGTAACTCTGAATATGGCCATGTAAGGTGTCTAGGATCATGGAATTGTCCCCCCATTCCAAATTTGGTATTTGGGGGACAATCCCATGCATCCTGTGGGCTCCACTGTGGACCCCCAATATTGCCAAACCAGCTCTCTGAGGCTTGCACTACAGCTACACCTGCTGCCACCTCACAGACAGGGTTCCGCCGTCTTGGGGTCTGAGAAGCCCAGTCTCAGGAAGGTAGAACAGAGCATTTCCTTTGGGAGGAGGGTGTTATGCCCTCTTCCTTTGGAAATAGGTGTTACAGGCTTGGGAGGGGTAGCCTTCCAGAACCTCTGGAAATGCTTTGCAGGGCACAGATGGTGCCCTCTTTGCATATGCCAGTCTACACCGGTTCAGGGACCCCCTGTCCCTGCTCTGGCACGAAACTGGACAATGGGAAGGGGAGTGACCACTCCCCTGTCAATCACCACTCCAGGGGTGGTGCACAGAGCTCCTGCATTGTGTCCCTTCCATTAGCTATCTTGTTTTCCAAGGTGTGGGGACACTCTGGAGATCGCTGAGTGGCCAGTGCCAACAGGTGACGTCAGAGACCCCTCCTGATAGGTGCATACCTGGGTAGGAAGCCTTTCCCCCTCTCGGGGCTACTTAGGGTCTCTCCTGTGGGTTCCTCTTCAGATTTGACTTGCAAGTTTCCACCAGGAATCCTCTGCAACTCCTGCTTCATCCTCTGACCTCGAATCAACTGCAGACTGCTCCAGGAACCGCTGTAACTGCAACAAAGTATCCAGAAAGGCTACTGCGACTCTACAACTTCAGCTCCAGCCAGCAACTGCAACAGTTTCCATGGTGTGCACACTCTGGGGACTCCCTGTCTTCACCTTGCACCGGAAGGACCGAAGAAATCTCCCGTGGAGTGACAGAGTCACTTCCCTGCTCCAGCAGGCACCTTCTAAGACAACAACGGGTTTTCTGGTACTCCTCTCCTGAATGACGAGCATGCTCCTTGGAACACAGGTGGTGGACCCCTTCGACACAGACTGTCCTAAGGTCCAGCTGTCCAAATTTGGAGGAGGTAAGAGCTTGCCTTCCCCGTTTGCGACAGTATCCCTGTGCTCCACGTCATCTTCACCTCCTGAGGCTTCTGTGCACTTTTTGAAAGAATCCTTCATGCACAGCCTGGCTCAGGTCCCCAGCACTCTATCCTGTGACACTAAACTCGCTGAGTTATTCTCCGGCGGCCTGGGACCTTCTTTTGTAGTGCTGCAGCAACCGTAATTTGCACCTTCTTTGTCCCCCCATCCTGGGACTTCTGTGGGTGCTGCCTGGTCATCTGTGGTTTCCCTCCAGTGTTGGGAGCCCCCTCTGCCTCCTCAGTCTGAGTTGAGATCCCTAGGTCCCTCCTGGGTACAGGCAGCGCCAATTTGACACAATCCGCGACATTGTTTAAACCAAGGCTTATTGGACTGATCCATTGCTACAACTCACCTGCATCCAACATCTCCACGTGGGACATCCTTTGCATCATGCAGGAACCCACAGCCATCTTCTTTGGTGCTCTTCTGCAGACTTTTTCAAACCGGAGAATCCTCTTTTGCACCATCTTCTAGGTTGGCAGGGGCTCCTGTCCTTCCTGGAATATTCTGCGACTTCTGGACTTGGTCTCCTCTCTTTACAGGTTTTCAGGTCCAGGAATCCACCATTTGTTACTTGCAGTCTTGCTTGGTTCTTGCAATAACTCTATTCACAACTTTTAGTGTGTCCTAAGGAAACTTGCAGTACTTTACTCCTACTTTCCTGGGCTCTGGGGTGGGGTATTTTACCAACCTTTGTGGTTTTCTTACAGTCCCAGTGCCCCTTTACACACTACACTTGTCTAGGGGGGAATTCGTCTATTGTTTGCACTATCCTATGACTATTTACTTACCTGTTTTGGTGTCTAGTGTATATATTGTGTATAATACTTACCTCCAGAAGGAGTATTGCCTCTAAGATAATTTTGGTCTTGTGTCACTAAAATAAAGTACCTTTATTTTAGGTAACACTGAGTATTGTCTTTTATTGTGTATAAGTACTGTGTAACTATAAGTGGTATTGCAGGAGCTTTGCATGTCACCTAGTTCAGCCTAAGCTCCTCTGCTACAGCTATCTCTATCAGCCTAAGCTGCTAGAACACTACTACATTTCACTAATAAGAGATAACTGGACCTGGTATAAGGTGTAAGTACCTAAGGTACCCGCTACAAGCCAGGCCAGCCTCCTACAACAGCTCACAGCACACAGCCCCACACACCTCAGTTACCATACACCCAGACACCACCACAACACCCACAGACACATCCACCACATTTGCTGTTGTTTTTTAATATCTGACTTTGTGGGAAGTGTTGGTCACCCAAGACAAGGGTAGATGTTCACTGTATGGATATGTGGGTGTTGATCCAATTGGGGTGTCATTGCATTGTGTTATGCTTGCTAGGGTAAGTATTTCATCTTGTGTTGGCAAATGTAGATTTGTCCCCTGATATAGATTGTACTTTCGTCTCATGTGCGGGAGCTAGAGTTTTGTTTGTCAACATATGGAGGGTGTTAAACTGTGGTAGCTTCCTTTGGATTTGACTGACCATGTGTCCACTTTGATGTGTGTACCTTACAGCTACATCATCTAGATGTCTGGGCCATGCTGTTACCGTTGTATGTGCTTCCTTGACTTGCACTTACACATTTAGCTGCTAGGCATATCACTTGGCTCAAATATTGTTTGTCCCTGAGATACATGAAGGGTCAGTTCCTATGCAAATGCTGTTTTAGGGGCATGTGCAAAGTGAAATGTGTCCATGAATGCTCCTGATGTCGCCCTCTCTATTATTCAGGTATTGTTTGCATTGTAAGCTTTGGATATTCGTTTCACAACCTATTGTGCATCACATTGACCTTCCATTCTGTTGCAATGTGAGTGCTCTGTGGGTCCATCGATGAGCAGCACTGCGGCAGGCCGTGTGTGTGATGGGCTCCATGGAGGCACAGGTCATGTACCACATCCCACAGGTGAGTTGCTTCCTTTATGCTTTCCATTTTTACCTGCTGGGATGTGGTGGTTGGACTGCCACGTCATGCTGGCGGTAGGCAACATCATAATGTTTCCATCCGAAACACCGGCTCCGTCGGCCTTTTTGGCCTGCCTCGCCACCGCGGTGGTCTGCGCTGCCTGGTGGTGCTGGCGGGACTGCGGCAGTCTTTCCCTATGGGACTGCCAACATCGTAATACTGTGGTCTGACTGCCAAGCAGATGGCGGTCACACCGCCGTCATGGTGGTGCACAAACCGCCAAACTCGTAATGCGACCGTTTGAGAATATGTACCATTAATTTCAATATGTAATATTAATTTTAAAGCAAATCCACATAAGTTCAGAGCATGCCATATTCATTAAACAGCAGTCATATTCATTTAAACATGGCTTGTGTTCATTTCAATATTTGCCTAATTCATTTCAAAGCATGTCACAGTTTCATTTTCATTTAAAAAAGTGTGATATTCATGTTACAGAATATCATATAACTTTTGATGTGGGCCATATTAATTTCGTCAGGTGTCATATTCATTTCGAAGTGGCTCACATTCATTTTAACATGTGTCATATTCCTTTCTATGAATGTCATTAATTTCAGTAAAAGTCATGTTCACCCTAACACCTGTCATAATAATTTTAACACGGGTCATATCCATTTCAACATAGGTCATATTAATTTCAATATATGCAGTATTTATTTTGCTGTGTATCATATCAATTTCAAAGCACAACATATTCATTTTGACAAGTTTCATTTTAATTTCAGCATTGGTCATATTCAGTTTAAGACATGTTGAATTCATTTCGGTGTCGCTCATATTTGTTTCAATGCATGTCATATTCATCTTAGCATGTGTCATATTTCTTTCAATGAATGCTTCATTCATATTAACACATCTTAATTTTAACATGAATCATATCCATTGCAACATATATTGTAATCATGTCAATGCATATCATATCACTTTCAATGCAAGCCATCTTCATTGTGATAAATGTCATGATCATTTTAACGTTACTCGTATTAATTTTAAAACAAGTCAAATTCATTTCAAAGAAGGTCATATTCATTTCAATGTAGGTCATATTCCTTTTAACATGTATTATATTCTTTTCAATCAATGTTAAGTTTATTTCAATAGATGTCATATTCATATTAACCCCTTTAATGCGGGCGTCGCCCACTGGCCGACGCCCACACTACCTCCCTGGTGCGGGTCACAACCAATGGCCTACACCAGGGAGGGGGTTAATAAATCCTTGGGTGCGTACCAGGGAAACACAGAAGCTTTTCCGTGTCTCCCCCCACCCCTTTGTGACGTTGCAACGCGCTGACGTCACCTTGTTGATTTCCCCATTGGAGCAGGAAGCGGCCGTAAGGTGGATTCCTGCTCCGATGGGGAAATCGGCCCCAAATGGCCTTCCCCACATTCGGGAAGGTCTCGTAAGAAAGGGGAGACTCTCCCCTTTCTTACGAGGCCTTCCTGCGATCGGGGGCGAGGAAACACCACTAGACACCAGGGATTTCACTTGGGGGGGTCGGCCCCCTCGGAAAACGGACGGGCCCCCCCCCGGGGGCATATTTTTTTTAAAAAGGTAGGTGTCCCCTGGGGGGGGCGCGATCGCTCTCGTTCGCGCCCCACCAGGGGCTAAATTTTATTTTTAAAAATAAATAAAATAAAAAGAAATGGACAGGGGGTCACCCGTGGGCAGGGCGACCCCCTGTGGGGTCAATATTTTTTTTTTGTTGCTGTAGAGTTTCCCTGGGGGCCATTTTGGCCCCCAAGGAAACCATCCAACTACTAAAAAAATATAGACCCATATATATATATATATATATATATATATAGATAGATATAGCTATGTAGATATATCTACTACATGGATATATCTATAGATAGATCTATATATATATATATTTATATTTATATATATATATATATATATATATATATATATATATATAGATATAGATATATCTATGTAGATAGATATATCTATATAGAGATAGATCTATATATCTATGTATATATATATATATCTATCTATATATATATATATATATATAGATAGATATATATATATAGATCACTTTTGTCAATACATGTGTGGTTTCCCTGGGTGCTGCGATCGGCCCTCAGGAAAACCAGACCCACATATAAAAGTGATATATATATATATATATATATATATATATATATATATATATATATATATATATATTTGCCACCAGTTGTCTTGCAGTTGCAGCTTGCGTCTTCAAAGGAATGCACATACTTCAACTGACGCATTTCAACTGTAGCTTTTAGGCAGCACTAAAAAGGTCAAGTAAGTATTGTGATTATGTTTCTGCTACAAAACGATCAGACTTTTGTCTAGTGGCAGTTTTAGTGCCATAAAGAAGCGCAGAAGGTTTATATGCCTACTGCAAAGAGCAAATCTGTATTTTATGTAAATAGCTGAGTACATTAGTAAAGTCAGCCATTACCTGCGCTGTGATACAAATGAAATGTATGTGTGGGGTGGGGGCGGCTATGGAGAGATGAAGGGCACTTTTGATGGGTGGTAATGAGGGAATCCGAGGAGGAGGGAGTGGGAGCACCCATAATGATTGTTGGACTGGGCGCAGGAGGTGTTACGACTCTGTCGTCCCATTTCTGGGGGGCGCTGTAAGGGGACTGTTGGAAGCCTGGGAATCACCTTAAACACTTATCTAGAGTCCCTTGCTGACTCCTGTTTGTTTCTCTTTTCTCCATGGTACACTTGTGTAGTACTACATTTGCTTCCTGGGACTGCAAATCCCATAATGCGCAGCTTGGTAGTCAGGAAAACCCGGATTCTGTTTCCCATTGTTTCCCATGGGAGAAGTCCAGTTGCTCCTTTTCACTGGATCCTCTCATCCAGGACTTGCAAGTGTCTGAAACTACACACACCTGAGACCTCTCCTGTGCAGCCCAGCTTGAAACTGCTTATAAGCAGCCATTTCCTCAAGATCCCCGTCGTGCATTGGACTTCGATTCCTTTGTGTTACAGAACCTTTGTCGGATGGTGTTCCAGTTTTGTTCCTGTTCTGTTCCAGCTTGATCCTGTTTCCTGTTTCTCTGCCCTGCTCCTGATTGTTCCAGCCAGAGTCTGCTCCCTATCTCTTAGCCCTGTACCTGTTTGTTTCTTCCCGAGCCTGCTCCCTGTTTCTCTGCCCTGCTCCTGCCTTGTTTCAGCCTGAACCTTCTATCTGTTTCCCAGTCCTGTTTACTGCTCATTTCCTACTCCCTGTATTCCAGCCCTGTCCTTGCCTGTTCCAGCCAGAGCCTGCTCTCAGTTTCCCAGTCCTGTCTCTGTTTGTCCCAGCCAGAAGTTTGCGCCCTGTTTTCAAGTCCTAGTCCCGCCTTTGCTTCAGCCTGAGCCTGTTCCTAGTTCTTGCCTCTGCCTCTTTGTTTGTTCCCTTCAGTTTCTGTTTCTTCTTGGTTCTTTGTGTCTGGTAAGTGTTCTATCAGTCTTCACCAGTGTATAAGTGTCCTCCTTTGTACTGGGGTTGGCTCCTGGTTTCCAGGAGGCAATTCCAGCCCCAATCCTTGTCTAGTGTTATACGTTGTCTTTCGTGCCTAACAGTGACAGTGTGCTATTGCTGTTTTCTCAGGAATTGCCACTGTGTTTCCAGCTGGACCCACAAGAGCGTGTCCTGTGTATGTAAGTACTATCCATGTTTGTGCTCTAGGGTCCAGAGATAGAATCACTTCTGCTGCCTCCTTTCTATGGGGCTGGCAGGGTGACTATCTGTAAGAGCAAACTGCACAGAGGCATTGAGATTCCCTGTCACTGTGGGAGGTTCTGCCCCTTACTCTGTGTACAACCCCAGCGTGTTTGTCCACTAGTAATCCGTTTCCTATTTGTTCACACAAGGGTTGCTCTGCTTTTACTTTCCTGTTTCCTGTGTCTGTCCATAGCTGTCCTTTCCGTGTATGCCTTTAGCTGCTCTTCTGCCCCAGTACACTACCTCTTTTGGATATTCGGTGACCTCAAGGGGTGTCCCAACCAGAGTCCTGATCAGACCCGCCCGAAACCGTGACAGGAGGTGCTAAAGACTCTGACGAATGGTATGTGACAAGGTGTTTTTTTAGTGTCTTGCAAGAACGTGCTGATTGAGGGAAGAAGCGCAGGTAAGGTGGCCTCTACTGTTGCATGTATCTCACACACACCATCGATTTTGTGACTGTCTACGTAGGCTAGTGTTTTAGAGCAACAGTTTAGCCAATAGCAGAGATGGCATCTTGATGGATGACTGCTGCCGTCACTCGGGTTATAGAGGACAGCTCTGACATAGGATCAGAGACCGAGACATCAGATACTGAGACAGCATCTTAGGGATAGGACAATGGCGCAGACTCTGGGAGTGGTTTTTCAGTCGGAGGAGTCCCATTCGATAACTCCTCTTCCAGTAAATTATGAGGAAGGTGATGAGGACAGTCCTGCTGTCCTTTCGCAAGCACAGTCTGTGCAACGGGGTAACAGTGGGTTAGCCCAACCCAGAGAGCAGGTAAATGCGGCGGCAAGCAGAGAGAGAGAGTGCTCTCTTGGGAGCTCCCCAATTTAGTTCAGCCCCAAATTCCACCGCCCAAATCGTATTGTGGAGACATCAAAATGATCTATCACAAAACAAACTGGTTTTGTAAGGCATGCACCTGTGTTTTTGGTCCTGGGTTCGGCGGCCATATAGAGAAACATACTAAACCCAAACATTTCTGGAAACTAGACATCCGGGGGGAGTCCACAGAGGTGTGACGTGTGTGGATTCCCCAAAGTTTTCTTACCCAGAATACCCTGCAAAGCTGAAATGTTGAATAAAAACTCTATTTTTCTCGCATTTCTGTCACACAAACTACAGGAATATGCTGGGATCCACAAAATTCCTACCACCCAGTGATTCCCCACCTGTCCTGATAAAAACACTACCCCACTTGAGTGCCTATACCTAGCGCCTGCGTCAGGAATGGATCACACCAGGGTCAACAGCTGCCTCATGTAAGGACCAACATTGACCGTTGTGTGATCTATTCCTGTCGCGGGCACCAGGCCTACCCACACAAGTGAGGTACCATTTTTATCGGGAGACTTGGGGGAACGCTGGGTGGAAGGAAATTTGTGGCTCCTCTCAGATTCCAGAACTTTCTGTCGCCGGAATGTGAGGAAAGTGTTTTTTTTAGCCACATTTTGAGGTTTGCAAAGGATTCTGGGTAACAGAACCTGGTCAGAGCCCCACAAGTCACCCCATCTTGGATTCCCCTAGGTGTCTAGTTTTCAGAAATGCCAAGGTTTGCTATGTTTCCCTAGGTGCCGGCTGAGCTAGAGGCCAAAATCCACAGCTAGGCACTTTGCAAAAAACAGGTCTGTTTTCTTTGCGAAAATGTGATGTGTCTACGTTGTGTTTTGGACCATAACCTGTCGCGGGCGCTAGGCCTACCCACACAAGTGAGGTACCATTTTTATCAGGAGACTTGGGGTAATGCTGGGTGGAAGGAAATTTGTGGCTCCTCTCAGATTCCAGAACTTTCTGTCACCGAAATGTGACGAAAAAGTGTTTTTTTTAGCCACATTGTGAGGTTTGCAAAGGATTCTGGGTAACAGAACCTGGTCAGAGCCCCACAAGTCACCCCATCTTGGATTCCCTAGGTGTCTAGTTTTCAAAAATGCCAAGGTTTGGTAGGCTTCCCTAGGTGCCGGCTGAGCTAGAGAACAAAATCTATAGCTAGGCACTTTGCAAAAAACACGTCAGATTTCAATGTAAAAATGTGATGTGCCATGTTGCGTTTCTTGTCGCGAGCATTAGGCCTACCCACGCAAGTGAGGTACCATTTGTATCGGGAGACTTGGGGGAACACAGAATAGCAAAACAAGTGTTATTGCCCCTTGTCTTTCTCTACATTTGTTCCTTCCAAATGTAAGACAGTGTGTAAAAAAAGACGTCTATTTGAGAAATGGCCTGTAATTCACAAGCTAGTATGGGCACCTCGGAATTCAGAGATGTGCAAATAACCACTGCTTCTTAACACCTTATCTTATGCCCATTTTGGAAATACAAAGGTTTTCTTGATACCTATTTTTCACTCTTTATATTTCAGCAAATGAATTGCTGTATACCCGGTAGAGAATGAAAACCCATTGCAAGGTGCACCTCATTTATTGGCTCTGGGTACCTAGGGATCTTGATGAACCTCCAAGACCTATATATCCTCGCAACCAGAAGAGTCCAGCAGATGTAACGGTAAATTGCTTTAAAAAATCTGACATTGCAGGAAAAAGTTACAGAGTAAAATGTGGAGAAAAAATGGCTGTTTTTTCAGCTCACTTTGAATATTTTTTTTATTGCAGCTGTTATTTTCTGTAGGAAAACCTTCTAGGATCTACACAAATGACCCCGTGCTGAATTCAGAATTTTGTCTACTTTTCAGAAATGTTTAGCTTTCCGGGATCCAGCATTGGTTTCAGACCCATTCCTGTCACTAACTCGAAGGAGGCTGAAAGCACCAAAAATAGTAAAAATGGGGTATGTCCTAGTAAAATGCTAATATTGTGTTGAAAAATGTGGTTTTCTGATTCAAGTCTGCCCGTTCCGGAAAGGTGGGAAGATGGTGATTTTAGCACCAGAAACCCTTTGTTGATGCCATTTTCAGGGAAAAAAACACAAGCCTTCTTCGGCAGCCCTTTTTTCCAATTAAAAAAAAAAAAAAAAAAAAAATTCACTGTATTTTGGCTAATTTCTTGGTCTCCTCCAGGGGAAACCACAAACTCTGGGTACCATTAGAATCCCTAGGATGTTGGAAAAAAAGGACGCAAATTTGGCGTGGATAGCTTATGTGGAGAAAAAGTTATGAAGGCCTAAGCGCGAACTACCCCAAATAGCCAAAAAAGGGCTCAGCATGGGGGGGGGGGAAGGGGACAGGCCCAGCAGCTAAGAGGTTAACACTTGTCATATTAATTTTACAATGCAACTTATCAATTTTAACATATATCATATTAATTTGAATATGTATCATGTTAGTTTGAATATGTGTCATATTAATTTCAAGGCGTGCCATATTCATTTTAACAAATCTCATGTGAATTTCAGCTGTGGTCATACTCATTTGAAGACATGTCAACTTCAATTCAATGGTGTTGCATTAATTTCAACACAAGCCATATTCATTTTCAATCACCTCCTATTCATTTCTGTGTGTCTCATATTCATTGCCATCTCGGTAATATTCATTTCAACACAATTCAAATTTATTGCAACATGTTTAATCTTCATTTCAATGTACATTGTATTAGTTTCAATGTGCATTGTTTTCTTTTCAGAATATAATATATTCATTTCAATACTTTATATTATTTTCAATCTGCCATATTAATTTCAACGTATGTCATATTTCTCTTGGCATAGGTCAATCATTTCAAGAAAAGCCCCATTCTTTTTGGTGAATATTGTATTCGTTTCAGTGATTGCTTTATTGTTTACAGTGAGGGCCATATTAATTTCAGTATGATTTGTATATATTATAGTATATTTCTTATTCAATTTGGTGTGTGTGTTATTCATATTAATCACTGAGTAGCATATTCATTCTGCCAGGTTTCATATTTGTTTTGGTTCAATTCAGATGCACTCTGCCAGGTATCATAATTATTGTGACACATAGTACATTCATTCTGGTGTGTGTCATATTCATTTTGCAGCACGCTATGCATTTCAGGAGGTGTCCAATATGGGGAGCTGTAATTTTGACATGAACAGCTTCCCATATACCGAGTGTTAGAAATGGGGTCTTTGGTTGGCAGTCAGGTTACCCCCTGTCCAAGTTAGACCCTCACTCTAGTCAGGGTAAATCACACACAATCCAAATTATCCTGTGCCCACCCTCTGGTAGCTTGGCACTGAGCAGTCAGGCTTAACTTAGAAGGCAATGTGTAAAGTATTTGTGCAATGAATCATACAATAACACCATATACTACCACAAAACCACACCACACAGTGTTTGTAAAATTATAGAATCTTTATCTGAATAATTGCAGTTCAAAAACGATTAGAATGCAATAAGTATACGTTGAAATATTACTGGAAAAGTAATATAGAATGTCTTTAGAATTGTAGTATTACTGCAAAAGCAATATAAAGTGTCTTAAAGTCCTCTAGAAACAAAAAGTGTCTCTTGCAGGGCAAAGTACCTGGTGTGTGTTGAAAAATCCTCGCAAGGGGCCACAGAGGAGGAGATGCGTGGAAAACAGGTATGTGTGAGTAGGTTTCACCCTTTCGCACACGGTCTTGCGTCAATATTTTCCATGCGGGGAAGCCATGTGTTGATTTCCCGCTCGCAGACTCGGATCCTCTTCAGGTTGCAGAGTTTTTGGACACCCCGGGGTCGATGCATGGAAAATCCTGGGCATGCATCGAAGTCACAAGCGATGCGTCGATTCCAGTGGGCGATGCGTGGAAATGTCTCCCGCACGCCAGGAGCGGCGTCGATTCCTCTCTGGAAGTCGGGCTGCATCATTCTGGGTCGGTCGTGCGTCGATCCAGTGGGCCGTGCCTCAAAGTTCCGGCCGCATCGCAGGCGCTGCGTCGATCTTCCTGTTGCGGAGTCAGGCAGCGTCATTCCTGATTCGGTGTGCAGTGATTTTTCACCGCGGTGCAGGCTGTGTGTCGTTTTTCGCAGGCTGTGCGTCGTATTTCGGTGCACAAGGAATTTCTTGCAAAGATGAAGTCTTTTCTGGTCCTGAGACTTCAGGGAACAGGAGGCAAGCTCAATCCAAGCCCTTGGAGAGCACTTCTGCAGCACAGCAAGAGAGCAGCAAGACAGCAGGGCAACAGCAAGGCAGCAGTCCTTCACAGAAAGCAGTTAGGTGAGTCCTTTGGGCAGCCAGGCAGTTCTTCTTGGCAGGATGCAGGTTCTGGTTCAGGTTTCTTCTCCAGGGAGTGTCTGTCTTGGTAGAGCAGGGGCCCTGTTTTTTGCCCAAAAGTGCCTTTGAAGTGGGGGAGACTACAAAGAGTGGCTCAGAAGTGCACAAGTTCCCCTTACACTTCAATCCTGTCTGCCAGGGTCCCAGTAGGGGGTGTGGCAGTCTTTTGTGTGAGGGCAGGCTACTGTCCATTGTCATGTAAGTGTCAGGCCCTCCACCCTCCAAGCCCAGGAAGACCCATTCAAAATGCAGATGTATGCAAGTAAGGCTGAGTATCCTGTGTTTGGGGTGTGTCTGAGTGAATGCACACGGAGCTGTCAACTAAACCCAGCCAGACGATGGACTGTGAGGCACAGAAAGATTTAAGTGCAGAGAAATGCTCACTTTCTAAAAGTGGCATTTCTAAAATAGTAATATTAAATCCAACTTCACCAGTCAGCAGGATTTTCTATTACCATTCTGGGGATACTAAATATGACCTTCCTACCCCTTTCAGATCAGCAGCTACCACTCAAACACTGTATGAGGGCAGCCCCAATGTTAGCCTATGAAGGGAGCAGGCCTTCGAATTTAGGAGTTTTAGGAGTTTTACACTACCAGGACATGTAAACTACACAGGTACATGTCCTGCCTTTTGCCTACACAGCACTGTGCCCGATGGGTTACCTAGGGCATACCTTAGGGGTGTCTTATATGTAGAAAAAGGGGAGTTTTAGACTTGGCAAGTACTTTTAAATGCCAAGTCGAATTGGCAGTTGAAACTGCACACACAGGCCTTGCAATGACAGGCCGAAGACAAGGTTAAGGGGCTACTTAAGTGGGTGACACAATCAGTGCTGCAGCCCACTAGTAGCATTTAATCTACAGGCCCTGGGCACCTATAGTGCACTTTACTAGGGACTTATAAGTAAATTAAATAGTCCAATTAGGTATGATCCCATGTTACCATGTTTAAAGGGAGAGAGCATATGCACTTCAGCACTGGTTAGCAGTGGTAAAGTGTGCAGAGTCTAAAAACCAGCAAAAACAAAGTCTAAAAAGTGGAGGGAGGCAGGCAAAAAGTTAGGGGTGACCACCCTAAGGCTGTCAGGTCTAACACCGAGCCACAATCTCTCTTTGCTCCTTTGTACACTGTTTGATCATTGCAGCCCTTCCTCACATGCCCAAGAAGTATCTGAGGACATTCATAGTCAATAAAGAAACTGGCAACACCTAGTACTTCCATTTAGAGTAGGAAATGTAATTGTTCATGCCTGATTCTGCAGGACATGCAGAACTTTTGACTACTAGAAGAAAAAACAGACCTTGGATAAAATCTTGCTAAAAGAGTTTCTTGTGTGCCGTCCCACCACGCTACAGGTTTTGACCCCAAAGACCCTTAAATGGTATGGTTCCACATATCAAGTAACCCCACACAACCCTCTCCAATCTGTCTTTGATAAAGGATGAGAAACTATAATGCTATATGCACATAAGCAATATATGTATTACATATTTGGGGACATAGATAACCAGCTCCTTAAATAGCCACGATGGAATGTAGTAGGAGTGGAATATAAGGGGTAATTTACCATTTATATTACAAAGGGAAAGAACCCCATATGCAGAAAAAGCAGCCACAGTTGTTAATAACCTTACATTTCAAGGGTAACTGAAGTGACATCACACAGACCTTCATGGCATCACAGGATTGACCCTTTATCCTACCATTACCCCCTTAGCAATCTCCTGTTAAAGTCTGAGGGTATAGTAGAAGTGCAAGTAGTGGTAACCCCAGACACAAATGAGTGATTTAAAACCCTGTGAACTTTATTTTTCCAGTTGCTGACTTAATGACCTCTGAAGCCAAGAGTAGGAAGGGTTGTCTGGAGGATTAGCTTCCACTGAGCTGAAATGAAACAATCAAACTTAAAAACACACATGCACTCACCAGAATAATACAACTTTATCGGGGTATCAATTCGGTTTGACATCTTTTCATACAGCATCTCACCAAAGGCTTGTCGAAATTTCAAATAATCATGTCGAACGAATGGGATGGCAAAATGCACAGTAGAGTTGCGTGCACTATTCGGAATTTGAAACAAGTCGGAGGGGCAATCTCAGGAAGAAAGAGAAGTCACAATCTCGCTGTTTATGCAAAGCCGGAGTGTGAAAGTCATGCCTCCAGCAGGTCAAAAACTTGCTAATGCGCTTAGCTCTGAAACAACTAATCTGTGGGAGCTTGTTCTCTTTTTGAATAAATTTTTATATAAATCAACTCCCAGTTACTCTGTATCTCCCCAGGGGTGATTAGTAAGAAATGCAGAATACTGCACCAAAGGGACTGAAGAAAAGTATATTCCCCTGTGATGATTTCCTAACTATGATACAATCTGTAATGGGGCGGAAACAGAGCAAACTCCCCCAGGATTCCTCGCAAAACCAGATCCACTTAACTAGCTATGCATGAAATCTTAGAGTCAGATGAAACCCGGCGCAAGAAATATTCCAGTGAAATATAGATTGATAGTCCCACATGTAAGGCCTCATTTACAAGGATTAAAGTATTGCTGCGATGCATCAAAAAAAGATACATCGCATCAGAATAGTTTACGTCGCCATTGATGCATCGTATTTGCAATACGAACTTCCATGGCATAGGGCCTCCGGATGCATCAGAAATACTGACACTTCCAAAGAAAGGATGCCACAAGGCATACTTTTAAAAACTGACACATTGCTGAAGTTGGAATCAGAACTGACCCAACTTCAGCAATGCATCAAAAATTGAGGAAATGTGTCCGTGCAGACTGACACTTTGAGCCTAATGTGTGAGGACCAATGTAAAAGACAGTAAAATGGTGGAATATTATCATCTACACTTTTACATTGGCCCTGGATACAAGAGGGAATTTATGAAGCATGGCTATGTGTCAAATTACAGTGGGCCTAGTCTACGTATGTGCATGCAGAGACCCGAGTATGTGTGGCATAGGGAGTGACAGTGTAATGTAAGTGAATATAAGTTTATGTTGGAATGTGAAGTGTAAATGCATGTATTACCTACTTTATGTGTGTACTTACCTGTTGTCCTTTGGAGTACGCATACCTGGACTTGGGGACTCATTCCTTCTTGGAGAAGTAACATTCCTGGCCTGTCCCTTGCAAACAGTACACAATGTCACATTGTCCTGCTGCTGTGGATGATGGGATCACAGGTGCCATGGTCCATGGTTGGTCAAGGGTTCCCGCAACATAATTGGCACATGTGTAGAGCTACTACAACTAGTGGGGAGGTGCAAAACAGAGATCTTCCATGGTGTGAAGTAACTTCAAATGACCAGATTCCTATTGAAAAGCCATTGCAACAGTCTTTATGCCTCGGTTTTTGTGGCATAGGAATACTGACACATTCCAAGCTATGCGTGACGCATCTTGAAGAAGCCTCAAATGGGTAAAATGGCATAAATATAACTGTGCCAGCTGTGAGTCACATTTTCCGATGGAACGTCCACTCTCCATACATTAATTGTTATGTGACGCAGCCGGATCCCGTACAGGTTTTTCCGATGCAGGGCCAGGAAAAGTGTTGCATTTGGCCAAATGCATCACATTGTAAATATGGATCCAACACTGTGCCACCTCTGTGCCAATAAAGATAACGCAGTGACAGTACAAGCTTCTTGTAAATATGCAAGTAGTGGTCATGAAATTATACAGTGTTACAGTTTATTCAGGTGTGGTTTTCTGCGGGTAGAGATTTATCCAAACGGAGCCACTGATTTACCCACTAGGAATTACATGAACTGTCACAAGGCTTAACACATGACGATAAATCACTTGAAGCTGAGAACAGTTTAATAAAGCTGAGAATATAAAGTTCTGTTTAATGCAAAAATTATATATGATGCAGCAATGTATCTAGGATGTCTTAAAGCACGCAGCTTCTGAAGAAAATGCAAAAATATTCTGGGCTCCTATATCTAAGGGTTTTGCAGATGATAAAAACTATCAATAAAGAGGCATTAGCCCATAACTATGGCTGAAATATTATAAACAGCAATATACTGTTACCGTAAGAAAAATATATTCCTCTGACAAGAAAAGAAACTGCCCAGAACCAATTCCTTGAAAATACCTTATGGGACATTAATATTACAGAACTCAAGTTAGACATCGCTTACCAAAAATCAAGCAAAACCCCTGGACCTGACTTTGTACTAGCTGACTTCTATGCAAGGGAGTCAAAACTATAGGCTAATTTTGTAGTCAGGGTATTTAATACCCTTTTAAAAACTGATGCTATTCCTAGATCCCAGTGTGTAGCAACAATTGTGCCTATCCACAAAAAGGGTGCCTGGAACAATCCTTTTAATTTTCGGCCAATATATTACTAGGTGGGGCAGGCAAGACATTCCGGTGTGTGCTGCTCAATAGGTTCCAACACTGGGTACTTTCTGGCTCCATAAATTCCGATAACCAGGCAGGATTAGATGAGGGATTTTGTACAATTGAAAAGCCATATAGTTTTATTTAATCACCTTGACATATGTACGCATGCATGCCATGCAGCTGTTTGTGACCTTTGTCAAGCTAAAGTCAGCCTTTGACTTGGTCATCAGGGACTTAGTATGGCAGACATTACAACACTAGGGAGTTGCACAGCCTTTATTAAATGCTCGAAACAATCTACTTACAGATACAGTGGTGCAAACTCAGTATGGGGTCAGGGGGGAACACACAGAAATGTTTCCCATTTCCTTAGGTGTCCTTCATGAGTGAAGTGTACCCCCCTAACTTTTCTCATGGTTTTTTAATAATATTGGTGGACATCTTGAGCATATGAATTTTAATTATCCAAGAATCGGAGATGTAAGAGCCCCTGCTTTATTGTAAGGAGATGATGTAGGTCTTCTTACTCTTATCGAACGTTCTATGCCTGAATCAATTAAAGGCTTCACAGATTACTGAAAACAGAAGCAACTGGTAATTATTGTGTCCAAGACTGAGACAATGATTTTAAAACCAACTGCCAAGATAAAATGTGCATTTAGCATCAAGAATGTTGTCCTGGAAAGAGTGGCCATGTTCAACTATCTGGGTATTGGCTTTGTGTGCCAGACAAAATGGTCCCAGCATAGGAAGAAAGCTGTTGTACTGTTAATGCAAACAACCACTCCTATTTTGAGCTTTAAGTAGAAGATTGAGGGTCAGTCACTATCGACTCTTTTCCACATATATCACCTGGGAGTTACAGCTACAGGTGCAGCCACTCACAGTGCTAACTCTAAATCAGGCCCTACATTTCTAACTGGTCCCCTACCTCAGATTTACTAGAGTGTGAGAAATTCCCTCTTTTTGCAAGGTCACAGCTGTTTGTTTTTGGACCAATGGTGTTATTTTTTTAAACTCTGCCCCCCGAGGCACTGCTGTCCAGCCCAAAGTATATGTGCTTTGACCCCTAAAACATGATAATTGGATACCTCATAATTGTCATATTTAATTTCCCCCTAAAGCCGCCATAGTATGTGGGGCAGGAAATATACCAATGGCATGAAACGTTGTCAGGTTGTGCCAACCACTAGGCTTTTAAAGGAAATATGGCTTCATGCCTACACTTATAGCATCACTCCTTCAGTTTTTAAACTTGCAAAATAACCCTCTTTGGCAGGAAAGAACCCTACTAATAATATGTCACTCCTACGTAGGCCTTGTAACCCACAAGGTAGGGGCCTGGTACTTAAAAGTGTTGGAAGCAAGAATTTAATATTAGCAGGTATCCACAGTGACTAGCCTCCCGTTGGATATTTAATATTAGATTGCTGGCACATGCAGAACAATGGCTTAGTCCTTTTTCACAGAAAGACCTGGGTGTGAGGTTTGTGAGAGTTATCAGCTCCAGAATGATATATGTGCAGGGTCAAGGGACCTAATAACCTAGAAAGGGGCCAGGGGCATGCCTGACCATGTACTGTTAAGTGTAAAGGGAGGCCTGGGGAAGAGAAGTCTCATGTTCTGTAGGACCTATGTAGCCAGCTTGGCCCCTACCCAGTAGGAGGGGAAGCTGATCCCAGAACCAGTTTGCTGTAGCTGAGGAATACGTGAGTGCTCATTTCCCTAAACACACCCTGAGTGGCACACAAGATTCCTTCAGGGGCAGAAAGATTTTACCATGTTAGATTTATCTCAGACTAGTGTACTGTGGGGTAGTTTGCAGTAAGAAAAAGAAGATGTGTTGAAAAAGTGGGAAGGTTTGTCCTTTGGAACTATTCGTCATTTGTTAGGTTTGTCCTGGAGTTCCCCACCCACTGGCTAGTGAAACCTTCAAAGTTGGCACTACACTCGCATCTCACCAAAACACTCTGTGTGTGTATGGAAGAACAGGCAAGAACTGGCCTGCTGTTTGAGTCCTCTGAGGAGATATGAAGGACTAAAATAAGAAGAGGGGCCCAGGTGTCAGTTAGCTGACGCACTGTGGCCCATATTTATACTTTTTGACGCTAAACTGCGCTAACGCAGTTTAGCGTCAAAAAGTTTTGCGCCGTCTAACGCCATTCTGAAGCGCCATGCGGGCGCCGTATTTATGGAATGGCGTTAGACGGCGCAATCAGACCGGCGCTGCCTGGTTTGCGTGGGAAAAAACCACGTAGACCAGACAGCGCCGGCGTAGGGGGAAAATGGCGCATGGGCATCTTAAAATGGGGCAAGTCAGGTTACGTCGAAAAAATCGTCTTAACCCGACTTGCGCCATTTTTTAACGACGCCCATCCCCCATCAACATGACTCCTATCATTGTAAAGATAGGAGTCATGCCCCCTTGCCCAATGGCCATGCCCAGGGGACTTCTGTCCCCTGGGCATGGTCATTGGGCATAGTGGCATGTAGGGGGGCACAAATCAGGCCCCCCTATGCCACAAAATATTATTAAAAAAAAAAAAAAAAAAACTTACCTGAACTTACCTGAATGTCCCTGGGGTGGGTCCCTCCAGCCTTGGGTGTCCTCCTGGGGTGGGCAAGGGTGGCAGGGGGGGTCCCTGGGGGCAGGGGAGGGCACTCTGGGCTCATTTTGAGCCCACTTGTCCCTTAACGCCATGCCTGACCCAGGCGTTAAAAAGCGGCGCAAATGCGCCGTTTTTAGCCACGCCCACTCCCGGGCGTCGCTTTTGCCCGGGAGTATAAATACCACGTAAAGGCCTGGGAGTCATTTTTTAGACGGGAACGCCTCCCTTGCATATCATTAACGCAAGGAAGGGGTTCACGCTAAAAAATGACGCACATTCCGGGAACTTTGGCGCTATTCGCCTCTAACGCCATAGTATAAATATGGCGTTAGTTGGCGTTAGTTTTGCGTCGAAATTGCGTCAAAAAAAACGACGCAATTTCGGCGCAAACGGAGTATAAATATGGCCCTGTGTGTCTACAGGGACACATCAAACTGCTTTTTTCTTTAAGTGCCCAGCTGAACAATAGCAACTGGAACTGGCCTGGACTTTGCCGGTGGCCTCTGCTGGAGTGAGTCCTAGCACCTAAGTGCTGTCCTTCAGGTCCTGGGAGCCTTAAATGTGGCCAAGAGTCAGGAGCATCAGCAGGATCTTACAACTAAGATGTCTGATTTTAAAACCACTTCCTCAGATACAGCACCAGGCTTGCCTCACTGGAGGATAGGATTTGAGCTCCATAAAAAGGTTGAAATCTTGATCAAACGAAAGTGTGAAAAGTATCAAACTGATGCAAAGACTTGCCTCGCCACAAAATGTAAATTTCTTTTACATTGAGCTTTTCTCAGTTTGAGCTTTTTTTCACAGATCTCAGTTACCCGTTGTCATACAATAGTAGCCAATGCCAATTGCATTCCCACAGGCCCCACACAAAGTCATGCATACATCTGTTTGTCACATACGTAATTACCTAACAATAAGAAATGATGCTAAAATATCCTGCCATGATGATGACAAAACTACAATAGCCTGGAGAAGGTGACATGAAAATACTCATGTCACACTGGAAACAGTCCCACTATGCACACTTCACCAAGTGATATTTGTCCCAATAGAGTCATAGAGGTAGTATCAATGTTTCTCAGATAGGCCACACATTTGGCATGGAAATGGACACTGTAGACATCATGTGCAAGATGTCAGGGAGAGATGTCCCCAATATCGACAACACAATGAATAAACAAGGCCCAGGCTAATCACCACTAATATCTGGCACCCCTTACAATGACATACTCTGAGTGCAACAGTAGACACCATTAGTCCCTTTGATGTTGGAGAGGCCCGGAGATTTGCAAGTACTTATAGAAGGCACTCCACATGCGGCCCAGTTGGAAGCTACATCATTGTCCCCATCATGGCCATGCAGACCCAGGTGTCAGTCTGTGGATGAATGCATGTACCCAAACATGTGATTATAAAATAACCGCAAATCACTCCATAATGCTGGCCAACAGTCAGGTCACAAACCTTACCCAATACACATGTGCAGCGCACTTTTCCACATGATGCCACATCAAGGGCATAGATTTTTACATTGTGGCTCAAAACCCTAGGCTTACCTGTCATGTCCCTCATTGCTACCGCAGTTGTACATGCCAAATGACAGGCTATGACGCATGAGGGAATGTGTCAGCCAATAAACAATGGTGACACACTCCTGTATGTGGCATAGCATGAAATGTACCCCCATTGTAAATTTCTCATTCCACACACAGTTTGCCATGCACATATATGTGAGGGAATACAGACATCATTCCATCAACATAGGTAGACCATGCATGAAACAGAAGCTTACAACTGTTCCTCACAAGAGAAAGGGACACATGCAGACTTGGAGGAACAAGGAATGTTGGAAACAGTGATGGTGCATAAATCATGTCAATGGACATTCCCCACTTCCAAGGGAAAGTATTGATCTATAGCTGACCCAAAAAACAATGTAAGCCCTGTCATGTTTATTTACCCAGACATTTGGCTGAGGACAGTGATCCACCACTTACTTGCCTTTGGGCTGTAACAGTGCGGAGTAGTGGTCCCCTGCATAGAAATTACACACATTACAACAACAAACAGTAGTTGACTGATGAAAGTACCCAGCCATATGTTGTCCCTGGAGATCAAGTGGTTTGTGGTGTCTACCTAGTTGTGTCCTAGGTCCCTGGGCCAATAGGAAAGGCACATCAGTATGCACCACCTTACATGTCTACACAAACAATCACTCATCTACTGTGTGACACATGGCTCATCCCTAATTGTCAGGGGGAGCTGTCAGAACCTAACACATTCACTAGGCAATGAGACAGGCAGGAATATGCCCTGTACTCACCCTCTTGTGGCTGCTGTGCTGCCCTCAAATGTCAATCAAGCTCTGAGTAGGCCACCACCAGAATTTGGGTCATTAGGGGGCTAATGGTCTAACAGGCACCCCACCCCCGTTGGGAGTACATCCCCGCCGGACCTTTGCGATC
This sequence comes from Pleurodeles waltl, assembly GCF_031143425.1. Lineage (NCBI taxonomy): Eukaryota > Metazoa > Chordata > Amphibia > Caudata > Salamandridae > Pleurodeles > Pleurodeles waltl. The sequence goes on from NC_090443.1 coordinate 884,868,481, forward strand.
TTCCAGGCCAAGTGTCTCAGGTCCTCCCACCTTTTCCTGCAGTGAGCACTCTGCCGGCTGTGGACCCCTAGGGTCTGCACCCTCAGGGAAATGGTTCTACACAATCCCTTGTTTTGATGGGCGTTGACCTGCATGGATGCAAAAGACAAATCAAGAGCATGGTTACAAGTTTAATCACAAGTGGTTGAGTCACATACATGTCAGTAATATCAAGCTAGGGCTTTCCTATTTGTCAATACTCGCCAAGTGTGACACGCACAAGCCAAAAGGTACTGGGATATGACTACAGACAAAAGTCTTTCTATCTGCAGACTAACCCACTACCCTGCTCAGGGCCTACACTGAATAAGCAAGCTTACTGACATCAGGTAGCCCATGCTCTAGTAACCTGTACTGTGATGTGAGCCACTATGAAACACAACACACACATGTGGCTTCTGAAGGGTAAACTCCTTAGGCACGGATGGACCAACAAGTTCACACTCTTTGAGAATGACTCAATGCATACAGTCCCTACAGGCAGCTGCCAGAGTACAAACTCAAACATTGCACATCAGTAACAATGAGGGGAAAGGCATGGTGGGTCCTTAAAGTGTCTTCCTTCCCCATGTATGGATATGTGCGTTAACAAATGCAGACTCATGCCACTTGAGGGGATGGGGTTCTGTGCTATATGCCTGTACCACAGACGACTCCTTTGGGCATATGTGTCCATCCCACAGAGATGGCATCCAACAAACAAAGGCATGCATTGTACAGTTTCGACTATGCGACCAAGTTACTGAGTTACATATCATGGCCTCCCAAGAATCAACACACTGTCTGCACTGTAGGACTGCAATTTGTGCAAAATAAACCTGTACAGGACGAATATTACCTGTGGGAAGGTGACAGCAGAGCTGTGTGAGTAAAGTACCAGTCATGAGTCAAACACACACATTAACAATGATGCTGGGTACATATGACTTAGATTTATGACTTACCTCTGTACCTATTCCTAATCTAGTCAAAGGAATCAATCAATCAATCAATCACAATATTTATAGAGCGCAGGATAAGTTGATGACCTTTCGAAGTTGGGGGGCGATGGTAGAGTCGGCTTTGCTGTAGACGTGGTGGGGGCAAGGGTCTGAAGGGGATCCTGAGTGGATGGAGTTCATGATCTTGCAAGTTTCAGCGTCGTCTACGTGGGTCCAGGTGGTTAGGCGGTTGGTGCAGGTGGAGTTGTCGGGGGTGGGGTCTGGCGGAGGCGTGGTGTTGAGGCTGTCGTGGATGTCGGCGATCTTCTGATAGAAGAAGGTGGCCAGGGCGTCGCAGAGTTCTTGGCATGGTGGGATGTCGTTGACGTTGGCGTTGGGGTTGGAGAGCTCCTTCACGGTGCAGAATAGTTCTTTGCTGTCGTGTGCGTTGTTGTTCAGGCGTTCTGTGAAGTGGGAACGTTTGGCGAGTCTGATTAGCTGGTGGTGCTTGCGGGTGGCCTCCTTGTGGGCTGCAAGGCTGTCGGGTGTGTGTTCGAGGAGACATTTCTTCTTTAGTTTCTGGCAGGTGCGTTTGGAGGTGAGGAGTTCGTCAGTGAACCAGGTGGCTTTTTTCTTTCCTTGGTTGTCGGTGGCCCTCTTGAGTGGTGCGAGGGTGTTGGCGCAGTCGGTGATCCACTGTCGTAGGTTGAGTGCGGCGGTGTCTGGGTCGGTGGAGTCGGTGGGCGGGTTCTGGGCGAGGGTGCTGGTCAGCTGGTCTTCGGTGATTTTGCTCCAGCGGCGGTGTGGTGGTAGTTGGGTGCAGTGGTGTTCGATGTGCTTCTTGAATGAGAAGTGGATGCAGTAGTGGTCGGTCCAGTGGAGTTCAGTGGTGTGGTTAAAGGTGACGTGGTTGCTTGCGGAGAAGATCGGATCAAGTGTGTGGCCGGCGATGTGGGTGGGTGTGTTGATCAGTTGTCTGAGGCCGAGGTTGGAGAGGTTGTCGATCAGAGATGTGGTGTTGGCGTCATTGTTGTTCTCCAGGTGGAAATTGAGGTCTCCAAGGAGGATGGAGTCCGTTGAGGTGAGTGGGGGGGTGCTCGTGAGGTCGGCGATGGAGTCGCAGAAGGGTGCTCGTGGTCCTGGGGGTCGGTAGATGTGCGTTCCTCTGAGAGTGGTGTTGGGGTCAGTGTGGATCCGAAAGTGTAGGTGTTCGGCGGTCTTGAGGGTGTCGTCCGTGTGGGTGTGGATTTTGAGGGTGGATTTGTGGGCGATGGCTATTCCTCCTCCGATTCCGTTGGGGCGATCCCTCCTGGTGATCTTGTAGCCGTCTGGGATGGCTATGGCGATGTCCGGTGCTGAGGAGTCGTTCCACCAGGTTTTGGTCAGAAAGGCTACGTCTGGGGCGGTGGTGTCGAGCAGGTCCCAGAGCTCAATGGCGTGCTTGCATGCGGAGCGTGTGTTGAGGAGTATGCAGTGGAGGTGGTTTGTTGTGGTTGTTGCAGGTTTCCTTGTTCTGTTGCAGGTGAAGTTGCAGGCGTGGCAGGAGAATGGTTCCTTGGTGTTCTTTGGGGATGACTGGAAACATGTTGTGGAGCGGCCGGGGTTGAGGGCGATGAGCTGGTTGGCTGAGTAGCGGCGTCTGGTGATGCAAGGGCTGTGCGGACCGGGGGGGGTGGGGCTGGGCACGGGCCAGGTGCGGACGGGCCGCAGACGGGCTTGCCTCTGGCGCGCCAGCGGCGCGGATGCGCAGCGCCAGCCATTAGGAAGGGAGGGGGGAGGGAGGAGCAGCTGGGAGGTGGGAGGGAGTGGCGAATGGGGGCGCGAGGGGGGCGGGGCCGCAGGCAGGCAGCGGCAGGGGAATGCGGCAAGGGGGAGCGCACAAGGGGCGAAAAAGCGGTTACAACAGTAAATAAGGCACAAATGGAAGCAAAATGGAGCAGAAGGCACAAAAAAGCAAATCACAGAATACAGTCACAAATACAGTGAAAACGGCACAATGCACACGAGTACAGCGACGCAAATGGGGCAAAAAGGCAGAATAAAGCAAGGCGCAGAATACAGTCACAAATACTGTGAGAATAGCACAATGCACACGAGTACAGCGAAGCTTACCAGAAGCCCACTAGACGGGCCTCGAACACGCTAGCAGCAGCGTGGGCGGGGGTCGGGACACGGGCACAGCAAGGTGGTGCTGCGGATGTGGGGGAGCGAGCCCTTGACCGAAATCAGGTCAAGGGCTCGGGGCAGGATTTGCTACCAGAGCCTCATATTTGCCACATGACAGAATCTGCTGGGGTACAGGGAGTGGACACATTGCCACAGTTGCATAGCCACAGTGACTCTATCCCAGCATAGACTAGGTCCCATACTGGGAGATACATTTGACAGGCTGAGCTGACAGAACCTACATGACACTCCATTTGCATCACTTCCATGCATGACAGCACACTATCTAGCCAACATCTATTTGGCATGTGGTGTGTGTGGCAACCTGAAGGGTAGAGTGAGTCATGGTATGCCTTCCACACAACAGTTAGCAAGGGCAAATGTGTTCAGAAATCTGTGCCACCATACACCTTTGCTCACATTACTCTCCACTGACTCATACAACATTCATCCTCAGCTCATGCTGTCATGCACATACATGTTGTCTGACATTTACAACAATCATAAGGAAAGAGATGTAAGTGGATAGCAGTACTGTCACCAAGTTATGTATCCAACACAAGGAGGATCTAGGAGCCCCAAAACATCACACAACACAATGTGACTGAACTTAACATATGGCACTGACCACCAATACCTGCACATTGTCCCTCCCAATAATGCCACACAGACTGCAACAACAGGCACAGGAGTAGTCAAACTGGCACACATGGCCACATCTAGGCTGTGAGGAGGGAAAGGATGGTTAGGTACAGAGAAGACTGTGCACATGATGTACTTACCTGCTCCTCTGGTGAACCACGGAGCTATTCATACAGAAGTCGGACCTCATTAACTAGCCTTCCCAGCTCCTCTTGTGAGACAGCAGGCACCCTATCCCCTGCTGGACATGGCATAATAGCTCCCAGAGGCAGTACACAGCAGCTCAGGTCGTGGAAGTCTTGCTGGCAGCAGTGGCAGGAGTCAAGTGAATGAATCTGTAGAACATGTAGGTCACGTCCACCACGTATGTGATTGTGACCGCTGGCGGACACAGCCTTTGGCCCATGACCGCCACTGGCAACAATTTTAGCCTACATGTGTGTTCGCCACGGTTGCAACCTGCCTACCGCCATGGCCATCTCCGCCGGCGGTCGCTGGCGATTCCTAATGTCCAGTGGAGTATATCAGTCAGCCGCCATTTTGGTGACCTGAAATGATGTACTGGGTTTAATAAACTGCATCACACATCTGAAAATTTATTTTTGACCACACAGACTTGTAGATCTTACTACTCAAACACCATTGTAGTATGTTGCAGGGCACAAATGGCATTTAACAGTAAGGCACAATCCACTACCACTGGCAGTCATTTTAGCAGTAGTGATAGCGAGTCACATTTCGAGGGGCAATTGTGTTGCACATCTTTGAGTTTGGTCTATGTACATGTTGTGGGCATGTGTGAAAAACCATGGGAGTCATGTGTTATTTGCAGCTGTGATGTGTACTGGTTGCTGTGTCTATTCATTCTTAAATGCCTCGTCACAAGATATCATTGACATGCATAATGTATGTTGCTGTGGACACACTGACTAATGTTAGAAATGTCTTGCCATACATAGGTTCCAAGGGAGAGGGGGGATTCAACAATCTCCTGTCTACCGTCCATTGACAGACTTTCAGGCCATAGAAGAATGCCACATTATCCTCCTTTACCGTCTGAATAGGCAAACAATAGTGGACTTGTGTCGTCAGTTGGAGCCAGATCTGATGCCAGCTATTAGTTATTGAACCAGCATACCACTCATTGTACAAGTCATGTCAGTATTGCACTTCCTGGCCACAGGGTCCTTCCAACATACAGTGGCTCTATCAGCTGGCATGTCTCAACCTATGTTCAGTCTGGTGTTGAAGGATATCCTCTCAGCAATGCAGAAACATCTGGACAGCTATGTCCAATAGGATTTAGCTCATGTAAAGGCTGACTTTTATGGTTTTGCACACATCCCACATGTGGTGGGGGCCATTGATGGCACACATGTTGGCTTGGTCTCACCGCAGGCCAATGAACAAGTATATCACAACAGAAAGAACTTTCATTCTATCAACATGCGAGTTTTATGTTTAGAGGATCTCTACATTTCACAGGTCTGTGCCTGTTATTAGGTTTCAGCCCATGGCTCCTTCTTAATGCAGAACAGCACCATCCTCCAGCTGATAACACAACTGTAACCAGAGAGTGCCTGGCTGGTTGGTAAGTCACATCTGTCCTAAGTGTGTGTGTTCAATGTCTGGTGTTATAAATGAAGTGAGTGACTCGTTGTTGCACGTGTCTTATGCCTTAACAGGAGACTCAGTATATCTGAACCATCCTTGATTGTTGACGCCAATAAGGAATCAAACTAAGCCAGAGAAAGTCCGCTTCAATGAGGCCTAAGGAAGAACAAGGTAGGTGGTGGAGTGGGCTTTTCAGCTTCCGAAGGCAAGATTCCCTTGTCTGGACCAGACTGGTGTAGCCCTCCTCTACTCACCTGGAAAGGTGTGTCAGATCACTGTGGCATGCTGCATGCTCCACAACATCACCCTGCAGAAGAATATCCCGTACATCCCAGAGAGGGCCAGTGTGTACTGCCGCCAGGTGAGAATCCTGAAATTCCAAGTGAGGATGACAGCGGTGAAGAGGAAAGAGCTGACATGTGGGAAGATCTAATGAACAGCTACTTTTCATGAGTGTAAGTATGTCAGGTGATGTCATGACTGAATGTACAATGTACTGCAGATCTGAGAATGTGTGGAGTTGAGTGTTTTGGCAACAACTAGGAAGCTGATACTATGCAATATTCAGCCAAAGGGTACTTGATGAGTTAGCCTTTGACATGTCTCCACCTTGATGTTGCTGCTTTGTTTGCGACAGTCTCATTGCAATGCTATTCCATTTCCACATACTTGCTATGTGATTTGTGTAATAGGTATGTTTTCAAGTCCATGCTCCTTGTTTTGTCTTTGAACAGGTACCTTCACTATGGCATCCTCATGTGGGCATTTCAAAGTTGTTCTGACATAGGAGGTGGACATGGATTGTCACAGGTAATGTAGGTGATAGATTTGGGGTGTATGAGACCTGTGCCAATGCAGCTTGAACAGTGTTTGGGTGGAAGGGCTGAAGTGCACATTGTACTTGTTTAGTGTGTGTTGGGCCAAATGCATCATGTGTGTCATCATATGGGCATGAAATCTGTAATCATCAAATGCATGCAGTGCATCTACCCTTCACATTGGCTAAACACTCTTCTTGTATGACCTCTAAGTAGCTGTATATGTGTTTCATCATTGCAGGCCACAGTGCCTATGCCACAACACTGACCTATGTTTGTATCACACCACCAGATGCATGGTCATTGGATAATGATGGGCCTGTGATCAGGGAATGTTGTACAGCCCTCTGTCTGTACCTTGGTTTATGTCATGGTGGATTACTCTGATGTGGTATGTAATAAGGCTCAAGCTGGTGACACCATCCAGTTTTCTGTTTGCCTATTCTACAAGACAATGGCTGACAGGACCCTTCCTTCCCTGGTCTGGGGGGCTGCTCTTTGGTATGTGTACCTTGACTCAATATGAGTCAGCCATTCTTGTCTAATACAGGCCAAGTATTTCAACAGCCTATGTGCTGTACGGTGAAATAATAGGTTTGGTGTGACCAGGCACTTGTTGCAATGTGTTTGTGTGTGTTGGTAGTAAACCTTAGCAGGACACTGTAACTGTAACATATCCCTCTATGTATTAGTATCTTGTGTCTTTCTCATTTGCTTCCCATGGCCTTACAGCTCTACATAACAAAATGTGGAACAGAAGCAAGAAGACAATGACTTTTTGATAGGTGTATTTATTTCAAATGTGTGCAGAAAATAAAATTGGGACATGATGGAACAGAAAAGTGAAGTTGTCAGTCAATGTGGTTGAAATGATTGGAGTAGATGCCACACCACTGGAATCCCAAAGTCCAGTGTACTCCTCCTTTTGGAAATGGAAGGTGGTTTAAGAACAGTCAACAGAGTGAAGATGTGGCAAAGAGGGTCATTTTGGAAGAGGTAATTTGCTGGCAGTGGTGGGTATTTTGCCATCCGCACCTTCTGGGTTCTTAGCTGGATGTCCCTGCTTGCGTTGGGGGGATCTGCTACTACGGAGGCAGTGGTGTCTGTGGTGGGTTCTTCCCGACAGGGCCTCCCTTCCAGTGGCTGACACCAATGAAGGGCCTGGTGTGCCAAAGGAAGGGGTAGTGTATTGTCTTTGATCCCTGCTCAGGGTTGTGTTGATGTCCCTCATAACCCCTGTTAGGGAGGCCATGTTGGTATTGTGAGCATCCTACTGTTCATGCATTTCCCGATGGCAGACCCTCTGCAACTGCTTCATTTCCCAGAGTTCAGGAAGTTCCTGGCCCATCATGCCTTGGGACTCCTGATAAACCCCCAAGAGGTGGCTGATAGTGTCCTGGCCAAGATCAGCCCCAGTAGCCTCACCCCGCTGGCCCATAGAATCCCTCCCACACACCCTACCCCCACAGCCCTGTCATCTTGCCACTGGGTGCCCTCTCCTACTGGTCCCTGGACCATCATTGTCAGAGGTGTTGTGTTGCCATTCAGGATCCTGGACTGGGGTAACAAGATGGTCCAAACTGTGCTAGGGGCACATGTGGGTGGGCACATAGTTGCCCATGATGTAGAGGCAACTGGGCTAGGAGGTGTAGGTGTGGCCCCAATGAGACTTAATGCTGGTGTCTGACCAAGTTGCCCAGATGGGCCAGAACCGTCCTCCACATCCAGATATCCAGGATTGTCTTAATCACTGAGGGCTTCACCCACAGGGATAGTGGCTGTCTCTTCAGTGGTCTCTGTGTGGCCAGTGGCAGCTCAACCTGTTGATATGAAAGATACACTTTTATGGATTTTATTGTGACATCTACCTCCAAAACCTTACAGTGACATTTCACAAAGACCGTGTACATATTTGATTTGTGGGTAATTCTGTTGTGACAGGTACACATGGTATTGGTTGTTTTGACATGAGATCTATGGACCATACTAGATCTCCTTGCCTAAAGCTGCTGCTGAGATGTGCAAATCATTCTCCCTTGGGAATATGGCCTGAGAATGTCATCTTGCCACCAGTGCAGGATAAACAGTTGCTAGGCAAGCTAGGTTTGTGGGCAGGAACTGCATCCCAGTCACTCCCAAATGACAAAACATCAAATGTGACTTAGCAGGCAAGGGTATTTGATCAAGTGACCACTAGTGTGGTGTTTTGAGATGGGGAAACAGTGCTTCCCATGAGTTACAGTCATGCAACTGTTTCTACTGCACACACTTAACAATTTATCTCCTCACAGGTGTGTGGAGTTTATTCGGGAGTTCTTTACTAGATGGTTTGGGCAAGTGAAACAGGTTTTGTTGTTGGAGTTAGGGCCAATTGGGATTTGCATTCTGGTCACTCCCTCTACTTCCCACCATTTGCCATAAGGTATCCTCCCAGGAGAGTGAACTCCAATTGGGATTTCACAGACATGGCTATTTGGGTATATGGACCCTGGGCTTGTGTCTGGAGTGAGGGACACAGAGCCTCCTAGCCTTAGCAGTTAGGTCAAATGGTCTCCTCACATCTGATCAAACGTATAATGTGATTTGCCAAACCAGGCTCTTTGATCAAATGTATACTGTTCTGGTGATTGTAGTCAGAGAAACAGTGCCTCCTATGAGTTGCAGTCAGGTTATTCTATCTACTTCAGACACGTGAGCAATGTCATCCCCCCAAGTGAGTAAACTTAATTTGTGAGTTGAGAAACAGGAGTATTTGGACAAGCAAACTCTATGCTGGTGTTTGGGGTTAACAAAATAGTGCCTCCTGGGATTTGCAGTCATGTCACTTCCTCTACTGTATACACTATACATTTGTCATTCCCCCAGGTGAGTAAACCTAATTTTGGAGTTGACAAACAAGGTTTTTTTTAGAAGGGAACACTATGCTGGTGTTTAGGGTTATGGTAAAAGTGCCTATTGGGCTTTGCTGTCATGTCACTCTCTTGACTACACACACTTAACAAAATGTTATCCTCCTAGGTGAATAAACTTCATTTGAGAGTTCACTAACAGGTGTATCAAGTGGGCACTGGCCTGGTATTTTGTGTTGGAGAAATAGGGGCTATTGGGCTTTACAGTCATGTCACTCCCTCTACTTCCCAACAGTTAGCCAATGGTATCCTCTCACATGAGTACACTTCAATTGGGAGTTCACAAACAGGAGTTTTGGAGAAGAGGACACTGTGCTGGTGGTTAGAACCATATTACAGTAGTTCCTGGGATTTGTAGTCATGTCAGTCCCTGTACTACACACACTTGACAAATGTGATCCTCCCAGGTAAGTACACTTCAATTCTTCAATTGGGAGTTAACAAACAAGGGTATTTGGTAAAGGAACACTGGTTTGATGGTTTGGGTAAGAGTAACAGTGCCTGCTGGGAGTTATAGTCATGTCAGTCCCTGTACTATACACACCATACTAATGTTACCCCCCCCCAGATGAGTACACTTCAATTGTGAGTTGCCAAACAGGGGTCTTTGGACAGGTGAACACTGGGAAGGAGAGTGGAGTAATAGTAAATGAAGCAAAAGGTGAGCTATGAGTATGCATGATATAGCATTTTGGTGAAACGTTTTGTGTTGTGACTTACAATACTCCACTCACCCAGGTATTCCTGTCAAGTCCTCAGGATTTAGGATGGCTAAGGCCTTCTCTTTCCAGGGAAAGAGATGTAATGAAGCACTGGGAGGGCCACTACCATTCTTCTTGGTTGGCAGCTGGTGCCTGGAGGCCAGGGAACGTACCTTGCCCCTGAGATTGCTCCACCTCTTCCTAATCTCCATCCTTGTGTGCAGGGTGGTGCCTGCATCATTGATTCTGCCAACTATCCTGTCCCACATTTCCATTTTCCTACTGAGAGGCGTGTTCTGGACTTGTGCTCCAAACAATTGTGTCTCTACTCTAATGATTTATTCAACCATGATTCATACATCTTCTGAAAACGTGGATTTTTAGAACATGACATGGTGGAAAAGAAAAAAATGTGTGACCATGACTTACTAAAAAAGGGGAGGTGCAAAAGGGTGTGACTGGAAGAAAGTTGGTGGTCTGTGTGAAAAGAGATTATGATATAAATGGTGCCTAGTATCTGTTCTGTGTGGTAAATAATTTGCTCTGGCTTCAGTGTGTTGTGGTGGAGATGCAAAGGACTGTGGTGTGTGAAGGGGTGTGTTTTTTAGTGTCCTTTGCAGGTGTGTCCAATGTGGCAATGTGTGTCAGCTGTGTTGTTTTCAAATCCATCCAGTGTGCCATTGTGTCCTACTTTGGTGACCAAGAACCACTGTGGTTCAGGCTGCCATTGGCTGACCTCCATGGGTGTCCGCTATTGCAACTTTGCACTTGTAATACGGTCAGTGGTTGGTTGCGGTGCTATCAGTGCTAGAGGTCAGACCGTCTATTTCTGCGTCGCTGCCTGTCTGCCTTTTTTGGTTGGTGGTCAGCAGTCCTGCCTATGCAACCTGTAATAGGGTGGTTTGGAAGACCGCAAACATGGCAGTCTTTTTGGGATCACCAACATGGCGGTCTGGCAGTCTGACCACCAAACTCGTAATGAGGCCCTAAGTCAGAAGGTCAAATTTTGTTAGGGACGACCAGGACGAACTTGTTTGGTATGATACTTCTATTTCAGAGACTTAGGTGGTCATTACAAGTTTGGCGGTCTCAGGACCACCATATTGACGGTGGCAGTCATACCGCCAACAGGCTGGCGGAGAAGACCACCAAATTATGACCATTGCCACTGTGGGCAGGCCTCCATCGTCGAAGATAAGTCACTTGCAGGCCACCGTAGACCATGTTCCGGTCAGACATATTATGAGGCTGTACTCCGCCAAAGTTTTACCCCGGTTGCACCACCACAGAAAGCCGGGTAGAAACCAACTCTACAAATGGAGACACTCACCTTCAGGAAGCCATACCCGTCTGGAGCCGCCATGGAACAAAAACTACACGTCTTTCTGCTGCTCCTGCTCACCCAATAACTCCGGAACCAGCGATGACGACAGCAACAGCAAATGTGAGTTCACACACTTACCTGTCAATGTAGCAAAATGCCAAAGTACCTACTCACACACAACATACACATCGGGAACGGGGTGAGGTGAAACACACACGTAACCTCACATTGACATGCACACTCACACACAGCCACATACACATGCACATACATAGAACACACACTACAGCCATCACACATGGCTAGAACACATACCTATCCACAGATACACAGCACTGGTACAGTCACACACAACAACACACAACACCAACAAAAGGCACAACTACACCACAATCGCAACACCACAAAAGCACCGCTAAGCATCGACAATACACACCTCAACTTCACAAATCATACATACAACACAACATTACAACACCAGAGAACAAACACACACAATCACACATCCAAACAACGAGGCATATGGCATACCCCACAAACACACATCACAACAGACCTGACATACCAATCCCCACACACACTCATGCACACAATACAACCACACAAAGGCACACAACATTGCAAATAACACATGTTAACTCCAACACCACACAATACCAACACAATAACATGCCCCCAACATACACAGGCCCATCACACAATACACACACATCACTGGGGGACAGATGCTATGCACACAACCACACATGCTGCCCAGACACAACTGATAGCACAACCACCACTCACACAAAACTTACTCACACACAAACAAAATCAGCCAAGTCCAAAACTGCCCTAAGAAAATAAAAGCAGGACAAACATGTAACTTTCGAACCAACAACTGGTTGGCCCAGGTATATAAAAATAAATAAATATATTCATTCATAACTATTTACAAAAGAATAAGGCCATAGGCCAGTCGAAACAGAGATGTGCAACTTGCACATATGGTACTTTTGAGTGCCCCAACTTGACTCCTGACTGCCATGGAACCTCCACAGGGAGGGGCATCAAGGGGGCAGACAGGCAGCTAAGGGAATAAACAGGGTAAGAGGGGGTGTTGGGCTTAGGGATGGGAGGGGTATTTTTGGGCTTGGGTTTGGGAGGGGGTGCTTAGGTCGAGCCTTGGGGCGGTTGGGAACTCTTTGGAGGGGTCGACTTCTTGGCAGGAAAGGGGCATTACTACTTGCAGGGGGACAGGGAAGGACCTGGAGGTGGAAGGGCTGGACTTCGGGAGAGACAAAGAGCGTTTGGAGATCACACAGGATGAGATAGGAGTATGGAAAAGGTTAAACTCTGAGAGGAAAGATTTCTTAGACACATGGGGACAGTCATGGCAAAAGGGTTTGGGTGTGGAGGGAGAGGAAGTGGTTGTCTGAGGTGGTTTTGTGAATGTCTTGGGTGCAGGTGTGTGCAGGTGTGTGCGAGGTATGCTTATGGGTGCTGCGTTGTGAGTGGGAGACGGTTGCCGCAATTTGTGTGTGCTAGTGATGTGTGTATTGTGTTAGTTGTGCTGATGTGGGGGGGTGTACTGAGAGAGATGTCTATGTGTGCCTATAGTGAACAAGTATGAAATCTTCTCTTTTACACTTCTTGGGTGTGTATATGCCATTCTGTTTGCAAAGGATTGTGAGTTGTGTAGGGGTGTGCTATATAGTGCAGTGCATAGGTGTGGCGGGTGTGTGGATGTGTGTCAGGTGTGGGGTATTCAAACTATCCAATGTGGTGTTGTGTTCTGACTGATGTGGGTTCTGACTGCTGCGGTTCGCACAGCCAATTGTTTTACACCATGGAATAACCGCTGTGGTGATTTGTGGATCGTAATATCATGGGAGGATTTTTGTTGGGCTGGCAGTCGTAGTGGTGGGACCGCCTCTTTCCATCTTTGCCTGTTTTTTGGCAGTCGTCACAGTGTGAGTCGTAATACGGCAGTTGGATTACTGCCAACATGGTGCCTTTTTGGCGGCCTCAAGTGTGGCAGTCTTCCCAAAAACCGCTAAACTTGTAAAGGCCCATAGTGAGAAGCTAAAATCTTTCACCCGGATGATCCTGTTTGGTGTATCCGACTCACTCTCCAACATGGTCAGCCTCAAATTGCACCTACTTCCTGATAGACATTAAACTGTGACTACTAATTGGCACTTCATTTTTTCATTGTGCGGCTTGCCTTACATCTTTCAAAAAATCATATCCCTGGTTCCCCGTTTATGTTGTTTTTGGTTTTAGGGTCATTTTATTCATTACAATTTCTCTATGTTTGTAAATTAGTTGTGGCGTATTTTGACTATTTAACTTTTGTATTTATAATATTTACACTTTGTATTTAAGAAACATGCATAAAACGTTTTATGGTTAATAATAAAGATATAGGTTGGTCCCTTGTACTAAATATTTCTCCAAATTTCAAATTGAGAAAAGGTATTGGAGTCCATAGGTCATCATTTTCTTGTGTAATTTGTTATTAACTAATCTTGTTGTCCTTGATTGTCTTGAAACTCAAATGTTTATGAGAATGTGTAGCAAACAAATGCCAGCCATCACGTTTCATCCTATGTGGTGTGCACACCTGCTTATGTGCACACCTGCTTATGTATTTCAGTAGAATCCACAGGAAAAATTGAACACCAGAAATATTATTTCCAATAAAATCATTAACATTTAGGACATTTAGGCTCAGATTTTAAAAACTATCAGGCAACACGGAGCAGCAGCCAAAAATGATGTGCTGCATTGCGTGAAGGGAGAGAGCAGGAGAGCTCCAAATCTACAGAGATATGGCACTCTTGTCCCCTCTCCCTAGCGCCGGCACAGAATTTTGCTGCCGAGTGCCACTCACACACCTTTATGCAATAGCGCAAGGGTGTGTGCGTGAGTCTAGCATGGGCTTTGTACTGGAAGGGTAACCTTCCAGTACAAAATACTATGCCTAAACTTAGTTTAAAACTGTTCCTACTTTTCAATGTGTGCTGTACAGTGCAGCATGCATCCACAGTCAGAAAAAAAAGGGGAAATAAAAACATTTTTCCTTTTAATGCCTCCTTTCAAATGTTGTTACTTTTTGGTGCGAACCTGTGTGTACTATTGTTAGTAGATAGAATTTTGCATAAAGAAGCATGGATTGTTGCATGGGAATGCCCATGTACCACCCTTGTAATGCCCCCCTGGCACTAAATAACGCAAAGCAGTTATTTGCGCTGCTTTGCGTTAACTTTGGGGTACTTTCCAGTGCAAACCCTGTTTTGTGCTGGAAAGTAAATCAGAAAAAAAACATTTGGAGCTGTTTTGCATCACTTTTGTGACACCAACCCAGCGCAAAATGTTTGTAACTCTACCCCTTATTGTATCAAACAAATAATATAGTTCGGGAAAAAATCAGTAAACATGAAATAATGAGAGAAACATACAACGTAAGTGCAAACAGAGAAAAAAACATGAAAATAGAGAAACAACCAGAATGAAAATTAATCAGACAGGATAATCCAATGGTCTGTTCATGCATAGTAGTGCGTGTATAAATTCCAATTGATATTAATCATCTTCAATAACTTCAACACTATGGAACGCTGGATAAACATCCAGCCAACATTGTGTACATGCAGAGGCTACAGTACATGCCTGTAATTTCATATCGTGTAATTGATGTTCGCATAGCAATGAGAAACATGTGTAGCATTATTAAGAATTGTAGACGCCAGTGCCACTCAGGAAATCGAGTATAATGCAAGAAGAGAAAAATGAAGAGAACGTAGTATTCAGAGAAGTTCACATCCATGCCTACCAAATAATTTTTGCATATACGGGTCTTCAAATCCGGTCTAAGAGTGAAAAACAATAAGAATAATATAAATTAATTGTAAAGTTCTAATACTATGATTAAAAGAGAAAATAAGTTCTAGAAATGTGGTCGCTCTCTCCTGTTATCGTTAAAGAGAAGAGAGTTTATGAATCCATGGTAAAAGGAAGGGTGAAAAGAGAAAAAATGTCCCAACAAAAGGGAATGGGTTACGAGGGTGGGGACATGGCAGATGATGAAGCAGTTAACCACGCTTACCTTCCGAGTCCAGTTCGTGGTGGAATGCACGTGTTTCTTGTGTTACTTCTCATTATAATTGAACAACTCCTATTTCAATGCCATTTCAATGCCATTCCTCCTAGAAAAAAACTACTGGATTTTGCTGAAATGCCTCATGACGACTGACTGTACCTGGAGAAACCCCTGAACCTGCAATATGTATGCGTTGCGTTGCTTTATGATAAATCAAATGTCATTATTGTAGTTCTTCTACATGTGTACTTGTTCCCCTCTAATTTGGATATGGGTCGCCATATAGAAAACCGTGAAATTAAAGAATAAATTCATAAATGTTGGCCTGATGTCTGCCAAAACAAAATCCCAAGGGCATGTTGGGGCATAACAGTTGTGCTTCTAGTTTTAGCCGTCGTGTTTCATTGGGGCTACGCAACCCTCCATACTTGCGGTGAGATCACTTTTTGTAGAAACATACCGTAGGTCATTAGTCAGCAATTGTCTTCTTCGATTTAACTTCTCCTGGGCATTTCTTAAAAATATCGATTGTTCTTCATTCGACGTGCAAGGTGTTCCCAAGGAAAAATAAAATTATCTACTCATGTGGGACACGTTGGCAACAACGCATCATACACAGAAATGTTGTGTAAACGGGGAACAGGTGGAGTATGGGAGCGAGTGACGACGATCATTTATATAGTGCACTGAACAAACTGAATGACCCGCGGGTGGTATCTCCTTCCAAGTTTTATTGTGTGAAGAATCCACGAAAATGATCCTAATTCATACGGAGAGAGAAATAAGGGAGTGAGACTACCACAAACTCGTGAAATAATATTGATAAATTGTCATTGCTTGAGCATTGATTTGCTGACCCTCTGAAATGGTTTCAAGAGCACTAATAAATATTTCAAACCATAATATCTCTGGTCCCAGCTCACCACAGATCAATAGCCACAGATGACTGTGCACATCATTGTATCTTATGAATATGTGGCACGCAATGTACTTCAGAGACGTAAAACCAATCAGAACTGAATGCAAGATTCTAATCCAATTCCATTATATCGACGTATCCCATCACCAAGGGTATGACCCAGCTCTGTGTCAGCACAATGAAATAATTTGTCTATCCTTACTAATTGGTTGGCCCAGAGTGGACTGCATACTCAATGCAAAGAATAATTCTGCATTACACGCTCCACACCCAGGAACCTTAGTCGCCATTCACAAACTTCATTTAGCCTTTTCAAGTCAGATTTTGGTCTTCTATGGCATCCCTGCCTCAGTGTTCAATGCATGCATCTCAAATAGCGCAAGATGGAGTTTGCCATCTCTCTGAGCACCCATGTCACCTACAGCACTTAGCTGAAGCTTCTAAGCGTTGATGTTATTTATTAAATCAGGCCAGCAATAATTGTATAAGTGAAAGATCCCTTGACAGAGATAATGAATATCACCGCGGGATCTGAAATGCAAATTACATGTATTTTTTGAATGAATAAATGTTCAATAGAAGCAAATATGGGTATAAAATGTCTGCATTGTAGACAGCCAAGCCAATATAGTTTATCACATTTATGGTAGTGGAATGGATCACTGAGAAGCATCCACTTTCTAGTCTTAAATTTCTAGTGAAAACTTTTGACGCACAATCGGCGCAAACCCTGCCCCATATTTATACTTTGACGTCCGACCCCGCGGGCGTAAAAATTCCACCATGTGCGTCATTTTTTGGAAGAGGGAACCAGCCTTGCGTTAATTATATGCAAGGTAGGCGTTCCCTTCCAAAAAATGACTTTAAGGCCTGTGCCCCATATTTATACTCTGACGTCATTTTGACGCACAGGAGGGGGTGGGCCTTAAAAAACGGCGCACACAGCCTGATGGGCGCCGTTTTTTAACGCCTAGGTCAGGGCAGGCGTTAAGGGACCTGTGGGCTCGGAAGGAGCCCAGAGGTGCCCTCCCCTGCCCCCAGGGACACCCCTGCCACCCTTGCCCACCCCACGAGGACACCCAAGGATGGAGGGACCCATCCCAGGGAAGTTGAGGTAAGTTGGGGTAAGTATTTTTTTTCGTTTTTTTTAAGTGTCATAGGGGGGCCAGATTTGGGCCCCCCTACATGCCACTATGCCCAATGACCATGCCCAGGGGACATAAGTCCCCTGGGCATGGCCATTGGGCAAGGGGGCATGACTCCTGTCTTTGCTAAGACAGGAGTCATGTCAATGGAGGTTGGGCGTCAAAAACAATTGCGCAAATCCGGTTTGAGGCCTGAATTTTGCCTCAGACCTGACTTGCCCCATTTTTTGACGCACAACCCCCATTTTCCCATACGCCAGCGCTGCCTGGTGTGAGTCATTTTTTTTGACACACACCAGTCCGCAGCGCCGGCTAACGTCATTCCATAAATAAGGCGCCTGCATGGCGCGTTGGAATGGCGTCAGCCGGCGGTAAAATGTTTGACACACAACTGCATTGGCGCGGTTGTGCGTCAAAAAGTATAAATATGGCCCTTAATCCCTACAGCATTTAGTGTTTCCTTGATACAAGGATGAAATCCCATGTTAAAACCACGTAGAAGTGTTCTGATTTGGAGTTTTACTTAGGGTAAAGATCAACCTGCCAGACAAACATATGAAGAGGATCACTGTTTCTAATCAAAAGGCGACAGCAGTTTGGTTATCACCGTGCCCAGTAGCTTCCTTTTATATCCAGGTCTTTTTGCTCTCATGGTTGGAAAGATCATTGTGGAGGACTGCATTTTTTATATAATAATATCTTATTACATGAAGCAGCAAGTGTAGATGAGGGATTCAGATCTCTGTGGAGAGCTGGTAGATGGACTGTTGGGTTCATAATGAAAAAATTGGGCCAGATGCTGCACGTTTTCTTTAGGGGATACTTCAGTGTGTACCACAGTACGAAGGGGCATCATTTCTTTCAATGCGAAAAACTTGATAATATATCGGCCTACCAGGAGTTCTCCAGTCGTCTCAGGGCCTCAGGCCGGCCGTGCTCTGCTGCACCCACAAAATAAAAATAAAATAAAGGGATATTATTACGATCGTGCTCAAAAGAGAGAAGTGAACAACGGGGAGCTGTGCCTAGCTCTTTGCGTTTTCAAAATGCAGTGTCCTAACCTTAGGCAAAGTTAGCACATGAACTGTAGACAAAACAATTCCTTCAAAACAAGTGCACAGGTTCCTTCTGCGTCTGTGTTCAGTTGCATAATGGGGTCACAAAAATTCATTTAATTAAAATAATACTTTCCTTTAGGTCGTTCGCAGCTCCATATGGTCTGATGGTATTACTAGAGCTTTAGACACAGACACTAAGGAAATAGTTAGATTTAGTGTGCTCTGCTGGATATAATATTAAGATGAGACGAGCAAACAGCTCTGGCACAGTGATAAGATATTGCAGTACCTGGGGCTGGATTTAATAAATTACACTGATGAATTTCTGCACCCGCTTTTTCATATAATATAGATAACCTGGTAGATCTTTGCAACCATTTTGTCTGATTTGTGAGTGAAAATATAGTTCTTTTTTATGTGTTAGGTGGTACAAAAGCTGGGTCAAAATTTCAATAGGGCTGTCCATGCAATTAGAGCATAACAATTCAGTATTGGTCTTGGATAAGTGCAAAAATAATGCGAAATTCAGCTAAATTCATTGACTACGTCTGCCATTTCGTAATAAATTCATACAAAGGAATAAAAAAGGAAGTTACATGATCCAGGCAGACAGTGTAGCAGAGTGAAACCTGGAAGTCAAATCAAACAACAAATAACAAAGAAATAAGCTTTAGCATAGGCAGACCTGCAATTTGAAATTATTTGTTTTTGCAAATCTATTAATTAAACTTGAAAAATATGTTGCTACAAGCATAAATCATGCCACTCTTCAAGAAACCCTCGGCCGACCCAAGCAAGCTAAAAAATGACTGCCCTATTTCCCTGCTTCTCTTCCCAGCCGAGGTCCTAGAAAGAGCCATCAATCAACAGCTCTCCGAACACCTGGAAAGACACAACCTTCCTGACCCCTTCCAATGCAGTTTCCACACCAGCTACAGCAGAGAAACCACTCTCATAGCTGTGACAGACTACATCCGAACCCTCCTTGAGAAAAGGCCGCCCTGATCCTCCTAGACCTCTCTGCTGCATTCAGCACCATCTCCCACTACACCTTCACCTCCAGACTCCACCACATTGGGATCCGAGGCAACGCTCTTAAATGGATTCAAGCATTCCTCACAGGACGCATCCGGAGAGTCTGCCTCCCACCATTTACTTCAGAACCCAAGAGCACCATCTGCGGCATATCCCAGGGGGCCCCACTCTTTTAACACCTATGGCTGAGATTGTGTACTCCCATGGACTCTGCATCATCTCATACACTGACAACACCCAGCTCATTCTCTCCCTGTCCGATGATCACGCCACAGAGACAACTTCCACAACGCCATGTCCTATGTCGATGAGTGGATGAACGCCAACTGCCTAACACTGAACTCAGACAAGACGAAGGTGATCATCTTCGAAAAAAACACATCCCCCTGGAATGACTCCGGGTGGCCCTCCACGCTCGGACAACCCATACCCCGTTGGACCACACCCGCAAACCTCAGCGTCATCATCGACAGCAAACTCACCTTCAAGCCTCAGATAAACTTAGTGGCCTCCACCAGTTTCTGCAACTTCCACTTGCTACTCAAGATCTTCAGATGGATCCCCACCGAATCCAGAAAGACGGTAACACAAGCCATCGTCACCAGCCGACTACACTACCTCAACTCCCTCTTCTTCTGACTCCCACCCAGCTCCTCCACCGCCTCAAGAGCATCCAGAACACAGAAGCAAGATTTGATTTGTCCTAGACATTCCCAGGTGGACCTGCATCACCCCCCACCTCAGAAGTATCCACTGGCTGCCCGTTCACACGAGGTGCAAATTCAAGGTTCTCACCCTCACATACAAGGCCCTCCATAACATCGGACCCAATCTCATCAACAAATGACTCTCCTTTCACCGGCCCACCAGGGAAGTCCGATCCTCCTCCATTGTCCTTGCTCAAGTCCCAAGCCTTCTTCCACCTCGCTGCCAAGCTCTGGAACGACCCCTCCCCACCTGACCGCATAACACCCACTACCTCCATGACTTCAGGAGGAAGCTCAAGACCTGGCTCTTTGATGAGTAGCCACCAACTCACTGCAACCTCCTACAGCACCTGGATACTCTCCAGGGTGAGAAGTCACACTTAAAAATCCCTTGATCAATTAAATGATTGCTGCCTACAAGTGGTGTCCCTATGTATGCAATAATAAAATAAGCACACAAAAGTGCCATCACTAAGTTAAGTTTAAAATTGGCATTAAATGAATGCAGACATTAAAGCAGAGGTTGGTTGGCAGATGTGAATATGCAAAATGCTGTCACCAACAGTGAAGAGAGAAAACACTCAAGTGGGCTGAGCCATTCCCCCATGCAGCTTGCTGTGGTGGGCTGAAGCTAAATATGAACAAGACCAATGGATGAAGAGGGCTGATCACAAGTATCTATATGTATACATAAAGAAATATGTTTTCATCATGAGTGATTTGAAAAAACGCAAGGCTGGTGAGGCAGCTAAACCTGTTCCAAAGGTGCATTATATTTGAGTCCAGATTTTGCTTATTGTTTGCTTATTATTAAATATTCTACTGTCCACTTATTCAAAGAGCTGTAAAATAATTAATTAAGTTTGCAGTCTTTTCCACTTACACACCAAAAGTTTGCAAATCTATTTTACCATTCATATGTAGACACATTTTCGTTTTCAATTTATCCGAGTCCGGCTTTCTGCACCGTTTTCCATTAAAATTTTCATTTCGGGACACATAGTAAAGCTGTACCTGTGGAGCATGTTGGGTTATAAAATGAAGTTCTAGAATGATTTTTTATTTTATTTTTATTTAATCAGTCAGGTAGAAAGGTTAAAGGCTTTGCAGCATGTAATCACATAAATATAAATGAAAGAAAACCCCCACAAGCAAAGTAATTAATCAACCCTCATCCTTTCCCTAAATTCATTACTATGTTCTAAAAGAAAGGGAAAAAAAGGGGTAGCAGGAGACGAGGATGAAAACATGAAGCATACGCTACACATTATTATTCTGCATTTCTCTATGCTTCATAAAATCTGTGCTCCCAGAATGAATTATATTTCTAAAGTGCCCCCACTTTGTGCATACGGTTTTTACCTTGATTTAACCTTTCCCATTTTATGCAACCAATTTTCAAAAGAAGGAGC